>NC_088219.1:1744554-2022054 GCF_036934945.1 Oncorhynchus masou masou
TGTAAAACTAACTCTACCTGAAATCGGTTTTTACTGTAAAACTAACTCTACCTGAAGTCTGTTTTTACTGTAAAACTAACTCTACCTGAAGTCTGTTTTTACTGTAAAACTAACTCTACATGAAGTCTGTTTTTACTGTAAAACTAACTCTACCTGAAGTCTGTTTTTACTGTAAAACAATAGTGTTACTCTATCAGGATCGGAATGACTTTCATTCACCAAGTCCATTTACACACAGACAGCTGCTGCCTGCCTGACCCTGTCCAGGTACATGAAAAGATTGGGGGAAGAAAACAGAAGAGTGAAGGGACATGTCCTTAGATGAAAAGCCTTTGTAGACTTAGATAATTGTCTAAAATCACCCCAAAGACACAACTAAAGAGACATATTAGCTGTTTGGTATAGCATTTGCTCCCGTTAAGTTGAACTCATTGATAGTTTTAGAAAAGAGACTTTGGGAGAAATCATTTAATGGAGAGAGACAGAGGTGTGTATGATACTTCTGTCCCAGTGGGAGGCCTTGTGTCATTAAAATGACAACCAACATGGCTCTCAACAGGGTTATTTTAGACTTAAAGGAAACTGAGTTAAAAGTTCCCTCTTCTCTCTCTTCACTTCTCCCCTCTTCTTCCTTATCTCTCCTCCTCTACCTCTCTATCTCTCTCCCTAACTACATATCTCTCCTCCTCTACCCCACTCTCTCTCTCCCCTAACTACATATCTCTCCTCCTCTACCTCTCTATCTCTCTCCCTAACTCTCCTCCTCTACCTCTCTATCTTTCTCCCTAACTACATATCTCTCCTCCTCTACCTCTCTCTCTCTCTCTCCCTAACTACATATCTCTCCTCCTCTACCCCTCTCTCTCTCTCTCCCTAACTACATCTCTCCTCCTCTACCTCTCTATCTCTATCTCCCTAACTTTTTATCTCTCCTCCTCTCCTTCTTTTACTCCTCCTCTTCCTCTCCTCCTCCTCCTCTTCCTCTTCCTCTCCTCCTCTTCCTCTCCTCCTCTACCTCTGTATCCCTCTCTCCCAATCTACATATCTCTCCTCCTTTTCCTCTTCCTGCTCTTCCTCCTCCTCTTCCTCCTCCTCCTCCGCCTCCTCCACCTCCTCCCCCTCTCTACCTCTCTCTTCCTATCTCTCCTCTTCTTCCTCCTCCTTTTCCTCCTCCTCCCCATCCTCCTCCTTCTCTCCTTTTCCCCCCCTCTTCCTCTCCTCCTCTACCTCCTCCTTCTGCTCCTCCTCCTCTCCTCTCCCTCTCTACCTCTCTCTACCTATCTCTCCTCTTCTCCAGATGTGATGAGGATGTGAACGAGTGTGAGCGTGAGGAGTGTGAGAACGGAGGAGTGTGTATGAACACCTTTGGGGCATACTATTGTAACTGTTCCTATGGTTACGAGGGCCAGTTCTGTGGAGAGAGGAGCCTACTGGACCCAGACCCTGACCTACAGGTACCACACACACACACACACACACAACATAACTGTACACTGATCAGACCTACAGTACCAGTCAAAAGTTTGGACACACCTACTCAGGGTTTTTCTTTATTTGTACAATTTTCTACATTGTAGAATATTAGTGAACATATCAAAACTCTGAAATAACACATCATCATGTAGTAAATCATGTAGTAAACAAAAAAGGGGTAAACAAATTTAAATATATTTTATATTTGAGGTTCTTCAAAGTAGCCACCCATTGCCTTGATGACAGCACACTCTTGGCATTCTCTCAACCAGCTTCACCTGGAATGCTTTTTCAACAGTCTTCCCACATACAGTTCAAGTCGGACGTTTACAAACACTTAGGTTGGAAAACAAATTTTTCAACCACTCCACACATTTCTTGTTAACAAACTATAGTTTTGGCAAGTCAGTTAGGACATCTACTTTGTGCATGACACAAGTAATTTTTCTAACAATTGTTTACAGACAGATTATTTCACTTATAATTCACTGTATCACAATTCCAGTGTGTCAGAAGTTTACATACACTAAGTTGACTGCCTTTAAACAGGTTGGAAAATTCCAGAAAATTACGTCATGGCTTTAGAAGCTTCTGATAGGCTAATTGACATCATTTGAGTCAATTGGAGGTGTACCTGTGGATGTATTTCAAGGCCTACCTTCAAACTCAGTGCCTCTTTGCTTGACATCATGGGAAAATCAAAATAAATCAGTCAAGACCTCAGAAAACAAATTGTAGACCTCCACAAGTCTAGTTCATCCTTGGGAGCAATTTCCAAACGCCTGAAGGTACCACGTTCATCTGTACAAACAATAGTACGCAAGTATAAACACCATGGGACCACGCAGCCATCATACCGCTCAGGAAGGAGACGCGTTCTGTCTCCTGGAGATGAACGTACTTTGGTGTGAAAAGTGCAAATCAATCCCAGAACAACAGCAAAGGACCTTGTGAAGATGCTGGAGGAAACAGGTACAAAAGTATCTATATCCACAGTAAACGAGTCCAATATCGACATAATCTGAAAGGCCTCTCAGCAAGGATGAATCCACTGCTCCAAAACTGCCATAAAAAAGCCAGACTACAGTTTGCAACTGCACATGGGGACAAATGTCCTCTGGTCTGATGAAACAAAAATATAACTGCTTGGCCACAATGACCATCGTTACGTTTGGAGGAAAAAGGGGGAGGCTTGCATGCCAACGAACACCATCCCAACCGTGAAGCACGGGGTGGCATCATCATGTTGTGGGGGTGCTTTGCTGCAGGAGGGACTGGTGCACTTCACAAAATAGATGGCATCATGAGGAAGTGAAAATTATGTGGATATATTGAAGCAACATCTCAAGACATCAGTCAGGAAGTTAAAGCTTGGTCACAAATGGGTCTTCCAAATGGACAATGACCCCAAGCATACTTCCAAAGTTGTGGTAAAATGGCTTAAGGACAACAAAGTCAAGGTATTGGAGTGGCCATCACAAAACCCTGACCTCAACCCTATAGAACATTTGTGGGTGTAGCAAATGTAAATCGTACTCTCCGTACTCTCTGCGTTGAGTTTTGTTGTGTTTTTTAGCCAGTGGTCCCAGTTGAGCATTATTTATTATCTGTTGTTAATTATGAAGTTAGGGCTTAATGATGTTGATGGCTGTCGATGGGCCTATCACAACATACCTTTTTGTCATCCGAGTTGAACCAACCAATAAGAATGCTTGAACATTAAATACACCTTTCTATAGAGGCAAGTGGAAACATAACCAACCCTGTTACATGGGCAGAACTGAAAAAGTGTGTGCGAGCAAGGAGCCCTACAAACCTGACTCAGTTACATCGGCCAAAATTCACCCAACTTATTGTGGGAAGCTTGTGGAAGGCTACCAAAAACGATTAAACCAAGTTAAACAATTTAAATGCAATACTACCAAATACTAATTGAGTGTATGTAAACTTCTGACCCACTGGGAATGTGATGAAAGAAATAAAAGCTGAAATCAATCATTCTCTCTACTATTATTCTGACATTTCACATTCTTAAAATAAAGTGGTGATCCTAACTTTTACTAGGATTAAATGTCAGGAATTGTGAAAAACTGAGTTTAAATGTATTTGGCTAAGGTGTATGTAAACTTCCGACTTCAACTGTGGATACAGTAGGTTCAAACCTTTGACTGCTACTGTATATCACAGGAGGCTGGTGTGGCACCTTAATTGGGGAGAACAGGCTTGTGGTAATGACACACACTCAATTGTTGTCATGGTTGCACAGGGTTTATGTTTAGAAAGTAAAAGGAATAGTTTAATACAATAGCAGGAAAACCATGACTATCTATTAATATCTGGAAGGATTTAAACAGGGTTCAAAGTATTGTAGCGAACCTCATGGACAGACCCTCATGAGTGACTGTTCTAATGTTCTGTTGTTGTCAGGGTTTAACAGGAGACCAGAGGGTCTCATGTTCAATCTCAGTGCAAAGCAGACCCCGTTTTTAAAAAAAACATCCGAATTTCAACGTCAGATTCTGAAGTGAATTTTGGGGGATATCTTGTTGCTCTTTTACGTCCTGTCAAAGTGAGAAAGCTACTTTTTTTGTATGAGTTGAGAATAAACCGCTTGGAGAACTTGAGCATTTGTTAGTTTAAGACTTACTGAGGTCATGACATCCCCATCATTCGTTCTCATTTCTTGATGTTTGTTGAAAAGTGTTTCTGATTGAGAACTTTTGTGTATTCAGTGATTTGATCCTCTTCCTAGGAGCCTCTCTCCTACGTGGGTCCAGTAGAGATCATCGGAATCGGAGTCCTGATCTTCGTCATCTCCCTCCTCCTCCTCCTCTACATTATCTTCAGGAAGAAGATCAGGTTCCAGAGGAAGGACTCCGGTTTCAGCCAGGATGGAGGAGGGGCAAAGGAGGGTGTGGCGGTGGGTGGGGTCGGGACGGGGGTGGGCATGTCTGCTGTATCCGTGGAGACCAGCTACCTGCTGACAAAGACGGGGATGGGGTCAGAAGGCATCGAGTTCAAAGCCGTACGTGTCCCTGCCGACCCCCGACCGCCCGGCACTGCCGAGGTCAGCGTCGGTAGTTATGGCGACAGAGATGGAGGTCTAGGTGGAGGTGTGGTGACAGGTGGAGGGGTGGGTTCGGGGCCTCCTCAGGTGATGGTACGGCCAACTACACACCCGACGACGATGCTACCTGGTTGGCCTGGCAACAACAACAACCTAGCAATGAGAGGTATCGATGGAGATAACATGGCTACCAGCGAGAGCTCCCTCTCTACCAGTCAGGTAGGGTAGACGGGTGTGTGTCTATACAGTGCCTTCAGAAAGTATTCAGACCTCTTGACTTCTTCCACATTTAGTTACATTTTAGGCTCATTCTAAAATGGATTAAATAGTTTTTTCCGCATTAATCTAAACACAATGAGGAAGAAAAAGCAGGTTTTTAGACATTTTTGCAAATTTATTACAAATAAACACCGGAAAATTACATTTACATAAGTATTCAGACCCTTTACTCAGTACTTTGTTGAAGCACCTTTGGCAGCGATTAGAGCATTAAGTCTTCTTGGGTGTGATGCTACAAACTTGGCACACATGTATTTGTGGAGTTCCTCCCATTCTTTTCTGCAGATCCTCTCAAGCTTTTGTAAGTCGCTCTGGTTAAGAGCGTCTGCTAAATGACTTAAATGTAATGTTAAATGTAAGCTCTGTCAAGTTGGATTGGGAGCGTCACTGCACAGCTATCTCCAGAGATGTTTGATTAGGTTCATGTCCGGGCTCTGGCATGGCCACTCAAGGACATTCAGCGACTTGTCCTGAAGCCGCGCCTGCATTGTCTTGGCTAGGGTCAGGGTTTTAGGATCGTTGTCCTGTCCCTGACTGTCCCTCACCCCAGATTGAGGTCCTAAGTGCTCTGTAACAGGTTTTCATCAAGGATCTCTCTGTACTTTTCTCCGTTCATCTTTTTCTCAATCCTGACTAGTCTCCCAGTCCCTGCTGCGGAAAAACATCCCCACAGCATGATGCTGCCACCAATATGCTTCACCCTTGGGATGGAGCCAGGTTTCCACCAGACATTCTGGCCAAAGAGTTCAATCTTGGTTTCATCAGACCAGAGAATATTGTTACTCATGGTCTGAGAGTCTTTAGGTGCCTTTTGACAAACTCCAAGCTGCCATGTGCCTTTTACTGAGGAGTGGCTTCCTTCTGACCACTCTACCATAAAGGCCTGATTGGTGGAGTGCTGCAGAGATGGTTGTCCTTCTGGAACTTTCTCCCATCTCCACAGAAGAACTCTAGAGTTCTGTCGGAGTGATCATCGGGTTCTTATCCACCTCCTTGACCATGGCCCTTCTCCCCCAATTGCTCAGCTCTAGGAGGAGTCTTATTGGTTCCAAACTTCTTCCATTGAAGAATGATGGAGGCCACTGTGTTCTCGGGGACCTTAAATGCTGCAGAAATGTTTTCGTACCCTTCCCCAGATCTGTGCCTCGACACAATCGTGTCTTGGCTTCGTTTTTGCTCTGACATGCACTGTCAACTGTGGGACCTTATAATGATAGGACTCCAATCAAGTTGTAGAAACATCTCAAGGATGATCAATGGAAACTGGATGCACGTGAGCCAATTTTGAGTCTCATAGCAAAGGGTCTGAATACTAATGTATAAATAAGGTATTTAATTTTAATTTTTTACTTATATATATATATATATATATATATATATTTGCAAACATTTCTAAAAACCTTGTTTTGTCATTATGTGGTATTGTGTGTAGATTGCTGAGGATTTTTATTCATTTAATCCTGTAATGTAACAATGTGTAAAAAGTCAAGGGGTCTGAATACTTTCCTACAGCCACTGTATGTGTGTTAACCCTTTCTCTCCTGTCTCCGCCAGATGAGCAGCTTCTTGTCGTCTGATTCCTCGCATCACATCCTGGGCGGTGCAAGTAGAAGGGGCGTGGCCGTGTGTAGCGTGGTGCCCAATCTCCAGCCCCTATCGCCCTGTCACTCAGAACGAAACCCCGCCCATAAAGCTCCCTGGGAGAGGCAGGGAGAGAGGGATGGAAGAGAGGAGGAGTGGGAGCAGAGAGCATATGAACTGGAGAGAACTCAGAGAGCCAGCTCTCCTCTTGGTAAGAATACACACACCTACACACACCTAGACACACCTACACACACCTAGACACACCTAGACACACCTACACACACCTAGACACACCTAGACACACCTACACACACCTAGACACACCTAGACACACCTACACACCTAAACATACATCAGGATCTGGTTTTGGTGGGTCAGCCCACCTCATCAGGATCTGGTTTTGGTGGGTCAGCCCACCTCATCAGGATCTGGTTTTGGTGGGTCAGCCCATCTCATCAGCATCTGGTTTTGGTCCTTCAAGAGAGTCAGACTATCAGCTGTTTTCTGGGGTTGATGGAGACACTTCTAGGGCCATAGATAGCTTTAGTTGACTCATAGATAGCTTTAGTTGACTCATAGATAGCTTTAGTTGACTCATAGATAGCAGTTGAGTTGTAGAAATTGCATAAATGTGGATTTCCTGTGCCTTATTCGTCCACCATTTGTTCTGCAAGATTGTTTGCACTTCTTGGCGTGATGCACGCCATTGCTTGCAAAGGGTAGCAGATGAGACATTGCGAAGGTTAGCAGATGTGGGGCTGTTGAGAGTAGCCCTGTGCGCTTTGTGCATATTGTCCAGTAAAGTTGTGATGGTGTCAAAGTTCTCATCGAACCAGTCGCAATGTTTCCTACCTCTGTAGCCAATGGAGTGGGCCGCTGCCTGATAGAGCACTGAGCTAATAGATGCCCACTTCTGGTCCATGAGGTCCTCTGTGCTCAGAAGAGGCCCAGTCTCCCTCAGCCTTTCAGCGAGAGATCGGCGTAACTCGTCCCTTACTACAGCTTCTCAAGCCAGATATGGTGCAGACGCTTCTTACTGAACTTCTGCTGGCATTGGGGGGCCTCTTACTGAACTTCTGCTGGCGTTGGGGGCCTCTTTCTGCTGGCGTTGGGACCGAACTTCTGCTGGCGTTGGGGGGCCTCTTACTGAACTTCTGCTGGCGTTGGGGGGCCTCTTACTGAACTTCTGCTGGCGTTGGGGGGCCTCTTACTGAACTTCTGCTGGCGTTGGGGAGACTCTTACTGAACTTCTGCTGGCGTTGGGGAGACTCTTACTGAACTTCTGCTGGCGTTGGGGGGCCTCTTACCGAACTTCTGCTGGCGTTGGGGGGCCTCTTACTGAACTTCTGCTGGCGTTGGGGGCCTCTTACTGAACTTCTGCTGGCGTTGGGGAGACTCTTACTGAACTTCTGCTGGCGTTGGGGGGCCTCTTACTGAACTTCTGCTGGCGTTGGGGGGCCTCTTACTGAACTTCTGCTGGCGTTGGGGGGCCTCTTACTGAACTTCTGCTGGCGTTGGGGAGACTCTTACTGAACTTCTGCTGGCGTTGGGGAGACTCTTACTGAACTTCTGCTGGCGTTGGGGGGCCTTACCGAACTTCTGCTGGCGTTTCTGCTGGGGCCTCTTACCGAACTTCTGCTGGCGTTGGGGGCCTCTTACTGAACTTCTGCTGGCGTTGGGGGGCCTCTTACTGAACTTCTGCTGGCGTTGGGGGACTCTTACTGAACTTCTGCTGGCGTTGGGGGGACTCTTACTGAACTTCTGCTGGCGTTGGGGGGCCTCTTACTGAACTTCTGCTGGCGTTGGGGGGCCTCTTACTGAACTTCTGCTGACGTTGGGGGCCTCTTACTGAACTTCTGCTGGCGTTGGGGGGCCTCTTACTGAACTTCTGCTGACGTTGGGGGGACATGTTCTCACCTGGAGTTTAACCAGTATCATACGGTGATCTGTCCAGCATTCAGTACCCCTCATGTCACGTGTCAGCAGGACGTCATTAGTGTCAGAACGTCTCACTGTGATGTAGTCAATCAGGTACCAGTGTTTGGAGCGTGGGGACATCCATGATGCCTTATATTTGTTCTTCAGCTGGAACATGGTGCCTGTGACGATGAGATCATGCTCGGCACATAGAGTTAGTAGTCTCATGCCGTTCTCATTGACCTGGCCAACGCCATGCCTACCCAGCTCTCCGCTCCGTGTCCTATTGTTTTGTCCCAACCGAGCGTTGAAGTCACCCAGCAGAAAGATCTTGTCATTCCTGGGTATGTGGTGAAGGGCCTCATCTAGTGACTGGTGGAAGCAGTCCTTTGCTTGATTTTCAGATGGTAACGTTGGTGTATATGCACTGAGAAGCGTAGCATAAGTTTTTGAAATGTTATTTTATTTAACCTTTATTTAACTAGGCAAGTCAGTTAAGAGGCCTCCTGCGGGGTCAGAAGCTGGGATTCAAAATAAATAAATATAATATGAATATAGGACAAAACACAAATCACGACAAGAGAGACTCCATGTGCCTTTCAGTCTTCTAACTGTCACTGTTATGTTGTGTGTTTGTTGTAGTATTTATTATCACACACAATCGCACTCTGACCCTCTCTCTCCTGTCTGTCTACAGTGGAGGATCTGGTAGAAGAGGTGCCGTGTTTCTCAGACAGTACATCTGAAGCTCTCTCTCTCAGCTCCTACACCTCAGACTCCTTCGATGACAACGGTAAGACAAGTCTGACGCTTACGCGAGCTAGATCATGTTCTCGCTAACACTAGCTAGTATATACACGCTAAAACTAGCTAGTTCATACTGACTAACACTAGTTAGTTCATACTCACTAACACTAGCTAGATCATATTCTCGCAAACACTAGTTAGTTCATACTCACTAACACTAGCTAGATCATATTCTCGCAAACACTTGTTAGTTCATACTCACTAACACTAGCTAGATCATACTCACTAACACTAGCTAGATCATATTCTCGCAAACACTAGCTAGATTATATTCTCGCAAACACTAGCTAGATCATATTCTCGCAAACACTGGCTAGATCATATTCTCGCAAACACTAGCTAGATCATATTCTAGCTAGATCAAAAACACACTAGCTAGATCATATTCATATTCTCGCAAACACTAGCTAGATCATATTCTCGCAAACACTAGCTAGATCATATTCTCGCAAACACTAGCTAGATCATATTCTCGCAAACACTAGCTAGATCATATTCTCGCAAACACTAGCTAGATCATATTCTCGCTAGATCATATTCTCGCAAACACTAGCTAGATCATATTCTCGCAAACACTAGTTAGTTCATACTCGCAAACACTAGATAGTTCATACTCGCTAACACTAGCTAGTTCATACTGACTAATAGTGTTTTTCCACCTAGGTACTGAACCATACCGTACCCGAGCTGGTACTGGTGGGTCTGTTTTTTTTTATTGCATTTGGGTGCGGTTCTGTTCATGTGGCCCAATAGAAAAGAATTAGTCCTGACTCGCTTGTAAAGTGTACTGAGGGGCGGGGTTCCACATGGTCGCCATCATTGTTATAGTAACAAAGTTCCATTACCATTATTTACAACTAGAGCTGGTGTCCTGCAGTCAGCCTGGATGCTGTTAGGAGCTGGTGTCCTGCAGTCAGCCTGGATGCTGTTAGGAGCTGGTGTCCTGCAGTCAGCCTGGATGCTGTTAGGAGCTGGTGTCCTGCAGTCAGCCTGGATGCTGTTAGGAGCTGGTGTCCTGCAGTCAGCATGGATGCTGTTAGGAGCTGGTGTCCTGCAGTCAGCCTGGATGCTGTTAGGAGCTGGTGTCCTGCAGTCAGCCTGGATACTGTTAGGAGCTGGTGTCCTGCAGTCAGCCTGGATGCTGTTAGGAGCTGGTGTCCTGCAGTCAGCCTGGATGCTGTTAGGAGCTGGTGTCCTGCAGTCAGCCTGGATGCTGTTAGGAGCTGGTGTCCTGCAGTCAGCCTGGATGCTGTTAGGAGCTGGTGTCCTGCAGTCAGCCTGGATGCCTGGATGCCTGTGCTGTTAGGAGCTGGTGTCCTGCAGTCAGCCTGGATGCTGTTAGGAGCTGGTGTCCTGCAGTCAGCCTGGATGCTGTTAGGAGCTGGTGTCCTTCAGTCAGCCTGGATGCTGTTAGGAGCTGGTGTCCTGCAGTCAGCCTGGATGCCGTTAGGAGCTGGTGTCCTGCAGTCAGTCTGGATGCTGTTAGGAGCTGGTGTCCTGCAGTCAGCCTGGATGCTGTTAGGAGCTGGTGTCCTGCAGTCAGCCTGGATGCTGTGCTAGGAGCTGGTGTCCTGCAGTCAGCCTGGATGCTGTTAGGAGCTGGTGTCCTGCAGTCAGCCTGGATGCTGTTAGGAGCTGGTGTCCTGCAGTCAGCCTGGATGCTGTTAGGAGCTGGTGTCCTGCAGTCAGCCTGGACGCTGTTAGGAGCTGGTGTCCTGCAGTCAGCCACCTTACTGCTAGAAGGCACCCAGCAAAATGCCCCCCCTTCACTTTGATCACGGTTTGATGCCTACCTGTTTCACTTCGACCGACATACATATCTTCTGTAGTTAGCTAGCATTCAGTGCTTTCAACGTTAGCCATGATGTTGGATAAGCTAACAGATAACGTTACCTTAGCGGACTGAAGACGGTTGTGATTCCAACACCGTAAAAGTGGCTGACAGTGAGGAGATCCCCCAGCTTCCACAGTGCCATCACAACCCTTCTGGAGGCCACATAGACAGGTTCAGTAATCTTGTTTACATAAAGTGTGGCTTGGGTTGTGTGGGAGGGATCGATCGGTAAGCTGATCTGACAGCTGACGCTTAAAGCTAATGAAGGAGATATGAGTCTCCAACTTCAGTGATATTTGCAGTTTGTTCCAGTCATTGGCAGCAGAGAACTGGGAGGAAAGGTGGCCAAAGGAGGTGTTGGCTTTGGGGGTGACCAGTGAAATATAATTGCTGGAGCGAGTGCTACGGGTGGGTGTTGCTAAGGTTAACAGTGAGCTGAGATAAGGTGGGGCTTTACTTAGCAAAGACTTATAGACGACCTGGAGCCAGTGGGTTTGGCGACGAATATGAAACGAGGGCCAGCCAACGAGACAGGTCGCAGTGGTGTGTAGTATATGGGGCCTTGGTGATAAAACGGATGGCACTGTGATAGACTGCATCCAATTTGCTGAGTTGAGTGTTGGAGGCTATTTTGTAAATGACATCGCCAAAGTCAAAGATCGGTAGGATAGTCAGTTTTACGAGGGTATGTTTGGCAGCATGAGTGAACAAGGCTTTGTTGTGAAATAGGAAGCCGATTTTAGATTTCATTTTGGATTGGAGCTGCTTAATATGAGTCTCGAAGGAGAGCTTTTATTTATTTTTACCTTTATTTAACCAGGCAAGTCAGTTAATTAAGAACAAATTCTTATTTTCAATGACGGCCTAGGAACAGTGGGTTAACTGCCTGTTCAGGGGCTTAACGACAGATTTGTACCTTGTCAGCTCAGGGGTTTGAACTTGCAACCTTGCGGTTACTAGTCCAATGCTCTAACCACTAGGCCACCCTGCCGCCCCTATCTTACAGTCTAACCAGACACCTAGGTATTTATACTCGTCCACGTATTCTAAGTCAGAACCGTCCAGAGTCGTGATCCTAGTGAATCCTCTGGTTGGATTCGCGGAAGAACACAGCTATGTTGTTAGCGAGAGAAAAAAAGTGACCCACTTACCAAGACACTCTCTCTGTTGAGTCTGCCAAAACGAGGTTCAAATGGTGTGCAGAGCACCACACCTGCACCTGATTGGTGGACTTTGCAGGGAGCAAGGGAGAGAAGCCTTCATACTGGCCTTACATACTGGAGGCTCCATCAGTGGAATTGCCAATGCACTTGCTGATGTCAAGCTTCATGGTTTCCATTACTTCACTCAGTACCTGGACAAAAGTATTTGTCCAGTGGATGCCTCACATTTCACCACAGGCCACAAGCCTCTCATGGATGACGTTCATCACATATCTGACTATGACAGAGCATCGATCTTGTGTTGTAGATGTCCTGCATAGCGTCAATCTGGACTGAAAACATACCAGCTTCCTGGATGTCACTTGATTCTGGTGGCCTGCATTGTGTGTTGGATGGTGGTAATGACGTTATCGATGGTAGTACTTTTGATAACAGAGTGATTAGAGAGCCTCTGCCCTCTTCTTGACCCAGGCAGCTTCCTGCTTTTCTCTCTACAGGCTGTCAGATGCTCTTTCACACACAGGTCGTACTTTCCCAGCAGACCGATCATCTCTAAAGAAGTTGCCATGGTCAACGTTGCTGTCATCTAGCGTATAAACTGCTTTCAGACTGCATGCCTCTGTAGCTAAGACCCCCTCTTGCCTTTAACAACATCTATAATGCTCTCGAGTTCTTGCCTTCTTCCGCGCACTTTGCTCTCTATGAGCAGACATGCCGACTACCGATGACCAGGCTCTCAGTGTTACCTTTGGAGGACCACGGAAAGGAGACCTCAGCATAAACCTCTATGCTCTTTCACTCTCTGATGGATACGCTTCCAGTCTGTTGTTGCATATTCATGAAAGGGCTGTTCTCTGTGGGCTTTTGCAAAATGCAGAATAAAGCATGGTTCTCTTCACTGTATGAGGAGCCACTTCCTGTCGGTTCCATCTTTACAAAAGAAAACATTGTGCACCACAGACTTTTTAAAAAACTTTTGTTGGGGGTGGAAACTAAAAAAACATTACAGTAATTGAGGTGGCAATGGCTACCTGGCTCTGACTCAAACTACATCTGTCCACTGCAGATACACCATCCTCAACCTGGATATCTGTCCACTGCAGATACACCATCCTCAACCTGGATATCTGTCCACTGTTGATACACCATCCTCAACCTGGATATCGGTCCACTGCAGATACACCATCCTCAACCTGGATATCCTCAACCTGGATATCTGTTGATACACCATCCTCAACCTGGATATCTGTCCACTGTTGATACACCATCCTCAACCTGGATATCTGTCCACTGCAGATACACCATCCTCAACCTGGATATCTGTCCACTGCAGATACACCATCCACAACCTGGATATCTGTCCACTGTTGATACACCATCCTCAACCTGGATATCTGTCCACTGTTGATACACCATCCTCAACCTGGATATCTGTCCACTGTTGATACACCATCCTCAACCTGGATATCTGTCCACTGTTGATACACCATCCTCAACCTGGATATCTGTCCACTGTTGATACACCATCCTCAACCTGGATATCTGTCCACTGTTGATACACCATCCTCAACCTGGATATCTGTCCACTGTTGATACACCATCCTCAACCTGGATATCTGTCCACTGTTGATACACCATCCTCAACCTGGATATCTGTCCACTGCAGATACACCATCCTCAACCTGGATATCTGTCCACTGCTGATACACCATCCTCAAGTAATTAGTAAATTAGTAAATATTATAACATTAAATAGAAAAGTATAGTGTTAATATAATAGTATAATGTTTGTATAATATGAATATATTAATTATATGTTAGTATATTCATATAATTTCATAAAATAGTTGACCATGTTGTTTGTCCACCTACAGAAATGATAAATGTTGGTTTTGTATTTCTTAAACTGCTATATTGTCCCAATTAATATCATACTAGTGTCAATATTAATTCCAATTGGACAATATAGCAGTTTAAGAAATACGCAACCAACATTTATCATTTTTGTAGTTTTTGTTTCCGTCATTGTGCAAAAAAAATGGTCTACATTGGTGATTAGTCTCTAGTTTGTTCATGCCAATGTCACGGCTTTCTTCTGTTGAAGGAGAGGCGGACCAAAACACAGCGTTGTTATTTTGATTCATCTTTAATAAAGATGACAATATACAAAAACTGAAAAACCGACCACATCCCTATCTGGTGTAACAAACACAAAGACAGGAACAATCACCCACAAAACCCAACACAAAACAGGCTACCTAAATATGGCTCCCAATCAGAGACAATGACTAACACCTGCCTCTGATTGAGAACCATATCAGGCCCAAACACAGAAACAGACAAACTAGACACACAACATAGAATGCCCACTCAGATCACACCCTGACCAAACAAAACAGAAACATACAAATCAAACTATGGTCAGGGTGTGACAGCCAAGTACTAACTTGGCAATAATCAGAACCATTCATGCAGAACAATGAGTTTGACATTTCCAACGTTTGCTTTAGCACGTCAAACTTTTTTTAATGTCCCGCCCAATCCAGGCTGTGATTGGTCGGTTCACGAAAAGTGACATTGACGAGTGCTTGTTTCAACAAGATGCGCCCGATATAGCTAAATAGCCAGCTAGCCAAACCCAAACGTTGCTTATCTTATCCCTATTGTCTTCTGTCTTATCGCTTCAGCTGCAAAACCTTGACTAACAGTTGAACTGGTATCGCTGGGCTCCACAATGGGCTGCTCTCTCTCCTCTCTACTGCCAGTGCCTTCAGACTCACTAGTCTGAGTTGATTGACTGGTAACGGCGCCAAAATGAATAATTTGTTATTTTAAAACATTTGGCTGCATCCGCCTCAAGGGTCTTCAACCTCTTCTTCTTCTCTCTCTGCTTTTCAGCACCACCTTTATGTTTGTTCTCTTTTTGTTTGTCCATCTGCTCCACTCCACTATTTATCCAAATGTCACCACTTAACAGAGATGGGAAAGGGGCGGGGCCCAGGTAAAGTTAGAATGGACTGGACCAAAAGTAATTGGCTGGCAGAGAGAGACTGACCGATGTAATAACCAACCGCAGTGGCAGTGGGCCGGCAGCCCACTCGCCTGGGCCAGTCAGACACACAGCACTTGGTCATTTTTATTTAACCTCAGGAAGCTAAAGAAATGTGGCCTGCCACCTAAAACCCTCACAAATTTTTACAGATGCACAATCGAGAGCATCCTGACTTGTCTCAAATTGCACCCTATTCCCTATATAGTGCACTACTTTCAACCAGGGCCCATAGTACTCTGGTCAAAAGTAGTGCACTATGTAGGGAATAGGATGCAATTTGGGACGTAGTCATGTGATAGTTTTGCCGGAAAAGAGAAGCTCCATTTTGTCTTGTTAATTTATGGTTGCCACTAGTTACCAAAGACACAAAGTCAAAATGGGCTATCGTACAAATGAATGAACAAAATGTTTTAAAGTGTCTTAATTTAAGGCCGTTAAGTTAGTTGTGTGGTTAAGGGGGGGTCCCACTAATTGTCCACATGTTGGGGGATAAGAGATTTGAAGGTTTGAGATGAAGAACGTTGTTTCTGTTCCAAAATTGTATTAATTATTTTTATTATGTTGTGTTGTCAACCACCTGTTATGTCACATGACACACAGGCACACACACACACACAGAGTCACATGTACTTACATGTGTTTGTGAACAATGTTCATGCAGGTTAATAGTAATGAACATACATGAATATAGTAATGAAATGATAACACTCTCTCTGTCTCCCTCCCTCCCTCCCTCTCTCCCTCCCTCCCTCCCTCCCTCCCTCCCTCCCTCCCTCTCCCTCCCTCCCTCCCCCTCCCTCCCTCCCTCCCTCCCTCCCTCCCTCCCCCTCCCTCCCTCCCCCCCTCCCTCTCTCCCTCCCTCCCTCTCCTCCCTCTCTCCCCCCTCCCTCCTCTCTCTCCTCTCTCTCTCTGTCTCTGTCTCCTCTCTCTCTCTCTCTCTCTCCCTCTCTCTCTCTCTCTCTGTCTCTGTCTCTCTCTCTCTCTCTGTCTCTGTCTCTGTGGACTATAGAGAATGAAGGTATTGCTGCACTGTACACTCTAACTCCTCTCAAACGAGATGTGTCCTCTCTAGACTCCAGTAACTCTCTCTCTCTACACTAACTGTACCCTCTCTCTGTCTCTGTCTCTCTCTCTGTCTCTCTCTCTCTCTCAGCCTCCATAGTGACTGTAATATGTCTGGTGAATAATACTGTGGACAGTATAGAGAATGAAGGTATTGCTGCACTGTACACTCCAGTAACTGTCCTCTCAAACGAGATGTGTCCTCTACACTAACTGTACATGTGTCCTCTACACTCCAGTAACTGTCCTCTCAAACGAGATGTGTCCTCTACACTAACTGTACAACTGTGTCCTCTATAGTACACTCCAGTAACTGTCCTCTCAAACGAGATGTGTCCTCTACACTAACTGTACACTCCAGTAACTGTCCTCTCAAACGAGATGTGTCCTCTACACTAACTGTACACTCCAGTAACTGTCCTCTCAAACGAGATGTGTCCTCTACACTAACTGTACACTCCAGTAACTGTCCTCTCAAACGAGATGTGTCCTCTACACTAACTGTACACTCCAGTAACTGTCCTCTCACACGGACACACAAGGGATGTGTCCCGTACACTCTTAGAAGTAAAGGTGCCTGGCAGAACCTTTTTGGGTTGCCACACTGGCAGAACCTTTCCGGTTGAACAAGGTTCCTTGAGGAACCCCTCTGAAAAAGGATTTCATATGAACCCCTGTGTAAAAGTTAAAACCGGAACCTTTTTAATAATATATTTTAGAGGTGGCATGCCTCTAATAGGAAGATTGGCTTATTGGAGGCCTGGCTTTCAGATACCTTTTTTTGGCCACCCGTTAGAGTAAATTCCATGAGTCTTTTTGAAGCTGCAAAACTGACAGTGTTCAACCTTAACATGTGATGACGTACAACATAAGAGAGACGTAGGCCAAATTTGATCTATATGAAAGCTGTGCCCCTACGAAGCCACGCCTCCAGTCCAGGTTTCCTCTAGGAACCGTTTGCTGCATTGAAACATGAAATGTTCCTCCAAGAACCCCTCAACTTACCGAAGGTAGTGACCGTTAGTTAATGACCGGTAGTTAATGACCGGTAGTTAATGACCGGTAGTTAATGACCGGTAGTTAATGACCGGTTAATGACCGTAGTTAATGACCGTAGTTAATGACAGGTTAATGTTAATGACCGTAGTTAATGACCGGTAGTTAATGACAGGTAGTTAATGACCGGTAGTTAATGACAGGTAGTTAATGACAGGTAGTTAATGACAGGTAGTTAATGACAGGTAGTTAATGACAGGTAGTTATTACCTTTAGTTAATGACCGGTTAATGACCGTTTAATGACAGGTAGTTAATGACCGGTAGTTAATGACAGGTAGTTAATGACAGGTAGTTAATGACAGGTAGTTAATGACCGGTAGTTAATGACAGGTAGTTAATGACAGGTAGTTATTACCTTTAGTTAATGACCGGTAGTTAATGACTGGTAGTTAATGACCGGTAGTTAATGACCGGTAGTTAATGACAGGTAGTTAATGACAGGTAGTTAAATGACCGGTAGGTAATGACCGGTAGTTAATGACCGGTAGTTAATGACAGGTAGTTAATGACAGGTAGTTAATGACAGGTAGTTAATGACAGGTAGTTAATGACAGGTAGTTAATGACAGGTAGTTAATGACCGGTAGTTAATGACCGGTAGTTAATGACCGGTAGTTAATGACAGGTAGTTAATGACAGGTAGTTAATGACCAGTAGTTAATGACAGGTAGTTAATGACAGGTAGTTAATGACAGGTAGTTAATGACAGGTAGTTATTACCTTTAGTTAATGACCGGTAGTTAATGACCGGTAGTTAATGACAGGTAGTTAATGACCGGTAGTTAATGACAGGTAGTTAATGACAGGTAGTTAATGACAGGTAGTTAAATGACCGGTAGGTATTGACCGGTAGTGAATGACCGGTAGTGAATGACCGGTAGGTAATGACAGGTAGTTAATGACAGGTAGTTAATGACAGGTAGTTATTACCTTTAGTTAATGACCGGTAGTTAATGACTGGTAGTTAATGACCGGTAGTTAATGACCGGTAGTTAATGACAGGTAGTTAATGACAGGTAGTTAAATGACCGGTAGGTAATGACCGGTAGTTAATGACCGGTAGTTAATGACCGGTAGTTAATGACAGGTAGTTAATGACAGGTAGTTAATAACAGGTAGTTAATGACCGGGTAGTCAATGAGTTGTAACAGGTAGTTAATGAATGACCGACAGGTAGTTAATGACAGGTAGTTAATAACAGGTAGTTAATGACCGGTAGTTAATGACAGGTAGTTAATGACAGGTAGTTATTACCTTTAGTTAATGACCGGTAGTTAATGACCGGTAGTCAATGAGTTGTAGTTAATGACAGGTAGTTAATGAGTTGTAGTTAATGACCAGTAGTTTAATGACAGGTAGTTAATGACCGGTAGTTAATGACCGGTAGTTAATGACTGGTAGTTAATGACCGTTAGTTAATGACCGGTAGTTAATGACCGGTAGTTAATGACAGGTAGTTAATGACTTGTAGTTAATGACCAGTAGTTAATGTCAGGTAGTTAATGACAGGTAGTTAATGACCGGTAGTTAATGACCGGTAGTTAATGACTGGAAGTTAATGATCAAAAGTTAATGACAGGTTGTTAATGACCGGTAGTTAATGACCGGTAATTAATGACCGGTAGTTAATGACCGTAGTAATGACCAGTAGTTAATGACAGGTAGTTAATGAGTAGTTAATGACCAGTAGGTAGTAATGACAGGTAGTTAATGACCGTAGTTAATGACCTGGAAGGTAGTTACAGGTTGTTAATGACTGTAGTTAATGACCGGTAATGGTAGTTAATGACCGGTATGAATGACAGGTAGTTAATGACCAGTAGTTAATGACCAGTAGTTAATGACCAGTAGTTAATGACAGTGTTAATGACCGGTAGTTAATGACCGGTAGTTAATGACCGGTAGGTAATGACCGGTAGTTAATGACCAGTAGTTAATGACCAGTAGTTAATGAATGACCGGTAGTTAATAGAATGAGGTAGTTAATGACCGGTAGTTAATGACAGGTAGTTAATGACAGGTAGTTAATGACCGGTAGTTAATGACCGGTAGTTAATGACCAGGTAGTTAATGACCGGTAGTTAATGACCAGTAGTTAATGACCAGTAGTTAATGACAGGTTGTTAATGACCGGTAGTTAAATGACCGGTAGGTAATGACCGGTTGGTAATGACCGGTAGGTAATGACTGGTAGTTAAATGACCGGTAGTTAATGACCGGTAGTTAATGACCGGTAGTTAATGACCGGTAGTGAATGACCGGTAGTCATTAACTCTCTCTCTGTTTCCTCTCTGTCTCTGTCTCTCTCACTCTCTGTTTCTCCCTCTCTGTCTCTCTCTCTGTCTCTGTCTCTGTCTGTCTCTCTCTCTGTTTCTCCCTCTCTGTCTCTCTCTCTGTCTCTGTCTCTGTCTGTCTCTCACTCTCTGTTTCTCCCTCTCTGTCTCTCTCTCTGTCTCTGTCTCTGTCTGTCTCTCACTCTCTGTTTCTCCCTCTCTGTCTCTCTCTCTCTCTGTTTCTCCCTCTCTGTCTCTCTCTCTCTGTTTCTCCCTCTCTGTCTCTCTCTCTGTCTCTGTCTGTCTCTCTCTCTCTGTTTCTCCCTCTCTGTCTCTCTCTCTGTTTCTCCCTCTCTGTCTCTCTCTCTCTCTGTTTCTCCCTCTCTGTCTCTCTCTCTGTCTCTGTCTCTCTCTCTCTCTGTTTCTCCCTCTCTGTCTCTCTCTCTCTGTTTCTCCCTCTCTGTCTCTCTCTCTGTTTCTCCCTGTCTGTCTCTGTGTCTCTCAGTGCCAGGTATGGATGGAGGGCAGACCTACAACACTCCAGGTGACTGACTGTTCTAACTGTATGTCCTGATGCCATATGGACTGTGAGTTGAAGCACCTTTCAGTTTGACAAGTGTCCCCGCGTGTGTGATGTCCTCCAGGCTGTCTTCCATGTTCTGCTGTTGTTGACAACTCTGCAAAACGCCAACAGGCATGTGGGGGAGGGCTCTCGAAATGTAACATCCCCCCCCCACAATCTTGCTGCCAGCGAATCAAATCATTTCGGCTAATAAAAAAATTCTCCAGATCTCCAACTGAACAAGGTGATTTTGGAAGTATGGCTACACAAGACTAGTCTCCAGTCCGGTTGCACAGGTCGTTAATGTCCGAACGGTCTGACCAGACTCCAAAGCCTGCAGCAGCCCGCAGTGTCCAATTTTCCCATTGGCCTTCCTCCCGAAGCCCAGGAAACTGTCCTCTGTGTCTCTGGCCCGTGGAACCTTCTGCCTCCGTAAGTCCAGAAGGAGGGAGGCTCTGGCACATCGTCACTGTTGACCATGTTCAACAGGCGAGTCAGTCTGGAAGTCAATCCACTCAACACCCGGAACACCTGAACCCTCCGCACATTGTCTCATGAAGACAACGTCACGTGTGGTGGGTTTGTTTATTAGGCATAGCACACTTTCCCCATCGCTCAGAACTTTCTGTTGGATATTCACATTGGCAAACGGATGTTGAATCTTTGCTTGGACCACCTGAGACAGATGTATTTCCTCAAAATCATTGATCATTACACTCTGTGATAAAGCACCGACGGCGTCGCTAATGTCCAGAAACCACCGTGGGAAACGATTCATGCTTGATGTCATCCCTTTTAAGGAAGAGAACATGCTCAGTCGTACCCTGTCTGTCTATAAAGGCCTTTTGTTTGGGAGAGAGAATACCTGCATCTACAAGCCATGGTAGTATGCAGGAGGGCGAGCATTTCATGAACACTTTCTTGACAGAGAGGGGAAGAGGGCGATGTCTCTCCATGTAGATGGATCATCTGTAACATTGTATCGTTGGGTATATTCTGTGTTTTAGAGTTCGTCAGAGTACGAAGTGGATTGTAAGAGCATTTAAAAACATAAATAAAGACGATGTTTTTTTTTCACTCTGATTTGTAGCTGCAATGTTACAGTACCTGCTCTCCACCAACATGTACCCTGACCCCAATACTGCCAACATGTACCCTGACCCCCAATACAGCCAACATGTACCCTGACCCCCAATACAGCCAACATGTACCCTGACCCCCAATACAGCCAACATGTACCCTGACCCCCAATACTGCCAACATGTACCCTGACCCCCAATACAGCCAACATGTACCCTGACCCCCAATACAGCCAACATGTACCCTGACCCCCAATACAGCCAACATGTACCCTGACCCCCAATACAGCCAACATGTACCCTGACCCCCAATACAGCCAACATGTACCCTGATATGTTATAATGTACAATAACACACAGCACGTACAATAACCTTCTAACACTCTCCCTCCTCTTCCTCCCTAGCTTACCAGTGGGAGTCGTCTGATTGGCTGTCCCCGTCCCGGCTCCGCCTACCTGGCATCGATGGGGGGTCACAGTGTGACATTATAGATGACCTTCCGTCGTTCAGCAGAGCAGGAAGCGTGTACTCATTACAGCTGGACTATGGGCTGGGGGGGTACAGGAGGGAAAGAGAGAGAGGAAACTCAGTGGACAGAAGAAGGTCACTCTCAGCTGAGAGGAGGGGGTATGAGAGAGAGAGAGAAAGAGACATGGAGAGAGGGAGAGGGACGGAAAGAGCGAGAGGGAGAGGAATGGAGAGAAGAAGAAGGATGGAAAGAGAGAGAGGGAGAGGGATGGAGAGGGCGAGAGGGAGATGGATGGATAGAGCGAGAGGGAGAGGGATGGAGAGAGAGAGAGGGCGAGGGATGGAGGGAGAGAGAGGGATGGAGGGAGAGAGAGGGATGGAGGGAGAGAGAGCGAGAGGGATGGAGAGAGCGAGAGGGATGGAGGGAGAGAGAGGGAGAGGGATAGACAGAGAGAGGATGGGGAGAGGGATGGAGGGAGAGAGAGGGATGGAAGGAGAGAGAGAGGGAGAGAGAGATATAAGATATGGAGGGAGAGTTCACAGAGGCTATGGTTCAGCTGATAGAAGAGATAGAAGAGAACCCTCTGGGGACAGAAGAGGAAACAGGAGTGAGTGTAGAGACGGAGGTGGCACAGGGGTAGCCAGACCACACACAGCAGACAGAAAGTACGAGAGGAGGTACGAGAGGCACACAGGGACAGGGTACGGGATAGACAGAGTATTCACGGTCGAAAATAGAGTCCACTCCAGCGAGGGAGAGAAAGAGCACCAACCTATTGATCGAGAGGAGACCTCCTCACCAGTGTATGAAGAATATCGTGAACCCAATCCAGATACAATCCCTGCCCCAGACCCTGTTCCAGAACCTGACCAGAACCACTATGATACTCTTCCCCCAACACGGCCTGCTTACCAGGGTTACCCCTCTCCTCCTCCAGGGCTCAACCTCCACCCAGCCCAGCTGCTACCCCCGCTCAGGGCCTGGGATGGACAGAACGCCTGGGCGCCCCTGGAGGTGACCCAGGGGTCGGGACTTGGCGGTCACAGTTCAAGGCTAGAGAGGTCTGAGTCAGGAGATGAGCTGGAGAGACTGTTGAATCTGGTGTCACTCAGAGCTCGGAGGGCTACACGCACACAGAGACCCTCTGATACACCCCCTCCTCCGGAACCATCCACTGGCTGGGACGGGCTGTACTGATCAGATAATCCTCCAGAACCATCCACTGGTTGGGACGAGCTGTACTAATCAGAGAATCCTCCAGAACCATCCACTGGCTGGGCCGAGCTGTACTGATCAGAGAATCCTCCAGAACCATCCACTGGTTGGGACGAGCTGTACTGATCAGAGAATCCTCCAGAACCATCCACTGGCTGGGCCGGGCTGTACTGATCAGAGAATCCTCCGGAACCATCCACTGGTTGGGACCGGCTGTACTGATCAAAACATCTTCCAGAACCATCCACTGACTGGCTCTTTTGCGAGACAGGACCAGCACAACTTATTAAATAATATCAAATCTATTTAAATGCAGTCACTGTAAGATAATAGAAACGTTCCACACATTACCTCAATAGTGCAACACAACATGTAATTCTGTTTTCACAACATGTAGTTCTGTTTTCACAACATGTAATTCTGTTTTCACAACATGCAGTTCTGTTTTCACAACATGTAGTTCTGTTTTCACAACATGCAGTTCTGTTTTCACAACATGTATTTCTGTTTTCACAACATGTAGTTCTGTTTTCACAACATGTAGTTCTGTTTTCACAACATGCAGTTCTGTTTTCACAACATGCAGTTGATGTAACTATTAATGCTTTGAGTCTGTAGCGGACCATTTTAACTCATGTACAGTATGATTACATTACATACACAGACACACAGACGGAGAGAGAGAGACAGACACAGACGGAGAGAGACAGACACACAGACGGAGAGAGAGAGACACACAGATGGAGAGAGACAGACACACGGAAAGAGAGACAGACACATGGGGAGAGAGAGAGAGACAGACAGAGAGACAAACAGGTGGAGAGAGAGACACACAGACGGAGAGAGACACACAGACGGAGAGAGACAGACACACAGATGGAGAGAGACAGACACACGGAAAGAGAGACAGACACACGGAAAGAGAGACAGACACATTGAGAGAGAGAGACAGACAGAGAGAGAGAGAGACACAGAGACGGCGAGAGAGACAGACAGACACACAGAGACGGAGAGCGAGAGAGACACACAGAGAGAGACAGACAGACAGACAGACAGACAGACAGACAGACAGACAGACAAACACACAGAGACGGAGACAGACAGACAGACAGACAGACAGACAGACAGACAGACAGACAGACAGACAGACAGACAGACAGACAGACGGAGAGAGAGACAGACAGACACACAGAGACGGAGAGAGAGACAGACAGACACACAGAGACGGAGAGACAGACAGACAGACAGACAGACAGACAGACAGACAGACAGACAGACAGACAGACAGACAGACAGACAGACAGACAGACAGACAGACAGACAGACAGACACAGACAGACAGACACACAGAGACGGAGAGAGAGACAGACAGACACAGACAGACAGACAGACAGACAGACAGACAGACACAGACAGACAGACACAGACAGACACACAGAGACGGAGAGAACGACAGACAGACACACAGAGACGGAGAGAGAGACAGACACACAGAGGGAGAGAGAGACAGACAGACACACAGAGACGGAGAGAGAGACAGACAGACACACAGCGACGGAGAGAAAGACAGACAGACACACAGCGACGGAGAGAAAGACAGACAGACACACAGCGACGGAGAGAGAGACAGACAGACACACAGCGACGGAGAGAAAGACAGACAGACAAACAGAGACGGCGAGAAAGACAGACAGACAAACACAGGCTATTAAATAGCTGCAGTCACAGCCTGTATCTTCACAGTCTCAACAATATGAAGTGTGGATTCTCTGTTCATTTGCAGTTGTATGTTGTATATTTTACTACAGACCTGCCATTCTACATGTACTGTATGTTTGTCTTCTGTCTGTCAATATGAGTTTGATTGTACATATACAGTATATTCACTATTTTTCTGCAACTGAATAATACTTAGGAATTGTTAAGGTAACACTTTACAATATAGACAGATTCATTAACATGAGGCAATATAGTAGTTGACTTGAAAACAGCATTACTCAGTGTATTTATGTATAAACTTAACTTAGCTAATTAGTTATTGTTTAGCTATTAGTTAGATCTTGCTGTTATTCGTGTTGATTAATGTCTCTTTGTTGTAACGACTTACCAACTATTTAATAGTCTGTTGAGTAACTATCGATGATTAAATAGATGTGACACATACATGTTGTTGATGATGATGATGGTGAAGTCAGGCCTGTGTTGTGTGTTTTAATTGAACAGATCGTTCAGCTGGGGAGAGACAGGAAAGGCAGGGTAGTCGAGTCAAAGACAGGAACATTTGATTGTTTCGAGAAAAAAAGGAAGTATCTCACTTGGTCCTCAACATATTTGGCGACGATGGGATGATAATCTTCATTTTGCTGATTGTTCCTGATTGTTCCAGGAGAAATCCAGGTTAACACGCACGGGAGTTGCATTAGATGCAGCTGGGGAAGCCAGCTAGACGGAGCAGATCGGATCCCCGTCTGGCTGGGAGGGTCAGAGGAATGGATGCGTCATTGAGAACAGATAGAAGTAAGGTTAAGACTAATGTTTCTTGACAACAATCGATAAAGAAATCACGGGGTCCTAACGGGGGGCTGCTGTGAATCTATATGGACCTGCGGGGTGCCATCATAGAGAATCATGTGGGGTTCTCTCACCACGATTAGTGAGACAGGTGAGACTAACTGAAAGGAATACCTATGACTAGTGAAACAGATGAGACTAACTAAAAGCCCAGGGTGTGGGGTTCTGGAAACGGGACACCTATGACTAGTGAAGTTTGGACTGATTAACCTTTCTAGCGCAGGGGTACCAATAGCGGAACACCTCAACAACATTCCGCTGAAAAGGCAGCGCACGAAATTCAAAAATATTTTTCCGAAATATGTAACTTTCACACATTAACAAGTCCAATACAGCAAATGAAAGATAAACATCTTGTTAATCTACCCATCGTGTCCGATTTCAAAAATGCTTTACAGCTAAAGCACAACATATGATTATGAGGATTGATTCTAAACAACGTTTGCCATGTTTCAGTCGATATTATGGAGTTAATTTGGATAAAGGTTCAGCGTTTTGGTGACTGAATTTTAGGTTTATTTCGGTAGCCAAAAGTGATGTACAAGTCGAAAAAACACACAGACATTTTTCCAGCCAAAGAGAGAAGTCACAAAACAGAAATATAGATCAAATTAATCACTAACCTTTGATGATCTTCATCAGATGACACTCATAGGACATCATGTTACACAATACATGTATGTTTTGTTCGATAATGTGCATATTTATATCCAAAAATCTCAGTTTACATTGGCGCCTTATGTGCAGTAATGTTTTGATTCCAAAACATCTGGTGATTTTAGTAGAAATACTCATAATAAACATTGATAAAAGATACAAGTGTTATTCACATAATTAAAGATAGACTTCTCCTTAATGCAACCGCTGTGTCAGATTTAATTTTTCTTTTACAGAAAACGCATAATCTGAGAACGGCGCTCATTTTGCAATCAACAAATTTAGAAACAACACCATAAATTGTCACTTACCTTTGATGATCTTCATCAGAAGGCACTCCCAGGAATCCCAATTCGACAATAAATGATTGATTTGTTACATAAAGTTCCATCATTTATGTCCAAATAGCCACTTGTTGTTAGCTTGTTCAGCCCAGTAATCCATCTTCATGAGGCGCGAGCATTTCGTCCAGAAAAAAACTCGAAAAGTTCCGTTACAGTCCTTTAGAAACATGTCAAACGTTGTATGGAATCAATTGTAAAATTAACATAAAACATCAATAATCTTCCAACCGGAGGCACTGGAACCAGAGGTAATTCTGTTGGGAGCATCATGAGACCGAGGCTCTCTGCCAGACCACTGACTCAAACAGGTCTCATGAGCCCCTCCTTTATAGTAGAGTCCTCATTCAAGTTTCAAAAGACTTTGACATCTAGTGGAAGCCCAAGGAAGTGCAACCTCATCCATATCTCAATGTGTACTCAATGTGTAGGCAAAGCTTTGAAAAACTACAAACCTCAGATATCCCACTTCCTAGTTGGATTGTTTCTCAAGTTATTGTCTGCCATATGAGTTCTCACAGACATCATTCAAACAGTTTTAGAAACTTCAGAGTGTTTCCTATCCAATATGAATAATATGCATATATTAGCATCTGGGACAGAGTAGGAGGCAGTTCAAAATGTTCTACCTTTAAAATTAAGGTAGATCCAAGTAAAGGCTTTAGTACCAAATATTAAGCTGATAAACCAGCACCAACTTTTTGAAGGTTCAAACAGATTTGTTTCAACAATAAGTTTTATATTTTGACTAAATTGATGCAGCAGGTTAAAATGATAAGATAACCAGAAAGGGGCTCGTCGAAAGGACCAAAGCGCAGCATGGTAAGTGTTTATTCAAAAACCACTTAAACAAAACAACAACGCGAAAACGCACAGTTCTGTCAGGTACAGACACTATAAACAGAAAACAGGATCCTACAAAATCCAAACGGTAGACAGCTGCCTCTGATTGGGAACCACAACACTCGGCCAAAACAAAGTAATAGAAAACATAGACTTTCCCACCCGAGTCACACCCTGACCTAACAAAACATAGAGAATAATAAGGATCTCTACGGTCAGGGCTTGACACTCTGGGATTGTTTGTTTAAGTGTTTATTCCACTTAATGGAACACCGTATTACCTGATATGTCTTCAGTAGGATTCTATCCAGGACTGATGAGAGTCCATTGATCCAAATGTTAAAAAGTATTTAACAAGCCAGTTAAGAACAAATCTTTATTTACACTGACAGCCCACTGGAGAACAGTGGGTTAAACTGCCTTGTTCAGGGGCAGAATGACAGATTTTTACCTTGTCAACCCAGGTATTCAATCCAGCAACATTTCGGTTACTGGCCCAACGCTCTAACCACTAGGCTACATGCCACCCCTCCACTCTAACCACTAGGCTACCTGCCACACCTCCACTCTAACCACTAGGCTACACTTTCTTGACAGAGAGGGGAAGAGGGCGATGTCTCTCCATGTAGATGGATCATCTGTAACATTGTATCGTTGGGTATATTCTGTGTTTTAGAGTTCGTCAGAGTACGAAGTGGATTGTAAGAGCATTTAAAAACATAAATAAAGACGATGTTTTTTTTTCACTCTGATTTGTAGCTGCAATGTTACAGTACCTGCTCTCCACCAACATGTACCCTGACCCCCAATACTGCCAACATGTACCCTGACCCCCAATACAGCCAACATGTACCCTGACCCCCAATACAGCCAACATGTACCCTGACCCCCAATACAGCCAACATGTACCCTGACCCCCAATACTGCCAACATGTACCCTGACCCCCAATACAGCCAACATGTACCCTGACCCCCAATACAGCCAACATGTACCCTGACCCCCAATACAGCCAACATGTACCCTGACCCCCAATACAGCCAACATGTACCCTGACCCCCAATACAGCCAACATGTACCCTGATATGTTATAATGTACAATAACACACAGCACGTACAATAACCTTCTAACACTCTCCCTCCTCTTCCTCCCTAGCTTACCAGTGGGAGTCGTCTGATTGGCTGTCCCCGTCCCGGCTCCGCCTACCTGGCATCGATGGGGGGTCACAGTGTGACATTATAGATGACCTTCCGTCGTTCAGCAGAGCAGGAAGCGTGTACTCATTACAGCTGGACTATGGGCTGGGGGGGTACAGGAGGGAAAGAGAGAGAGGAAACTCAGTGGACAGAAGAAGGTCACTCTCAGCTGAGAGGAGGGGGTATGAGAGAGAGAGAGAAAGAGACATGGAGAGAGGGAGAGGGACGGAAAGAGCGAGAGGGAGAGGAATGGAGAGAAGAAGAAGGATGGAAAGAGAGAGAGGGAGAGGGATGGAGAGGGCGAGAGGGAGATGGATGGATAGAGCGAGAGGGAGAGGGATGGAGAGAGAGAGAGGGCGAGGGATGGAGGGAGAGAGAGGGATGGAGGGAGAGAGAGGGATGGAGGGAGAGAGAGCGAGAGGGATGGAGAGAGCGAGAGGGATGGAGGGAGAGAGAGGGAGAGGGATAGACAGAGAGAGGATGGGGAGAGGGATGGAGGGAGAGAGAGGGATGGAAGGAGAGAGAGAGGGAGAGAGAGATATAAGATATGGAGGGAGAGTTCACAGAGGCTATGGTTCAGCTGATAGAAGAGATAGAAGAGAACCCTCTGGGGACAGAAGAGGAAACAGGAGTGAGTGTAGAGACGGAGGTGGCACAGGGGTAGCCAGACCACACACAGCAGACAGAAAGTACGAGAGGAGGTACGAGAGGCACACAGGGACAGGGTACGGGATAGACAGAGTATTCACGGTCGAAAATAGAGTCCACTCCAGCGAGGGAGAGAAAGAGCACCAACCTATTGATCGAGAGGAGACCTCCTCACCAGTGTATGAAGAATATCGTGAACCCAATCCAGATACAATCCCTGCCCCAGACCCTGTTCCAGAACCTGACCAGAACCACTATGATACTCTTCCCCCAACACGGCCTGCTTACCAGGGTTACCCCTCTCCTCCTCCAGGGCTCAACCTCCACCCAGCCCAGCTGCTACCCCCGCTCAGGGCCTGGGATGGACAGAACGCCTGGGCGCCCCTGGAGGTGACCCAGGGGTCGAGACTTGGCGGTCACAGTTCAAGGCTAGAGAGGTCTGAGTCAGGAGATGAGCTGGAGAGACTGTTGAATCTGGTGTCACTCAGAGCTCGGAGGGCTACACGCACACAGAGACCCTCTGATACACCCCCTCCTCCGGAACCATCCACTGGCTGGGACGGGCTGTACTGATCAGATAATCCTCCAGAACCATCCACTGGTTGGGACGAGCTGTACTAATCAGAGAATCCTCCAGAACCATCCACTGGCTGGGCCGAGCTGTACTGATCAGAGAATCCTCCAGAACCATCCACTGGTTGGGACGAGCTGTACTGATCAGAGAATCCTCCAGAACCATCCACTGGCTGGGCCGGGCTGTACTGATCAGAGAATCCTCCGGAACCATCCACTGGTTGGGACCGGCTGTACTGATCAAAACATCTTCCAGAACCATCCACTGACTGGCTCTTTTGCGAGACAGGACCAGCACAACTTATTAAATAATATCAAATCTATTTAAATGCAGTCACTGTAAGATAATAGAAACGTTCCACACATTACCTCAATAGTGCAACACAACATGTAATTCTGTTTTCACAACATGTAGTTCTGTTTTCACAACATGTAATTCTGTTTTCACAACATGCAGTTCTGTTTTCACAACATGTAGTTCTGTTTTCACAACATGCAGTTCTGTTTTCACAACATGTATTTCTGTTTTCACAACATGTAGTTCTGTTTTCACAACATGTAGTTCTGTTTTCACAACATGCAGTTCTGTTTTCACAACATGCAGTTGATGTAACTATTAATGCTTTGAGTCTGTAGCGGACCATTTTAACTCATGTACAGTATGATTACATTACATACACAGACACACAGACGGAGAGAGAGAGACAGACACAGACGGAGAGAGACAGACACACAGACGGAGAGAGAGAGACACACAGATGGAGAGAGACAGACACACGGAAAGAGAGACAGACACATGGGGAGAGAGAGAGAGACAGACAGAGAGACAAACAGGTGGAGAGAGAGACACACAGACGGAGAGAGACACACAGACGGAGAGAGACAGACACACAGATGGAGAGAGACAGACACACGGAAAGAGAGACAGACACACGGAAAGAGAGACAGACACATTGAGAGAGAGACAGACAGAGAGAGAGAGAGAGACACAGAGACGGCGAGAGAGACAGACAGACACACAGAGACGGAGAGCGAGAGAGACACACAGAGAGAGACAGACAGACAGACAGACAGACAGACAGACAGACAGACAGACAGACAAACACACAGAGACGGAGACAGACAGACAGACAGACAGACAGACAGACAGACAGACAGACAGACAGACAGACAGACAGACGGAGAGAGAGACAGACAGACACACAGAGACGGAGAGAGAGACAGACAGACACACAGAGACGGAGAGACAGACAGACAGACAGACAGACAGACAGACAGACAGACAGACAGACAGACAGACAGACAGACAGACAGACAGACAGACAGACAGACACAGACAGACAGACACACAGAGACGGAGAGAGAGACAGACAGACACAGACAGACAGACAGACAGACAGACAGACAGACACAGACAGACAGACACAGACAGACACACAGAGACGGAGAGAACGACAGACAGACACACAGAGACGGAGAGAGAGAGACAGACACACAGAGACGGAGAGAGAGACAGACAGACACACAGAGACGGAGAGAGAGACAGACAGACACACAGCGACGGAGAGAAAGACAGACAGACACACAGCGACGGAGAGAAAGACAGACAGACACACAGCGACGGAGAGAGAGACAGACAGACACACAGCGACGGAGAGAAAGACAGACAGACAAACAGAGACGGCGAGAAAGACAGACAGACAAACACAGGCTATTAAATAGCTGCAGTCACAGCCTGTATCTTCACAGTCTCAACAATATGAAGTGTGGATTCTCTGTTCATTTGCAGTTGTATGTTGTATATTTTACTACAGACCTGCCATTCTACATGTACTGTATGTTTGTCTTCTGTCTGTCAATATGAGTTTGATTGTACATATACAGTATATTCACTATTTTTCTGCAACTGAATAATACTTAGGAATTGTTAAGGTAACACTTTACAATATAGACAGATTCATTAACATGAGGCAATATAGTAGTTGACTTGAAAACAGCATTACTCAGTGTATTTATGTATAAACTTAACTTAGCTAATTAGTTATTGTTTAGCTATTAGTTAGATCTTGCTGTTATTCGTGTTGATTAATGTCTCTTTGTTGTAACGACTTACCAACTATTTAATAGTCTGTTGAGTAACTATCGATGATTAAATAGATGTGACACATACATGTTGTTGATGATGATGATGGTGAAGTCAGGCCTGTGTTGTGTGTTTTAATTGAACAGATCGTTCAGCTGGGGAGAGACAGGAAAGGCAGGGTAGTCGAGTCAAAGACAGGAACATTTGATTGTTTCGAGAAAAAAAAAGGAAGTATCTCACTTGGTCCTCAACATATTTGGCGACGATGGGATGATAATCTTCATTTTGCTGATTGTTCCTGATTGTTCCAGGAGAAATCCAGGTTAACACGCACGGGAGTTGCATTAGATGCAGCTGGGGAAGCCAGCTAGACGGAGCAGATCGGATCCCCGTCTGGCTGGGAGGGTCAGAGGAATGGATGCGTCATTGAGAACAGATAGAAGTAAGGTTAAGACTAATGTTTCTTGACAACAATCGATAAAGAAATCACGGGGTCCTAACGGGGGGCTGCTGTGAATCTATATGGACCTGCGGGGTGCCATCATAGAGAATCATGTGGGGTTCTCTCACCACGATTAGTGAGACAGGTGAGACTAACTGAAAGGAATACCTATGACTAGTGAAACAGATGAGACTAACTAAAAGCCCAGGGTGTGGGGTTCTGGAAACGGGACACCTATGACTAGTGAAGTTTGGACTGATTAACCTTTCTAGCGCAGGGGTACCAATAGCGGAACACCTCAACAACATTCCGCTGAAAAGGCAGCGCACGAAATTCAAAAATATTTTTCCGAAATATGTAACTTTCACACATTAACAAGTCCAATACAGCAAATGAAAGATAAACATCTTGTTAATCTACCCATCGTGTCCGATTTCAAAAATGCTTTACAGCTAAAGCACAACATATGATTATGAGGATTGATTCTAAACAACGTTTGCCATGTTTCAGTCGATATTATGGAGTTAATTTGGATAAAGGTTCAGCGTTTTGGTGACTGAATTTTAGGTTTATTTCGGTAGCCAAAAGTGATGTACAAGTCGAAAAAACACACAGACATTTTTCCAGCCAAAGAGAGAAGTCACAAAACAGAAATATAGATCAAATTAATCACTAACCTTTGATGATCTTCATCAGATGACACTCATAGGACATCATGTTACACAATACATGTATGTTTTGTTCGATAATGTGCATATTTATATCCAAAAATCTCAGTTTACATTGGCGCCTTATGTGCAGTAATGTTTTGATTCCAAAACATCTGGTGATTTTAGTAGAAATACTCATAATAAACATTGATAAAAGATACAAGTGTTATTCACATAATTAAAGATAGACTTCTCCTTAATGCAACCGCTGTGTCAGATTTAATTTTTCTTTTACAGAAAACGCATAATCTGAGAACGGCGCTCATTTTGCAATCAACAAATTTAGAAACAACACCATAAATTGTCACTTACCTTTGATGATCTTCATCAGAAGGCACTCCCAGGAATCCCAATTCGACAATAAATGATTGATTTGTTACATAAAGTTCCATCATTTATGTCCAAATAGCCACTTGTTGTTAGCTTGTTCAGCCCAGTAATCCATCTTCATGAGGCGCGAGCATTTCGTCCAGAAAAAAACTCGAAAAGTTCCGTTACAGTCCTTTAGAAACATGTCAAACGTTGTATGGAATCAATTGTAAAATTAACATAAAACATCAATAATCTTCCAACCGGAGGCACTGGAACCAGAGGTAATTCTGTTGGGAGCATCATGAGACCGAGGCTCTCTGCCAGACCACTGACTCAAACAGGTCTCATGAGCCCCTCCTTTATAGTAGAGTCCTCATTCAAGTTTCAAAAGACTTTGACATCTAGTGGAAGCCCAAGGAAGTGCAACCTCATCCATATCTCAATGTGTACTCAATGTGTAGGCAAAGCTTTGAAAAACTACAAACCTCAGATATCCCACTTCCTAGTTGGATTGTTTCTCAAGTTATTGTCTGCCATATGAGTTCTCACAGACATCATTCAAACAGTTTTAGAAACTTCAGAGTGTTTCCTATCCAATATGAATAATATGCATATATTAGCATCTGGGACAGAGTAGGAGGCAGTTCAAAATGTTCTACCTTTAAAATTAAGGTAGATCCAAGTAAAGGCTTTAGTACCAAATATTAAGCTGATAAACCAGCACCAACTTTTGAAGGTTCAAACAGATTTGTTTCAACAATAAGTTTTATATTTTGACTAAATTGATGCAGCAGGTTAAAATGATAAGATAACCAGAAAGGGGCTCGTCGAAAGGACCAAAGCGCAGCATGGTAAGTGTTTATTCAAAAACCACTTAAACAAAACAACAACGCGAAAACGCACAGTTCTGTCAGGTACAGACACTATAAACAGAAAACAGGATCCTACAAAATCCAAACGGTAGACAGCTGCCTCTGATTGGGAACCACAACACTCGGCCAAAACAAAGTAATAGAAAACATAGACTTTCCCACCCGAGTCACACCCTGACCTAACAAAACATAGAGAATAATAAGGATCTCTACGGTCAGGGCTTGACACTCTGGGATTGTTTGTTTAAGTGTTTATTCCACTTAATGGAACACCGTATTACCTGATATGTCTTCAGTAGGATTCTATCCAGGACTGATGAGAGTCCATTGATCCAAATGTTAAAAAGTATTTAACAAGCCAGTTAAGAACAAATCTTTATTTACACTGACAGCCCACTGGAGAACAGTGGGTTAAACTGCCTTGTTCAGGGGCAGAATGACAGATTTTTACCTTGTCAACCCAGGTATTCAATCCAGCAACATTTCGGTTACTGGCCCAACGCTCTAACCACTAGGCTACATGCCACCCCTCCACTCTAACCACTAGGCTACCTGCCACACCTCCACTCTAACCACTAGGCTACCTGCCGCCCCTACACTCTAACCACTAGGCTACCTGCCGCCCCTCCACTCTAACCACTAGGCTACCTGCCGCCCGTACACTCTAACCACTAGGCTACCTGCCGCCCCTCCACTCTAACCACTAGGCTACCTGCCCCCCCTCCACTCTAACCACTAGGCTACCTGCCGCCCCTACACTCTAACCACTAGGCTACCTGCCGCCCCTCCACTCTAACCACTAGGCTACCTGCCGCCCCTCCACTCTAACCACTAGGCTACCTGCCACCCCTCCACTCTAACCACTAGGCTACCTGCCGCACCTCCACTCTAACCACTAGGCTACCTGCCGCCCCTACACTCTAACCACTAGGCTACCTGCTGCCCCTCCACTCTAACCACTAGGCTAACTGCCGCCCGTACACTCTAACCACTCGGCTACCAGCCACCCCTCCACTCTAACCACTAGGCTACCTGCCGCCCCTAAACTCTAACCACTAGGCTACCTGCCTCCCCTCCACTCTAACCACTAGGCTACCTGCCGCCCCTACACTCTAACCACTAGGCTACCTGCCGCCCCTCCACTCTAACCACTAGTCTACCTGCCACCCCTCCACTCGAACCACTAGTCTACCTGCCGCCCCTCCACTCTAACCACTAGGCTACCTGCCGCCCCTCCACTCTAACAACTAGGCTACCTGCCGCCCCTCCACTCTAACCACTAGGCTACCTGCCACCCCTCCACTCTAACCACTAGGCTACCTGCCACCCCTCCACTCGAACCACTAGGCTGCCACCCCTCCACTCTAACCACTAGGCTACCTGCAGCCCCTCCACTCTAACCACTAGGCTACCTGCCACCCCTCCACTCGAACCACTAGGCTACCTGCAGCCCCTCCACTCTAACCACTAGGCTACCTGCCGCCCCTCCACTCTAACCACTAGGCTACCTGCCACCCCTCCACTCTAACCACTAGGCTACCTGCAGCCCCTCCACTCTAACCACTAGGCTACCTGCCGCCCCTCCACTCTAACCACTAGGCTACCTGCCGCCCCTCCACTCTAACCACTAGGCTACCTGCCCCCTCCACTCTAACCACTAGGCTACCTGCCGCCCCTCCACTCTAACCACTACGCTACCTGCCCCCCTCCACTCTAACCACTAGGCTACCTGCCGCCCCTCCACTCTAACCACTAGGCTACCTGCCGCCCCTCCACTCTAACCACTAGTCTACCTGCCACCCCTCCACTCGAACCACTAGTCTACCTGCCGCCCCTCCACTCTAACCACTAGGCTACCTGCCGCCCCTCCACTCTAACAACTAGGCTACCTGCCGCCCCTCCACTCTAACCACTAGGCTACCTGCCACCCCTCCACTCTAACCACTAGGCTACCTGCCACCCCTCCACTCGAACCACTAGGCTGCCACCCCTCCACTCTAACCACTAGGCTACCTGCAGCCCCTCCACTCTAACCACTAGGCTACCTGCCGCCCCTCCACTCTAACCACTAGGCTACCTGCCCCCCCTCCACTCTAACCACTAGGCTACCTGCCGCCCCTCCACTCTAACCACTACGCTACCTGCCCCCCCTCCACTCTAACCACTAGGCTACCTGCCGCCCCTCCACTCTAACCACTAGGCTACCTGCCGCCCCTCCACTCTAACCACTAGTCTACCTGCCACCCCTCCACTCGAACCACTAGTCTACCTGCCGCCCCTCCACTCTAACCACTAGGCTACCTGCCGCCCCTCCACTCTAACAACTAGGCTACCTGCCGCCCCTCCACTCTAACCACTAGGCTACCTGCCACCCCTCCACTCTAACCACTAGGCTACCTGCCACCCCTCCACTCGAACCACTAGGCTGCCACCCCTCCACTCTAACCACTAGGCTACCTGCAGCCCCTCCACTCTAACCACTAGGCTACCTGCCGCCCCTCCACTCTAACCACTAGGCTACCTGCCACCCCTCCACTCTAACCACTAGGCTACCTGCAGCCCCTCCACTCTAACCACTAGGCTACCTGCCGCCCCTCCACTCTAACCACTAGGCTACCTGCCGCCCCTCCACTCTAACCACTAGGCTACCTGCCCCCCTCCACTCTAACCACTAGGCTACCTGCCGCCCCTCCACTCTAACCCCTAGGCTACCTGCCCCCCCTCCACTCTAACCACTAGGCTACCTGCCACCCCATTATGAGCTCCCAAATTAAATAAGCCCAATTGTGTCTGTTTTCATCCTACATTATGAATGTTTGTTTAGTCGTGTTAATACCGTATATGATTTATTCTATTTTATTTGGTTTTAGAGGTGTTTAGGTGGTTAGAGAGGATGTACCTTTTGTATTTTTGATTGAACACGTATAAAAAAAATGATAAGGACTGAAACAACTCAATGTAAACCTGGTATATAAAATGTTTCAGTTTGAAATGTAATCTGAGATGAAGGGAAAGAGTTGAATGACCCTAACCTTCTGACATTCTGCTGATCACCTTCACCAGAGACTCTAGAAACAGTGAGATTTAAAGGTAATTTGTAATATCTCTAATTATAAGTTGAGGGAGTTCCTGATGAGGATCTTAATCGTAGAATTATGAGATTAATATATTGTATGTTGATATAAATGTACATTCTGCTGATGATGTGTGTTAAATTGAAGGGTTTTGATTTTGAGTCACAAAACCAATGTGAATCACTGAGTATCGTCATTCTAAATTTTGGTTGGGTAATTAAATGGGTTTTGACTGATTTGGGAATGTAATGATTTCCCTTACCTATTCATACCTACATCTCTGATGACCTCAATCCTGAGCATAAAGACCCAGATGTGGAGCCCACACTGAGTGTACAAGGTACCAAGAGAGGGTTGTCTGTCATGCTGACCCCTATCTTTAGGTTTAGTGCCAGTGTGATGACTGTCCTATTTGCTGTAATGAAGCTTGTGTGTGATTTATTTGTAATTTTTTATGTTTCATTTTCTGTTCCAGATTGACTGTGTTATTAAGATAAGAAAGGTCTAAAAACCTAGCAACTAAAATAAAGGTTGTTTATCATGGATGAGATGTAAGGTGCCATAAATATGTCCTAGAGAGACGGGGGTGGTGTCACCATAGTGCCCTCCAAGCACATCACTAAGCAAAGGAATCTGGGCCTGAACACCTCCCTCTGCAACTGGATCCTGGACATCCTGACGGGCCGCCCCCAGGTGGTGAGGGTAGGCAACCTCAACTTCCTAGTACCCCTGGGCATTGACTTGGTACTGATACTCCCTGTACATAACCATGATATTACCTGGTACTCCCTGTATGTAACCTTGATATTACCTGGTACTTCCGGTATATAGCCATGTTATTACCTGGTACTCCTTGTATATAGCCATGGTATTACCTGGTACTTCCTGTATATAGCCATGTTATTACCTGGTACTTCCTGTATATAGCCATGTTATTACCTGGTACTTCCTGTATATATTCATGTTATTACCTGGTACTCCCTGTATATAACCATGCTATTACCTGGTACTTCCTGTATATAACCATGTTATTACCTGGTACTCCCTGTATATAACGATGTTATTACCTGGTACTCCCTGTATATAGCCATGTTATTACCTCCCTGTATATAACCATGATATTACTTGGTACTTCCTGTATATAGCCATGATACTACCTGGTACTTCCTGCATATAGTCATGCAATTACCTGGTACCCCCTGTCATAGCCATGTTATTACCTGGTACTTCCTGTATATAGCCATGTTATTATCTGGTACTTCCTGTATATAGCCATGTTATTACCTGGTACCCCCTGTATATAGTCATGTTATTACCTGGTACTTCCTGTATAGAGCCATGTTATTACCTGGTACTTCCTGTATATAGCCATGTTATTACCTGGTACCCCCTGTATATAGTCATGTTATTACCTGGTACTTCCTGTATAGAGCCATGTTATTACCTGGTACTTCCTGTATATAGCCATGTTATTACCTGGTACTTCCTGTATAGAGCCATGTTATTACCTGGTACTTCCTGTATAGAGCCATGTTATTACCTGGTACTTCCTGTATATAGCCATGTTATTACCTGGTACTTCCTGTATATAGCCATGTTATTACCTGGTACTTCCTGTATATAGCCATGTTATTACCTGTATATAGCCATGTTATTACCTGGTACTTCCTGTATAGAGCCATGTTATTACCTGTATATAGCCATGTTATTACCTGGTACTTCCTGTATATAGCCATGTTATTACCTGGTACTCCCTGTATATAGCCATGTTAATACCTGGTACCTCCTGTATATAGTCATGTTATTAACTGTATAGAGACATGTTATTACCTGGTACTACCTGTATAGAGCCATGTTATTACCTGGTACTTCCTGTATATAGCCATGTTATTACCTGTATGTAGCCATGTTATTACCTGGTACTTCCTGTATATAACCATGTTATTACCTGGTACTCCCTGTATATAGCCATGTTATTACCTGGTACTTCCTGTATATAGCCATGTTATTACCTGGTACTTTCTGTATATAGCCATGTTATTACCTGGTACTTCCTGTATATAGCCATGTTATTACCTGGTACTCCCTGTATATAGCCATGTTATTACCTGGTACTTCCTGTGTATAGCCATGTTATTACCTGGTACTTCCTGTATATAGCCATGTTATTACCTGGTACTTCCTGTATATAGCCCTGTTATTACCTGGTACTTCCTGTATATAGCCATGTTATTAACTGGTACTCCCTGTATTGAGCCATGTTATTACCTGGTACTTCCTGTATATAGCCATGTTATTACCTGGCACTCCCTGTATAGAGCCATGTTATTACCTGGTACTTCCTGTATAGAGCCATGTTATTACCTGGTACTTCCTGTATTTAGCCATGTTATTACCTGGTACTTCCTGTATATAGCCATGTTATTACCTGGTACTCCCTGTATATAGCCATGTTATTACCTGGTACTTCCTGTATAGAGCCATGTTATTACCTGGTACTTCCTGTATATAGCCATGTAATGTCATGTGACAGGGCATTTCACTGTAAAGTCTACATTTGTTGTTTTCGGCACATGTGACAATTTGATTGATATATTTTACCAGGTAAACTGACTGAGAACACATTCTCATTTACTGCAACAACCTGGGGAATAGTCACAGGGGATGAATGAGACAATTTGAAGCTTGGAATGATTCACTTGCCATGATGGTATGAGGGCCAGACTGGGATTTTAGCCAGGACACCAGGGTAAACACCCCTACTCTTACGATAAGTGTCGTGGGGTCTTTAGTGGCCACAGATAATCAGGACACCTGTTTAACGTCCCATCCTACACATAGAAATGTTCACTGCCTTTGGGTATTGGTGATTATTTTTTGACTATAGGAAAGAGCTCTTACTTCTGACCCTCCAACACCACTTCCAGCAGTGTCTGGTCTCCCACCTAAGGGCCCTGCTTAGCTTCAGAGGAAAGCCAGCAGTGGAAGCCACATTGTGTTGTGTTACAGCCTGAATTTAAAAAAATGGATTAAATTGAGCTTTTGTTTCACTGGCCTATACACAATGGAATTATGATTTTTCAATGAAAACAAACAGTGATGGAGCAGAGAGATTGAGAGAGAAGAAGAGATGGAGAGAAGGATAGAGACTGAGAAAAGGAGAGAGAATAAGAGATGGAGAGAAGGATAGAGACTGAGAAAAGGAGAGAGAAGAAGAGATGGAGAGAAGGATAGAGACTGAGAAAAAGAGAGAGAAGAAGAGATGAGAGAAGGATAGAGACTGAGAAAAGGAGAGAGAAGAAGAGATGGCGAGAAGGATAGAGACTGAGAAAAGGAGAGAGAAGAAGAGATGGAGAGAATGATAGACTGAGAAAAAGAGAGAGAAGAAGAGATGGAGAGAAGGATAGAGACTGAGAAAAAGAGAGAGAAGAAGAGATGAGAGAAGGATAGAGACTGAGAAAATGAGAGAGAAGAAGAGATGGCGAGAAGGATAGAGACTGAGAAAAGGAGAGAGAAGAAGAGATGGAGAGAAGGATAGAGTGAGAAAAGGAGAGAGAAGAAGAGATGGAGAGAAGGATAGACTGAGAAAAGGAGAGAGAAGAAGAGATGGAGAGAAGGATAGAGACTGAGAAAAGGAGAGAGAAGAAGAGATGGAGAGAAGGATAGAGACTGAGAAAAGGAGAGAGAAGAAGAGATGGAGAGAAGGATAGAGACTGAGAAAAGGAGAGAGAAGAAGAGATGGAGAGAAGGATAGAGACTGAGAAAATGAGAGAGAAGAAGAGATGGCGAGAAGGATAGAGACTGAGAAAAGGAGAGAGAAGAAGAGATGGAGAGAAGGATAGAGTGAGAAAAGGAGAGAGAAGAAGAGATGGAGAGAAGGATAGACTGAGAAAAGGAGAGAGAAGAAGAGATGGAGAGAAGGATAGAGACTGAGAAAAGGAGAGAGAAGAAGAGATGGAGAGAAGGATAGAGACTGAGAAAAGGAGAGAGAAGAAGAGATGGAGAGAAGGATAGAGTGAGAAAAGGATAGAGAAGGAGAGATGGAGAGGTGGAGAAAAGGAGAGAGAAGAAGAGAGATTGAAAGAAGGCGAGAGGTGGAGAGAGCAGAGGTGGAGAAAGGTGGAGAGGGAGATGGAGAAAGAGAGAGATGGACAGAGAAGGAGAGCGAGGGAGAAGGAGAGAGAAGGGGAGACAGAAAGAGAGGGAGAAAGAGATTTGAGAGGCATGGAGGGGAGAAGTGGAGAAAGGTACCCTACATGACCAAAAGTATGTGGACAACAGCTCTTCGAACATCTCATTCCAAAATCATGGGCATTAATATGGACTTGGTCCCTCCTTTGCTACAATAACAGCCTCCACTCTTCTGGGAAGGCGTTCCACTAGATGTTGGAACATTGCTGCTATAACAGCCTCCACTCTTCTCGGAAGGCTTTCCACTAGATGTTGGAACATTGCTGCTATAACAGCCTCCACTCTTCTGGGAATGCTTTCCACTAGATGTTGGAACATTGCTGCTATAATAGCCTCCACTCTTCTCGGAAGGCTTTCCACTAGATGTTGGAACATTGCTGCCATAACAGCCTCCACTCTTCTGGGAAGGCTTTCCACTAGATGTAGGAACATTGCTGCTATAACATCCTCCACTCTTCTGGGAAGGCTTTCCACTAGATGTAGGAACATTGCTGCTATAACAGCCTCCACTCTTCTGGGAAGGCTTTCCACTAGATGTTGGAACATTGCTGCGTGGACTTACTTCCATTCAAACATAAGAGCATTAGTGAGGTCGGTCGATTAGGCCTGATTCGCAGTGTATAAACATTCAATTCATCCCGAAGGTGTTCGATTGGATTGAGGTCACCAATCTCGACGAACCATTTCTGTATGGACCTCGCATTGCGCATGGGGGCATTGTCATGCTGAAACAGGAAAGGGCCTTCCCCAAACATTTGGAAGAATCGTTTGAAAAGTCATTGTGTGCATCGGACTGCCAGATGGTGAAACGTGTTTCATCCAAACAACACGTTTCCACTGCTCCAGAGTCCAAGTTGGTGAATTTTACAACACTACAGCCGACGCTTGGCATTGCGCATGGTGATCTTCGCCTTGTGTGCGGCTGCTTTGCCACGGAAACCCATTTCATAAAGCTCCGGACTTGTTTTTTTGTGCTGACGTTGCTTCCAGAGGCAGTTTGGAGCAAGTGTTGCAACCCAGGACAGACGATTTGTATGTGCTACATGCTCCCGAGTGGCACAGCGGTCTAAGACACTGCATTTCAGTGCAAGAGGCGTCACTCCAGTCCCTGGTTCGAATCCAGGTTGCAACACATCCGTCCGTGATTGGGAGTCCCATAGGGCGCACAATTGGCCCAGCATCATCCGGGTTTGTCATTGCAAGAATTTGTTCTTATCTGACTTGCCTAGTTAAATAAAGGTTCAAAAATATTAAATTGCACTTGGTGGTTCTGTTCTGTGAGCTTGTGTGACCTGCCACTTTGCGGCTGAGACGTTTTTGCTACTAGATGTTTCCCCTTCACAGTAACAGTACTTACAGTTGACCGGGGGGCAGCTCTAGAAGGGCAGACATTTGACAAACTGACATGTTGGAAAGGTGGCATCCTATGACGGTGCCACGTTGAAAGTCACTGAGCTCTTCAGTAAGGCCATTTTACTGTCAATGTTTGTCTATGGAGATTGCATGGCTGTGTGCTCGATTTTTATTCACCTGTCCGCAACGGGTGTGGCTGAAAGACGAATCCACTAAATTGCATGAGTGTCCACATACAGTACCAGTCAAAGTTTGGACACACCTACTCATTCAAGGGTTTTTCTTTATTTTGACTATTTTCTACGTATGACTTCCCACATATGCTGAGCATTTGTTAGCTACTTTTCCTTCACTCTGCGGTCCAACTCATCCCAAACATCTCAATTGGGTTGAGGTCAGGTGATTGTGGAGACGAGGTCATCTGATGTAGCACTGCAGTCAAATTCAATTTAACTGAATCAGAGAGGTGTGGGGGAGGTGCCTTAATCGACATCAACGCCATAGACGCCCGGGGAACAGTGGGTTTCTCAGGGACAGAACGACATATTTTTACCTTATCAACTCTGGGATTCAATCCAGCAACCTTTCAGTTACTGGCCCAACGCTCCTACCAGGCTATGGACTTGGTATTTTACCATATAACCCTGTCTTCTGTATACCACCCCTACCTTGTTACAACACTACTGATTGGCTCAATTGTATTAAGAAGGAAATAAATTAACTTTTTGTTTAAATAAATTAAACAAATTAACTTTTAACAAGGCACACCTGTTAATTGAAATGCATTCCAGGTGACTACCTCATGAAGATGGTTGAGAGAATGCCAAGAGTGTGCAAAGCTGGTTACTTTGAAGAATCTCAAATCTAAAATATATTTAGATTTGTTTAACACTTTTTTTTAGTTACTACATGATTCCATATGTGTTATTTCATAGTTTTGATGTTTTCACTCTTATTCTACAATGTAGAATTATTATTATTATTTTTTACTTTGTAGGTGTTAGATTCAGTAAGTCCAAACCTTTGACCGATACTGTATGTCATGTGTCTTCCCATGCTATTCATTCTACAACTGTTTGCACGTTGCTAAAACTCTGTGCATGGTTGATAATATAACACTGGAAATGTCTTTATCTTTTTGAAACCTTTGTGAGGTTTGTTTGCTGTTCACTTGTAATAGTTTGTTGTTGAGGTTGTTCTTGTTACTTCTCACTTCTGTTTATTGTTGATTTCATTTGGCAAAAATAACATGTTACCCATTCAAATAAAGGCCCAATGAATTGAATTGAGAGAGAGAGAGAGAGAGAGAGAGAGAGAGAGAGAGAGAGAGAGAGAGAGAGAGAAAGAGAGAGTGCGACAGAGAGTGAAAGAGAGAGAGAGAGAGAGAGAAAGAGAGAGTGCGAGAGAGAGAGAGAGTGCGAGAGAGAGAGAGAGTGCGAGAGAGAGAGAGAGAGAGAGAGTGAGAGAGAGAGAGAGATAGTGTGAAAGAGAGAGTGTGAGAGAGAGAAAGACAGAGTGAGAGAGAAAGAGAGAGAGAGAGAGAGAGAGAGAGTGTGAGAGAGAGAGAAAGAGAGAGAGAGTGAGTGTGAGAGAGAGAGAGAGAGAGAGAGAGAGAGAGAGAGAGAGAGAGAGAGAGAGAGAGAGAGAGAGAGTGAGAGAGAGAGAGAGAGAGAGAGAGTGTGAGAGAGAGAGAAAAAGAGAGAGAGAGTGAGAGAGAGAAACAGAGAGAGAGAGTGTGAGAGAGAGAGAAAGAGAGAGAGAGAGTGAGAGAGAAACAGAGAGAGAGAGTGTGAGAGAGAGAGAGTCTCTCTCTTCCTTCCTCTCATCCTTCCTCTCTCTCTCTCTCTCTTTCTCTAACCCCGGTGCGAAGAGACCAGACAGACATGGCTGCCACTCTGAAGGGAACTGTCGTCTCTCTTCTTCTTCTCTCCTCCATTTCTCAAGGTAAGGCTGGATTCAGAACTCTTTAATCTGATTGTGAGTAGACAGAGTAAAGGAGGCTGTTCTCAGGTTTTCAACTGTTGTGTGATTTGATTGACAGGTGTCCATGGTGTTGACGTGTTCCACCGTGAGTCAGTGAGAGCTGTAGAGGGTCAGATCATCTTTCTACCCTGTTTACTAGAAGTGAAGGAGGGACGTAAACCCGTCATCTCTCAGGTAGCTGTGTTTTCTCTCTCTTTTTTTCTCAACTGTTTTAATTGTACTAGGATTCCATGAGTTTCCTGAAAGACGTCTGTCTAATAAAATGTTATTTTTTTTTAAATGTATTTTAGCTAACTACCTAAGATGAATGAACTAACTGTAAGTTGCTCTAGATAAGAGTCTCTGCTATTCGACTAAAATGTACATGTCAATGTTTTAGGTAGAATGGAGGAAGAAAGGAGAGCTGGAGGACCACAAGCTGGTAGTGTTTAACCCTAGTTTTGGTGAAACCCTCGTCTCGCCTAACGTCGCCCTGGACGTGGCGTGGGACAAGGACAAGCTAATGGGCACATCTCTGGTTCTGAAGGATGTAGAGGCTAGGGACAGCGGGCGCTATATCTGTGACATCACTACCTACCCCAACGGGTCCATCAGGAAAGTCACTCGGCTGAAGGTTGAAGGTATGGGCTGAGGGTTGAAGGTATGGTCTGAGGGTTGATGTATGGGCTGAGGGTTGAAAGTATGGGCTGAGGGTTGACAATAGGGGCTGAGGGTTGAAGGTATGGGTTGAAGGTTGATGGTATGGGCTGAGGGTTGAAGGTATGGGCTGAATGTTGAAGGTATGGGCTGAAGGTTGAAGGTATGGGCTGAGGTTGACGTATGGGCTGAGGGTTGAAGGTATGGGCTGAGGGTTGAAAATATGGGCTGAGTGTTGTAGGTTGGGCTGAGGGTTGACGTATGGGCTGAGGGTTGAAGGTATGGGCCGAGGGTTGCAGGTATGGGCTGAGGGTTGAAGGCTGAGGGTTCCATGAGTGTCCTGAAAGACATCTGTCTAATAAAATGTTGTTGTTTTTTAAATGTATTATATGGGCCGAGGATGGGCCGAGGATTGACGGTATGGGCAGAGTGTTGACAGTATGGGCTGAGGGTTGAAGGTATGGGCTGAAGGTTGACAGTTTGGGCAGAGGGTTGAAGGTATGGGCCAAGGGTTGACGGTATGGGCCGAGGGTTGCAGGTGTAAGCCGAGGGTTGCAGGTATGGGCTGAAGGTTGAAGGTATAGGCTGAGGGTTGAAGGTATGGGCTGGGGTTGAAAGTATGGGCTGAGGGTTGATGTTATTAGCTGATGGTTGAAGGAATGGGCTGATGGTTGAAGGAATGGGCTGATGGTTAAAGGTATGGACTGAGGGTTGACAGTATGGGCTGAGGGTTGAAGGTATGGTCTGAGGGTTGACAGTATGGGCTGAGGGTTGACGCATGGGCTGATGGTTGAAGGAATGGGCTGATGGTTGAAGGTATGGGCTGAGGGTTGACAGTATGGGCTGAGGGTTGACAGTATGGGCCGTGGGTTGAAGATATGGGCTGAGGGTTGAAGGTTGAAGATATGGGTTGAGGGTAGACGTTATGGGCTGATTGTTGAATGTATGGGCTGATGGTTGAAGGTATGGGCTGAGGGTTGAATGTATGGGCTGAGGGTTGAAGATATGGGCTGAGGGTTGAAGGTTGAAGATATGGGTTGAGGGTAGACGTTATGGGCTGATTGTTGAATGTATGGGCTGATGGTTGAAGGTATGGGCTGAGGGTTGATGTTATTAGCTGAGAGTTGAAGATATGGGCTGAGGGTTGAAGGTATGGGCTGAGGGTTGAAGGTATATTATAGTTAATACTCTGTAGTGTGTTTGAAAGTATTTCTGTACTGTGCTGCTCTGTACCTGTCTGACATTAGAAAAACAATTACAAGTAACAGAGGTCAGGGGTCAGGGGCAGCCTGGGACCAGTCAGAGGTCAGGGGCAGCCTGGGACCAAACATTGTCTCGGGCATTTCTAACACACAAGACAAACCAAATAATGATAATTTTGTGCAAAAAAATATATATATTTAGAATGGCCCATTGGGCTATAAATGGAAATGTCCAAAAACCAGTCCACCGATGACCAATGTGGTTTGGTAAAACACACTTGTGTGTTTAGTAACCTTGTCTAAATCTTGAAGCCTTTAGCCCAACAGGCTAACACAGTCTGGTGGTGTCTGTATAATTGATTCAGTAAATGTTTCTCTATCTATATTGTTATATGCCTGTCTGCTGAGCTGCAAATTGTTGTAGAATGTTGTGTTAGTCATGCTGACAGTGTCACCAGCAAAGCATCCCCACACCATCACACCTCCTCCTCCATGCTTCACGGTGGGAACCACACATACAGAGATAATCCGTTCACCTATTCTGCGTCTCACAAAAACAACACCGGTTAGAAACAAAATTCTCCCATTTGGACTCGTCAGACCAAGGACAGATTTTCACTTGTCCATTGCTCGTGTTTCTTGGCCCAAGCAAGTCTCTTCTTATTGCTGTGCTATAGTAGTGGTTTCTTTGCAGCAATTCAACCATGAAGGCCTGATTCACGCAGTCTCCTCTGAACAGTTGATGTTGAGATGTGTCTGTTACTTGAACTCTGTGAAGCATTTATTTGGGCTACAATTTCTGAGGGTGGTAACTCTAATGAACTTAGAGCAGCAGAGGTAACTCTGGGTCTTCCATTCCTGTGGCGGTCCTCATGAGAGCCAGTTTCATCACAGCGCTTGATAGTTTTTGCAACTGCACTTGAAGAAACTTCAACATTCTTGAAATGTTCCGCTTTGACTGACCTTCATGTATTAGAGTAATGATTGACTGATGTTTCTCATTGCTTATTTGAGCCGTTAATATAATATATATTTTGATTTGTTTAATTAACACGTTGTTGGTTACTACATGATTCCATATGTGTTATTTCATAGTTTTGATGTCTTCACTATTATTCTACAATGTAGAAAATAGTCAAAATGAAGAAAAACCCTGGAATGAGTAGGTGTGTCCAAACATTTGACTGGTACTGTAAGTATGCAGACCCTTTCCTATGAAACTCAAAATCGAGCTCAGGTGCATCCTGTGTCCATTGATCATCCTTGAGATGTTTCTACAGCTTGATTGGAGTACACCTGTGGTAAATGCAATTGATTGGACATGAATTGGAAAGGCACACACCTGTCTATCTCCTCTCTGCACAGACCATACAAACGCTCCACACCGCGTGGCCGCGGCCACCCTAATCTGGTGGTCCCAGCGCGCACGACCCACGTGGAGTTCCAGGTCTCCGGTAGCCTCTGGAACTGCCGATCTGCGGCCAACAAGGCAGAGTTCATCTCAGCCTTTCCCTCCCTCCAGTCCCTCGACTTCTTGGCACTGACGGAAACATGGATCACCACAGATAACACTGCTACTCCCACTGCTCTCTCTTCGTCCTCCCACGTGTTCTCGCACACCCCGAGAGCTTCTGGTCAGCGGGGTGGTGGCACCGGGATCCTCATCTCTCCCAAGTGGTCATTCTCTCTTTCTCCCCTTACCCATCTGTCTATCGCCTCCTTTGAATTCCATGCTGTCACAGTTACCAGCCCTTTCAAGCTTAACATCCTTATCATTTATCGCCCTCCAGGTTCCCTCGGAGAGTTCATCAATGAGCTTGATGCCTTGATAAGCTCCTTTCCTGAGGACGGCTCACCTCTCACAGTCCTGGGCGACTTTAACCTCCCCACGTCTACCTTTGACTCATTCCTCTCTGCCTCCTTCTTTCCACTCTCCTCACTCTCCTCTTTTGACCTCACCCTCTCACCTTCCCCCCCTACTCACAAGGCAGGCAATACGCTCGACCTCATCTTTACTAGATGCAACCTATCTCCTGATTCTGCCTCCTCAACCCTCCTCTCTTCCCTTTCTGCATCCTTTGACTCTCTATGTCCCCTATCCTCCAGGCCGGCTCGGTCCTCCCCTCCCGCTCCGTGGCTCGATGACTCATTGCAAGCTCACAGAACAGTACTCCGGGCAGCCGAGCGGAAATGGAGGAAAACTCGCCTCCCTGCGGACCTGGCATCCTTTCACTCCCTCCTCTCTACATTTTCCTCCTCTGTCTCTGCTGCTAAAGCCACTTTCTACCACTCTAAATTCCAAGCATCTGCCTCTAACCCTAGGAAGCTCTTTGCCACCTTCTCCTCCCTCCTGAATCCTCCTCCCCCTCCCCCCCCTCCTCCCTCTCTGCAGATGACTTCGTCAACCATTTTGAAAAGAAGGTCGACGACATCCGATCCTCGTTTGCTAAGTCAAACGACACCGCTGGTTCTGCTCACACTGCCCTACCCTGTGCTCTGACCTCTTTCTCCCCTCTCTCTCCAGATGAAATCTCGCTTCTTGTGACGGCCGGCCGCCCAACAACCTGCCCGCTTGACCCTATCCCCTCCTCTCTTCTCCAGACCATTTCCGGAGACCTTCTCCCTTACCTCACCTCGCTCATCAACTCATCCCTGACCGCTGGCTACGTCCCTTCCGTCTTCAAGAGAGCGAGAGTTGCACCCCTTCTGAAAAAACCTACACTCGACCCCTCCGATGTCATCAACTACAGACCAGTATCCCTTCTTTCTTTTCTCTCCAAAACTCTTGAACGTGCCGTCCTTGGCCAGCTCTCCCGCTATCTCTCTCAGAATGACCTTCTTGATCCAAATCAGTCAGGTTTCAAGACTAGTCATTCAACTGAGACTGCTCTTCTCTGTATCACGGAGGCGCTCCGCACTGCTAAAGCTAACTCTCTCTCCTCTGCTCTCATCCTTCTAGACCTATCGGCTGCCTTCGATACTGTGAACCATCAGATCCTCCTCTCCACCCTCTCCGAGTTGGGCATCTCCGGCGCGGCCCACGCTTGGATTGCGTCCTACCTGACAGGTCGCTCCTACCAGGTGGCGTGGCGAGAATCTGTCTCCTCGCCACGCGCTCTCACCACTGGTGTCCCCCAGGGCTCTGTTCTAGGCCCTCTCCTATTCTCGCTATACACCAAGTCACTTAGCTCTGTCATAACCTCACATGGTCTCTCCTATCATTGCTATGCAGACGACACACAATTAATCTTCTCCTTTCCCCCTTCTGATGACCAGGTGGCGAATCGCATCTCTGCATGTCTGGCAGACATATCAGTGTGGATGACGGATCACCACCTCAAGCTGAACCTCGGCAAGACGGAGCTGCTCTTCCTCCCGGGGAAGGACTGCCCGTTCCATGATCTCGCCATCACGGTTGACAACTCCATTGTGTCCTCCTCCCAGAGCGCTAAGAACCTTGGCGTGATCCTGGACAACACCCTGTCGTTCTCAACTAACATCATGGCGGTGGCCCGTTCCTGTAGGTTCATGCTCTACAACATCCGCAGAGTACGACCCTGCCTCACACAGGAAGCGGCGCAGGTCCTAATCCAGGCACTTGTCATCTCCCGTCTGGATTACTGCAACTCGCTGTTGGCTGGGCTCCCTGCCTGTGCCATTAAACCCCTACAACTCATCCAGAACGCCGCAGCCCGTCTGGTGTTCAACCTTCCCAAGTTCTCTCACGTCACCCCGCTCCTCCGCTCTCTCCACTGGCTTCCAGTTGAAGCTCGCATCCGCTACAAGACCATGGTGCTTGCCTACGGAGCTGTGAGGGGAACGGCACCGCAGTACCTCCAGGCTCTGATCAGGCCCTACACCCAAACAAGGGCACTGCGTTCATCCACCTCTGGCCTGCTCGCCTCCCTACCACTGAGGAAGTACAGTTCCCGCTCAGCCCAGTCAAAACTGTTCGCTGCTCTGGCCCCCAATGGTGGAACAAACTCCCTCACGACGCCAGGACAGCGGAGTCAATCACCACCTTCCGGAGACACCTGAAACCCCACCTCTTCAAGGAATACCTAGGATAGGATAAAGTAATCCTTCTCACCCCCCTTAAATGATTTAGATGCACTATTGTAAAGTGGCTGTTCCACTGGATGTCAGAAGGTGAATTCACCAATTTGTAAGTCGCTCTGGATAAGAGCGTCTGCTAAATGACTTAAATGTAAATGTAATAAGGTCCCACAGTTGACAGTGGATGTCAGAGCAAAAAACAAGCCAGACTGGATTGCGTCGAGACATAGATCTGGGGAAGGGTACCAAAAAATTTCAGAATTGAAAGTCCCCAAGAACACAGTGGCATCCATAATTCTTAACCTCTTGAAACTCTAGGGGCGCTATATCATTTTTGGATAAAAAGACGTGCCCGTTTTAAGCGCAATATTTTGTCACAAAAAGATGCTCGACTATGCATATAATTGATAGCTTTGGAAAGAAAACACTCTGACGTTTCCAGAACTGCAAAGATATTCTCTGTGCGTGCCCTAGAACGTGAGCTACAGGCAAAACCAAGATTAAACGGCATCCAGGAACTCAGCAGGATTTTTGAGGCTCCGTTTTCCATTGTCTCCTTATATGGCTGTGAATGCGAGAGGAATGAGCCTGCCCTTTCTGTCGTTTCCCCAAGGTGTCTGCAGCATTGTGACGTATTTGTAGGCATATCATTGGGAGATTGACCATAAGAGACCACATTTACCAGGTGTCCGCCTGGTGTCCTGCACCGAAATTGGTGCGCAAACCTCAGCTGCAAGTATTTTTCCATGGAATTCAGAGAAGAAAGCAGTCTTCCACGAACGATATATCAATGAAGAGATATGTGAAAAAACACCTTGAGGATTGATTCCAAACAACGTTTGCCATGTTTCGGTCGATATTATGGAGTTAATTCGGAAAAAGTTTGACGTTGTTGGTGACTGAATTTTCGGTTCGTTTCGGTAGCCAAATGTGATGTACAAAACGGAGCGATTTCTCCTACACAAAGATTCTTTCAGGAAAAACTGAACATTTGCTATGTAACTGAGAGTCTCCTCATTGAAAACATCCGAAGCTCTTCAAAGGTAAATGATTTTATTTATTTGGTTATCTGGTTTTTGTGAAAATGTTGCGTGCTAAATGCTACTCAAAATGCTAAGCTAGCTTAGCATACTCTTACACAAATTAGTGAATTGCTATGGTTCAAAAGCATATTTTGAAAATCTGAGATGACAGTGTTGTTAAGAAAAGGCTAAGCTTGAGAGCAGGCGCATTATTTTCATTTTATTTGCGATTTTCAGAAATCGTTAACGTTACGTTATGCTAATGAGCTTGAGGCTATAACTGTATACAGGTTTTTTTCATAGCCAAACCTGAACAAAACAGAGCGATTTGTCCTACACAAATAATATTTTTTTGAAAAACTGAACATTTGCTATCTAACTGAGAGTCTCCTCATTGAAAACATCTGAAGTTCTTCAAAGGTAAATGATTTTATTTGAATGATTTTCTTGTTTTTGTGAAAATGTTGCTGGCTGAATTCTAGGCTTACACATGTTAGCAATCAATACTCTTACACAAATGCTTGTTTAGCTATGGTTGAAAAGCATATTTTGAAAATCTGAGATGACAGTGTTGTTAACAAAAGTCTAAGCTTGAGAGCAAATATATTTATTTCATTTAATTTGCAATTTTCATGAATAGTTAACATTGCGTTATGCTAATGAGCTTGAGGCTATAAATAGAATCCCGGATCCGGGATTGCGCGACGCAACAGGTTAAATAGAAGAAGTTGGGAACCACCAAGACTCTTCTTAGAGATGGACGCCAGGCCAGACTGAGTAGTCAGGGGAGAAGAGCCTTGATCAGGGAGGTGACCAAGAACCCGATGGTCACTCTGACAGAACTCCAGAGTTCCTCTGTGGAGATGGGACAACCTTCCACGTAGACAACCATCTCAGTGTGTTGGTAGAACAGGTTAGTGAACTCAGGACCAGGACCAGCTGGATGAGGGGACTGAGGCTTCAGTGTGTTAGTAGAACAGGTTTGTGAACTCAGCCCCAGGACCAGCTGGATGAGGGGACTGAGGCTTCAGTGTGTTAGTATAACAAGTTTGTGAACTCAGCCCCAGGACCAGCTGGATGAGGGGACTGAGGCTTCAGTGTGTTAGTAGAACAGGTTAGTGAACTCAGGACCAGGACGAGCTGGATGAGGGGACTGAGGCTTTAGTGTGTTAGCAGAACAGGTTTGTGAACTCAGCCCCAGGACCAGCTGGATGAGGGGACTGAGGCTTCAGTGTGTTAGTAGAACAGGTTAGTGAACTCAGCCCCAGGGCCAGCTGGATGAGGGGATTGAGGCTTCAGTGTGTTAGTAGAACAGGTTTGTGAACTCAGCCCCAGGACCAGCTGGATGAGGGGACTGAGGCTTCAGTGTGTTAGTAGAACAGGTTAGTGAACTCAGGACCAGGACCAGCTGGATGAGGGGACTGAGGCTTTAGTGTGTTAGCAGAACAGGTTTGTGAACTCAGCCCCAGGACCAGCTGGATGAGGGGACTGAGGCTTCAGTGAGTTAGTAGAACAGGTTAGTGAACTCAGGACCAGGACCAGCTGGATGAGGGGACTGCGGCTTCAGTGTGTTAGTAGAACAGGTTAGTGAACTCAGCCCCAGGACCAGCTGGATGAGGGGATTGAGGCTTCAGTGTGTTAGTAGAACAGGTTAGTGAACTCAGGACCAGGACCAGCTGGATGAGGGGACTGAGGCTTTAGTGTGTTAGCAGAACAGGTTTGTGAACTCAGCCCCAGGACCAGCTGGATGAGGGGACTGAGGCTTCAGTGAGTTAGTAGAACAGGTTAGTGAACTCAGGACCAGGACCAGCTGGATGAGGGGACTGAGGCTTCAGTGTGTTAGTAGAACAGGTTAGTGAACTCAGCCCCAGGACCAGCTGGATGAGGGGACTGAGGCTTCAGTGTGTTAGTAGAACAGGTTAGTGAACTCAGGACCAGGACCAGCTGGATGAGGGGACTGAGGCTTTAGTGTGTTAGCAGAACAGGTTTGTGAACTCAGCCCCATGACCAGCTGGATGAGGGGACTGAGGCTTTAGTGTGTTAGCAGAACAGGTTTGTGAACTCAGCCCCAGGACCAGCTGGATGAGGGGACTGAGGCTTCAGTGAGTTAGTAGAACAGGTTAGTGAACTCAGGACCAGGACCAGCTGGATGAGGGGACTGCGGCTTCAGTGTGTTAGTAGAACAGGTTAGTGAACTCAGCCCCAGGACCAGCTGGATGAGGGGATTGAGGCTTCAGTGTGTTAGTAGAACAGGTTAGTGAACTCAGGACCAGGACCAGCTGGATGAGGGGACTGAGGCTTTAGTGTGTTAGCAGAACAGGTTTGTGAACTCAGCCCCAGGACCAGCTGGATGAGGGGACTGAGGCTTCAGTGAGTTAGTAGAACAGGTTAGTGAACTCAGGACCAGGACCAGCTGGATGAGGGGACTGAGGCTTCAGTGTGTTAGTAGAACAGGTTAGTGAACTCAGCCCCAGGACCAGCTGGATGAGGGGACTGAGGCTTCAGTGTGTTAGTAGAACAGGTTAGTGAACTCAGGACCAGGACCAGCTGGATGAGGGGACTGAGGCTTTAGTGTGTTAGCAGAACAGGTTTGTGAACTCAGCCCCATGACCAGCTGGATGAGGGGACTGAGGCTTCAGTGAGTTAGTAGAACAGGTTAGTGAACTCAGGACCAGGACCAGCTGGATGAGGGACTGCGGATTCAGTGTGTTAGTAGAACAGGTTAGTGAACTCAGCCCCAGGACCAGCTGGATGAGGGGATTGAGGCTTCAGTGTGTTAGTAGAACAGGTTAGTGAACTCAGGACCAGGACCAGCTGGATGAGGGGACTGAGGCTTTAGTGTGTTAGCAGAACAGGTTTGTGAACTCAGCCCCAGGACCAGCTGGATGAGGGGACTGAGGCTTCAGTGAGTTAGTAGAACAGGTTAGTGAACTCAGGACCAGGACCAGCTGGATGAGGGGACTGAGGCTTCAGTGTGTTAGTAGAACAGGTTAGTGAACTCAGCCCCAGGACCAGCTGGATGAGGGGACTGAGGCTTCAGTGTGTTAGTAGAACAGGTTAGTGTACTCAGGACCAGGACCAGCTGGATGAGGGGACTGAGGCTTCAGTGTGTTAGTAGAACAGGTTTGTGAACTCAGGACCAGGACCAGCTGGATGAGGGGACTGAGGCTTCAGTGTGTTAGTAGAACAGGTTAGTGAACTCAGGACCAGGACCAGCTGGATGAGGGGACTGAGGCTTCAGTGTGTTAGTAGAACAGGTTAGTGAACTCAGGACCAGCTGGATGGGGGGACTGAGGCTTCAGTGTGTTAGTAGAACAGGTTAGTGAACTCAGGACCAGGACCAGCTGGATGAGGGGACTGAGGCTTCAGTGTGTTAGTAGAACAGGTTAGTGAACTCAGCCCCAGGACCAGCTGGATGAGGGGACTGAGGCTTCAGTGTGTTAGTAGAACAGGTTAGTGAACTCAGCCCCAGGACCAGCTGGATGAGGGGACTGAGGCTTCAGTGTGTTAGTAGAACAGGTTAGTGAACTCAGCCCCAGGACCAGCTGGATGAGGGGACTGAGGAGGAGATGAGGAGACTGAAAATTAAACCTCAGTAATTGTAGTGTGTGCAGTACTCTATATATTTAAACCTCAGTGATTGTAGTGTGTACAGTACTCTATATATTTAAACCTCAGTGATTGTAGTGTGTACAGTACTCTATATATTTAAACCTCAGTCATTTTAGTGTGTGCAGTATTCTATATATTTTAACCTCAGTGATTGTAGTGTGTGCAGTACTCTATATATTTAAACCTCAGTAATTGTAGTGTACACTGTACTATATATATTTTGTACCAATTGAGAACTTTGGTTTAATTCCCTGAGATCTGGATCTTCTCTGGAAAATCATTATTTTAGTCTTTTTGGGGTTTACTGCCAGGGCCCAGGTCTGGCAGTACTGCTCTATCAGGTCCAGGCTCTGCTGTAGGCCATGTGCTGTGGGGGTTTACTGCCAGGGCCCAGGTCCGGCAGTACTGCTCTAGCAGGTCCAGGCTCTGCTGTAGGCCATGTGCTGTGGGGGTTTACTGCCAGGGCCCAGGTCTGGCAGTACTGCTCTAGCAGGTCCAGGCTCTGCTGTAGGCCATGTGCTGTGGGGGTTTACTGCCAGGGCCCAGGTCTGGCAGTACTGCTCTAGCAGGTCCAGGCTCTGCTGTAGTTTGTGTGCTGTGGGGGTTTACTGCCAGGGCCCAGGTCTGGCAGTACTGCTCTAGCAGGTCCAGGCTCTGCTGTAGTTTGTGTGCTGTGGGGGTTTACTGCCAGGGCCCAGGTCTGGCAGTACTGCTCTAGCAGGTCCAGGCTCTGCTGTAGTTCGTGTGCTGTGGGGGTTTACTGCCAGGGCCCAGGTCTGGCAGTACTGCTCTAGCAGGTCCAGGCTCTGCTGTAGTTCGTGTGCTGTGGGTGACAGCAGGCACAGGTCATCTGAATTGTGGAGGAACAGAGACTCTCAGAAACAGAGACTCTCAGAAACAGAGACTCTCAGAAACAGAGACTCAGAAACAGAGACTCTCGGGAACAGAGACTCAGAAACAGAGACTCTCAGGAACATTGCCCAAAGATAGAGGAAACTAGAGTTTAAAGTGTTCTGGCATGTTAAAGCGATGGAAATGAGACAAGGTCAAATATATTTTATCTATAGTTCTGGGTCTGTGCAGATGAAGGAAAGGAGACAGGGAGAGGAGGCAAGGAGAGGACACTCCTTGCATTATTGAGATGCACCGAAGGGAATTTTTACAGCCACCTGTCTGCATCTCACTGTCTGCATCTCACTGTCTGCATCTCTCTGTCTGCATCTCACTGTCTGCATCTCACTGTCTGCATCTCTCTGTCTGCATCTCACTGTCTGCATCTCTCTGTCTGCATCTCACTGTCTGCATCTCACTGTCTGCATCTCACTGTCTGCATCTCACTGTCTGCATCTCACTGTCTGCATCTCTCTGTCTGCATCTCTCTGTCTGCATCCTACTGTCTGCATCTCGCTGTCTGCATCTCTCTGTCTGCATCCCTCTGTCTGCATCTCTCTGTCTGCATCTCACTGTCTGCATCTCACTGTCTGCATCTCACTGTCTGCATCTCACTGTCTGCATCTCACTGTCTGCATCTCTCTGTCTGCATCTCACTGTCTGCATCTCACTGTCTGCATCTCTCTGTCTGCATCTCACTGTCTGCATCTCACTGTCTGCATCTCTCTGTCTGCATCTCTCTGTCTGCATCTCACTGTCTGCATCTCTCTGTCTGCATCTCACTGTCTGCATCTCACTGTCTGCATCTCTCTGTCTGCATCTCTCTGTCTGCATCTCACTGTCTGCATCTCACTGTCTGCATCTCACTGTCTGCATCTCACTGTCTGCATCTCTCTGTCTGCATCTCACTGTCTGCATCTCACTGTCTGCATCTCTCTGTCTGCATCTCTCTGTCTGCATCTCACTGTCTGCATCGCACTCTCTGTCTGCATCTCTCTGTCTGCATCTCTCTGTCTGCATCTCACTGTCTGCATCCCACTGTCTGCATCTCTCTGTCTGCATCTCACTGTCTGAAAACATGTACATCTGTCTGTACCTCTCTCTCTCTCTCTTCTCTCTCTCTCTCTGTCTCTCTGTCTCTCTCTCTCTTTCTCTCTCTCTCTCTCTCTCTCTCTCTCTCTCTCTCTCTCTCTCTCTCTCTCTCTCTCTCTCTCTCTCTCTCTCTCTCTCTCTCTCTCTCTCTCTCTCGCTCTCTTTCTCTCTCTCTCCATCTCACTATCTGAAAACATGAACATCTGTCTGTACCTCTCTCTCTCTCTCTCTCTCTCTCTCTCTCTCTCTCTCTCTCTCTCTCTCTCTCTCTCTCTCTCTCTCTCTCTCTCTCTGTCTCTCTCTCTCTCTGTCTCTCTCTCTCTCTCTGTCTCTCTCTCTCTCTCTCTCTCTCTCTCTATCTCTCTCTCTCCATCTCACTGTCTGAAAACATGTACATCTGCACGCCTCTCTGTCTCTCTTTCTCCATCCTGTGTGGTGTGTGTTGATGAATGTGGTTTAGTTGAGTCATCACTGACACACTGAAATCTCTTCACATTCAGATAAACAGACGTCAACATGTGGACCACATGCTTGTGTCCCAAATGGAACCCTTTCCCTATATAGTGCACTACTTTTGTAGTGCCATGGGGCTCTGGTCTAAAGTAGTGCACTATATAGAGAATAGGGTGCCATAGGGCTCTGGTCTAAAGTAGTGCACTATACAGGGAATAGGGTGCTATAGGGCTCTGGTCTAAAGTAGTACACTATATAGGGAATAGGGTGCCATGGGGCTCTGGTCTAAAGTAGTGCACTATATATAGGGAATAGGGTGCCATAGGGATCTGGTCTAAAGTAGTACACTATATAGGGAATAGGGTTCTATTTGGGTCACAGTTTCACACTTCTTGCTTCCTGCTCTCCAGCAGCCGACAGCAGCAGGAGCTACAACACGGTCGCCTTCAGCAGCTGAAAGTTGCAGATAGAACAGCCATGAATAGAGCTGACACCTTTCAGTCAGTGATTTACGTCTGTTCTATATTAAACATTTCTACCTGAATGCCATACACCGACACCACAGCTACAGTACAGCACGCTCACCCTTCTGCAATGTACTACTACTGAATATTGCAGATAGAAATGTCATGAATAGAGCTGAAGCGTCAGAGAGTTATGTTCTATATTATACATGTCTACCTGAATGCCCTACACCGACACCACAGCTACAGTACAGCACGCTCACCCTTCTGCAATGTACTACTACTGAATATTGCAGATAGAAATGTCATGAATAGAGCTGAAGCGTCAGAGAGTTATGTTCTATATTATACATGTCTACCTGAATGCCCTACACCGACACCACAGCTACAGTACAGCACGCTCACCCTTCTGCAATGCACTACTACTGAATATTGCAGATAGAAATGTCATGAATAGAGCTGAAGTGTCAGAGTTATGTTCTAAATTATACATTTCTATCTGCATGCCCTGAACCACGGCTACTGCGTTCATGCAGTGATAGAGCTGACCACTCTATGTTTCTCAGTTGGTAGAATATTGTGCAGTTCAACACCAGGATAGTGAGTTTCTGCTGGGGCCACCAATACAACATAACAGTATACTCTCACAGCCACAAGTTGCTTTGGATAAAAGCATTTTGCTAAAAGACATTATGTTGTTGTTATTATTATATTATTCCATGTCAGAGAGGAATGTGTGTTCTATGTAACATATTTCTTTGTGTTTGTAACGTTGAGGCCTAGTGATCATCTCTTCTACAGGTTCCAAAAGACAGTGCGATGTTAATCACTTTAGCAACAGCCCTAGGAAGGGTATAGACTGCCCTCTGCTGGACCTGTTGGAGTACTGTTCAATTACTGCTTCCTGAGAGGGGCATTCCGGACACAAATGCACCCTGGGATGTGTAGTTGTTGAAGAGTTAGAGGGACATTATGATATTAGTGATGGTTCTCTCTCTATCTCTCATTACATTCCTACATAACAGGTCCTGCTGTCACAGTGGCCCCCGGCAACAACGTAACTGAACCTACGGTTACCGACAACAACGTAACTGAACCTACGGTTACCGACAACAACGTAACTGAACCTACGGTTACCGACAACAACGTAACTGAACCTACAGGTACCGGCAACAACGTAACTGAACCTACGGTTACCGGCAACAACGTAACTGAACCTACAGGTACCGGCAACAACGTAACTGAACCTACAGGTACCGGCAACAACGTAACTGAACCTACAGTTACCGGCAACAACGTAACTGGACCTACAGGTACCGGCAACAACGTAACTGGACCTACAGGTACCGGCAACAATGTAACAAGCGACCTAACAGAGCCAGGAGAGATGACAACCCCCACAGCTAACTTCAGCGTCACACCAGACACCCTCACCTCCTCTACCGTACAGGAAGTCAACACCAGTATCACTATGACTACCTCTGTCACCCAGCCAATCAACTCCAATACACACCGATCAGTCAACACAGAGGCGGGACCAAAGGGGTCAGAGGTCAACAGCTCCACGGACAGTCCAATCAGAGTCCCATCCACGGCCCAATCAGGATCCACCTATCCAAGCAAGGTCCAATCAGATCAGCCCACTCCATGGAGGGTCCAGAGGAACGAGTCTGAAGCACAGACCTCCAGCTTTGGTGGTCAGGCAGGCCCAGTGTCCACTACGCTAAACCCAGAGAAGAGCACCCCGGCTGGGGAGAAGGAAGACCACACCCTGGAGACCTCCACCACCTCCACCTCCACTTCCTCCCATGGGGAGACAGGTAGGACCACAGCCAGAGATGGATGGTTTGTATTGGTTTCTTGTCGTTCAATTTGGTATGTACCGTAGACCACTTTTAAACAGAAAACCTTACAATATTATGATTTACAGAGGATTCCGATGTCATGATTATTCCTGTCAGGTCCCAGTAGTGGTCAGAGGTACGTGGTGGTGTGGGTTCTGCTTCCTGTCCTGGCTCTGCTGCTCGTGGTAGGGTTTCTCTACAGACGGTACATCATCCAGAAGAGGTGAGCGTGTTTCCTGTCCTGACTCTGCTGCTCCATTTATTTTAATTTTTTTTACATCAATTAATCTCTCTTTTCTACCTGCCTTTCAATCTGCCTCTTTCGCTCTCCTCCTCCCTCTCTCCCCTTCCTCCCCTCTCCCCCTCTCGCTCCCTCCCCACTCTCTCCCTCTCTATCCTTCTCTGCTCTCTCTCCCCCTCTCTCCCTCTCTCTCTCCTCTCTCCCTCTCTCCTCCTCCCCTCCGCTCCCCTCTCTCCCACCTCACCCTTCCCCTTCTTCCCCCTCCACTCTCTCTCTCCCTTCCTCTTCCTTCTCTCCCTCCCCTCTTCCCTCCCTCCCACTCTCCCCTCCCTCTCTCCTCCTCCCTCCCCTTTCCCCCTTTCCCTCTCTCGCTCCCTCCCCACTATCTCCTGCTCTATCCTTCTCTGCTCTCTCTCCCCCCTCTCCCTCCCTCTCTCCCCTCCCTCCCTCTCTCCCTCCCCTCCGCTCCCCTCTCTCCCCTCTCCCCTCTCCCCCTTCCCCTCCCCTCTCTCCCACCTCACCCTTCCCCCTTCTTCCCCCTCCACTCTCTCTCCCTTCCTCTTCCTTCCTTCTCTCCCTCCCCTCTCTCCCTTCCCCTCCCCTTTCCCCCTTCTTCCCCCTCCACTCTCTCCCTCCCCCCTCTCTCTCTCTTTCTCTCCAGGATGGACCTCCCTCCCCCCTTCAAGCCTCCTCCCCCTCCAGTGAAGTATTCCTCTTTGAGAGCTCATGAGGTCCACATGACCGACATCCTCACCTGAAGGGGGAGCTGTTGTATTTGTTTTATGGTTAAATGAAACCCTCCATTGGTCCTCATTCATTTTATAGTGATACTTAATGCGCATCCTCTGATGTCAGAAATATAAATTAGCCTTTTACTGTAATACATTTTCTGTGCCAATGCTGTGTGATTTAATGGTGCCCCTTTACAAAGCTGGACTTTGAAGCCTTTTCTTCTGTTATGTTGCTATGCGTTTTTGGAGCTTTTACCAAAGAGTATGATATTTATTGTTACAGAAATGTTTTTATGGTTAAACTTTGGTGTGAATTAAGGAAACCAAAATATTCTTTATTAAATTTGTAAATGTTATATTTTCTTTTACCAGATATATTTTATGAAATAATTAAGATTGCAATTGAATGTATCCAATCTGTTTAAATAAAGATCTTAAACATACTCCTCTCCTCCTCTCCTCTGAACTAGAGAGAGTTCCCTTCCCTTCCCAGTCCAGAACAGAACCGTGACATTCTCTGCTCTGAACTAGAGAGAGTTCCCATCCCATCCCACTCCAGAACAGAACCGTGACATTCTCTCCTCTGAACTAGAGAGAGTTCCCTTCCCAGTCCAGAACAGAACAGAACCGTGACATTCTCTCCTCTGAACTAGAGAGAGTTCCCCTTCCCATCCCAGTCCAGAACAGAACCGTGACATTCTCTCCTCTGAACTAGAGAGAGTTCCCATCCCAGTCCAGAACAGAACCGTGACATTCTCTCCCCATCCCATCCCTGAACAGAACCGTAGAACTAGAGAGTTCCCATCCCATCCCAGTCCAGAACAGAACCGTGACATTCTCTCCTCTGAACTAGAGAGAGTTCCCATCCCATCCCACTCCAGAACAGAACCGTGACATTCTCTCCTCTGAACTAGAGAGAGTTCCCATCCCATCCCAGTCCAGAACAGAACCGTGACATTCTCTCCTCTGAACTAGAGAGAGTTCCCATCCCATCCCAGTCCAGAACAGAACCGTGACATTCTCTCCTCTGAACTAGAGAGAGTTCCCTTCCCAGTCCAGTCCAGAACAGAACCGTGACATTCTCTCCTCTGAACTAGAGAGAGTTCCCATCCCACTCTGGAACAGAACCGTGACATTCTCTCCTCTGAACTAGAGAGAGTTCCCATCCCAACAGAACCGTGACATTCTCTCAGTCCAGAACAGAACCGTGACATTCTCTCCTCTGAACTAGAGAGAGTTCCCATCCCACCCAGTCCAGAACAGAACCGTGACATTCTCCCATCCCACTCTGGAACAGAACCGTTCCTCTGAACTAGAGAGAGTTCCCATCCCATCCCAGTCCAGAACAGAACCGTGACATTCTCTCCTCTGAACTAGAGAGAGTTCCCATCCCACTCCAGAACAGAACCGTGACATTCTCTCCTCTGAACTAGAGAGAGTTCCCATCCCATCCCACTCTGGAACAGAACCGTGACATTCTCTCCTCTGAACTAGAGAGAGTTCCCATCCCATCCAGAACACTCTCCTCTGAACTAGAACAGAAACCGTGACATTCTCTCCTCTGAACTAGAGAGAGTTCCCATCCCACTCTGACATTCTCTCCTCTGAACAGAACCCATCCCATCCCACTCCAGAACAGAACCGTGACATTCTCTCCTCTGAACTAGAGAGAGTTCCCATCCCACTCCAGAACAGAACCGTGACATTCTCTCCTCTGAACTAGAGAGAGTTCCCATCCCATCCCACTCCAGAACAGAACCGTGACATTCTCTCCTCTGAACTAGAGAGAGTTCCCATCCCACTCTGGAACAGAACCGTGACATTCTCTCCTCTGAACTGAGAGAGTTCCCATCCCATCCACTCTGGAACAGAACCGTGACATTCTCTCCTCTGAACTCAACCCAGTCCTCCAGAACAGAACCTGACTTCTCTCCTCTGAACTAGGAGTTCCCATCCCACCTGGAACAGAACCGTGACATTCTCTCCTCTGAACTAGAGAGTTCCCATCCCGCCCACTCCAGAACAGAACCGTGACATTCTCTCCTCTGAACTAGAGAGAGTTCCCATCCCACTCCCAGAACAGAACCGTGACATTCTCTCCTCTGAACTAGGAAGTTCCCATCCCATCCCACTCCAGAATCCGTGACATTCTCTCCTCTGAACTAGAGAGAGTTCCCATCCCATCCCACTCCAGAACAGAACCGTGACATTCTCTCCTCTGAACTTTCCCATCCCATCCCACTCCAGAACAGAACCGTGACATTCTCTCCTCTGAACTGAGAGAGTTCCCATCCCACTCTGGAACAGAACCGTGACATTCTCTCCTCTGAACTGAGAGAGTTCCATCCCGTCCCACTCCAGAACAGAACCGTGACATTCTCTCCTCTGAACTGAGAGAGTTCCCATCCCACTCCAGAACAGAACCGTGACATTCTCTCCTCTGAACTAGAGAGAGTTCCCATCCCACTCTGGAACAGAACCGTGACATTCTCTCCTCTGAACTAGAGAGAGTTCCCATCCCGTCCCACTCCAGAACAGAACCGTGACATTCTCTCCTCTGAACTAGAGAGAGTTCCCATCCCACTCCAGAACAGAACCGTGACATTCTCTCCTCTGAACTAGAGAGAGTTCCCATCCCACTCTGGAACAGAACCGTGACATTCTCTCCTCTGAACTAGAGAGAGTTCCCATCCCATCCCACTCCAGAACAGAACCGTGACATTCTCTCCTCTGAACTAGAGAGAGTTCCCATCCCACTCCAGAACAGAACCGTGACATTCTCTCCTCTGAACTAGAGAGAGTTCCCTTCCCAGTCCAGAACAGAACCGTGACATTCTCTCCTCTGAACTGGAGTAGAATCCACTCCAGAACAGAACCGTGACATTCTCTCCTCTGAACTAGAGAACCCACTCCAGAACAGAACCGTTCAAAGAGCTCATCATCCCACTCCAGAACAGAAGTTGACATTCTCTCCTCTGAACTAGAGAGAGTTCCCATCCCAGAACCGTGACATTCTCAACTACAGAGAGTTCCCATCCCACTCCAGAACAGAACCGTGACATTCTCTCCTCTGAACTAGAGAGAGTTCCCATCCGTGACATTCTCTCCTCTGAACAGAGTTCCCATCCCACTCCAGAACAGAACCGTGACATTCTCTCCTCTGAACTAGAGAGAGTTCCCATCCCACTCTGGAAATAGAACCGTGACATTCTCTGCTCTGAACTACAGAGAGTTCCCATCCCACTCCAGAACAGAACCGTGACATTCTCTGCTCTGAACTAGAGAGAGTTCCCATCCCATCCCACTCTGGAACAGAACCGTGACATTCTCTGCTCTGAACTAGAGAGAGTTCCCATCCCATCTCAGAATAGAACCGTGACATAGAGCTCCCACTCTGGAAATAGAACACTCCAACAGAACCGTTCTCTGCTCTGAGCTCCCATCCCATCCCACTCTGGAACAGAACCGTGACATTCTCTGCTCTGAACTAGATAGTAAGGTCAATGAGAGGCAATATGTCTGGCAGAACACAATCTAACTCAACAGTCCTCCAAGCCTCTGAGGACCAACCTGGCACACAGAGCTGTTCTACTGTGACTGTGTGTTAGCCCAGTGTTTCTGAAACCTAGACTTTAACTCAGGAAGTTAAGGCAAATCTTCAGATTTCAGGCTAGGTTGCTCATCACATGAGCGTGCTTTACCGAACAATATGTCTGTCTGCCTGTCTGCCTGCCTGTCTGCTTGTCTGTCTGTCTGGCTTGCACTTCAACAACAAAGGTATCTGATGTTCCCATTCACCACAGTGTTACAAAAGGCTCTAATGTCCACAGTAACCACAGTGTTACAAATATTCATCAAACCCATTGACGAAACATCTCAAACAGAGTTCCACAGATCTCAGCTGTGTAGAACCATCTCAACAGAGTTAGAGCTCATCTCAAATTCAGATCTCTAGAACTATGTTGACTGGTGTAGAACCACCAAAGTCTCATTTCCTGACAGAGTTGAGCTCATCTCAACATGTTAGAGCTCATCTCAAAGAGAGTTAGAGCTCATCTCAAAGAGAGTTAGAGCTCATCTCAAAGAGAGTTAGAGCTCATCTCAAACAGAGATTAGAGCTCATCTCAGACAGAGTTAGAGCTCATCTCAAAGAGAGTTAGAGCTCATCTCAAAGAGAGTTAGAGCTCATCTCAGAAAGAGATAGAGCTCATCTCAGACAGAGTTAGAGCTCATCTCAAACAGAGTTAGAGCTCATCTACAGACACTTAAACAGAGTTAGAGACTCATCTCACCAAACAGTTAGAGACTACATCTCAGAAAGAGCTCTGAGAGCTCATCTCAAACAGAGTTAGAGCTCATCTCAGACAGAGTTAGAGCTCATCTCAAAGAGAGTTAGAGCTCATCTCAAACAGAGTTAGAGCTCATCTCAGACAGAGCTAGAGGACTCATCTCAGACAGAGTTAGAGCTCATCTCAAAGACAGAGTTAGAGCTCATCTCAGACAGCTCTGAGAGGCTACACCAAACACCAAACACTCAGACTACAGAGCTCATCTCAGACAGAGTTAGAGCTCATCTAACCCACGACTACAGACGCCAGCTCTGAGAGTTAGACTCATCTCAAAGAGTTAGAGCTCATCTCAGAAAGAGATAGAGCTCATCTCAGACACAGCTTAGAGCTCATCTCAAACAACAAAGAGCTAACCCACGACAGAGACAGAGCCCTCAAACAGCTCTAGAGCTCATCTCAGACAGAGTTAGAGCTCATCTCAAACAGAGTTAGAGCTCATCTCAGAGTTAGAGCTCATCTCAGAGTTAGAGCTCATCTCAGACAGAGTTAGAGCTCATCTCAGACAGAGTTAGAGCTCATCTCAAACAGAGTTAGAGCTCATCTCAAACAGAGTTAGAGCTCATCTCAAACAGAGTTAGAGCTCATCTCAGACAGAGTTAGAGCTCATCTTAAACAGAGTTAGAGCTCATCTTAAACAGAGTTAGAGCTCATCTCAAACCGCTCTCTAGAACTACTAAAGGAAAGTCCTGATTTCCTGCATGTGAGTGTGACTCTAATTGATGGCCATGTTGTAACTGTGTGTTAGTATCCCCCACGAATACAGACGCCCCACACAGCTCTGAGAGACTACACCAAACACCAAACACTAACCCACGACTACAGATGCTGGGGACCCGCCCCACACAGCTCTAAGAGGCTACACCAAACACCAAACACTAACCAATGACTACAGACGCTGGGGACCCGCCCCACACAGCTCTGAGAGACTACACCAAACACCAAACACTAACCCACGACTACAGATGCTGGGGACCCGCCCCACACAGCTCTGAGAGTTTACACCAAACACCAAACACTAACCCACGACTACAGACACTGGGGACCCGCCCCACACAGCTCTGAGAGGCTACACCAAACACCAAACACTAACCCACGACTACAGACGCTGGGGACCCGCCCCACACAGCTCTGAGAGGCTACACCAAACACCAAACACTAACCAACGACTACAGACGCTGGGGACCCGCCCCACACAGCTCTGAGAGACTACACCAAACACCAAACACTAACCCACGACTACAGACACTGGGGACCCACCACACACAGCTCTGAGAGGCTACACCAAACACCAAACACTAACCAACGACTACAGACGCTGGGGACCCGCCCCACACAGCTCTGAGAGACTACACCAAACACCAAACACTAACCCACGACTACAGACACTGGGGACCCGCCCCACACAGCTCTGAGAGGCAACACCAAACACCAAACACTAACCCACGACTACAGACGCTGGGGACCCACCACACACAGCTCTGAGAGGCTACACCAAACACCAAACACTAACCAACGACTACAGACGCTGGGGACCCGCCCCACACAGCTCTGAGAGACTACACCAAACACCAAACACTAACCCACGACTACAGACACTGGGGACCCACCACACACAGCTCTGAGAGGCTACACCAAACACCAAACACTAACCAACGACTACAGACGCTGGGGACCCGCCCCACACAGCTCTGAGAGACTACACCAAACACCAAACACTAACCCACGACTACAGACACTGGGGACCCGCCCCACACAGCTCTGAGAGGCAACACCAAACACCAAACACTAACCCACGACTACAGACGCTGGGGACCCGCCCCACACAGCTCTGAGAGACTACACCGAAAACCCGAACACTAACCCACGACTACAGACACTGGGGACCCACCACACACAGCTCTGAGAGGCTACACCAAACACCAAACACTAACCAACGACTACAGACGCTGGGGACCCGCCCCACACAGCTCTGAGAGGCTACACCAACCACCAAACACTAACCCACGACTACAGACGCTGGGGACCCGCACCACACAGCTCTGAGAGGCTACACTGAACACCAAACACTAACCCACGACTTCAGACGCTGGGGACCCGCCCCACACAGCTCTGAGAGGCTACACCAAACACCAAACACTATCCCACGACTACAGACACTGGGGACCACCCCACACAGCTCTGAGAGGCTACACCAAACACTAACCCACGACTACAGAAACTGGGGACCCGCCCCACACAGCTCTGAGAGGCTACACCAAACACTAACCCACGACTACAGACACTGGGGACCCACCCCACACAGCTATGAGAGGCTACACCAAACACTAACCCACGACTACAGACGCTGGGGACCCGTCCCACACAGCTCTGAGAGGCAACACCAAACACCAAACACTAACCCATGGCAACAGACACTGGGGACCCACCCCACACAGCTCTGAGAGGCTACACTGAACACCAAACACTAACCCACGACTACAGACACTGGGGACCCACCACACACAGCTCTGAGAGGCAACACCAAACACCAAACACTAAACCATGGCAATAGACACTGGGGACCCACCCCACACAGCTCTGAGAGGCTACACTGAACACCAAACACTAACCCATTTAACATTTACATTTAAGTCATTTGGCAGACACTCTTATCCAGAGCGACTTACAAATTGGTGAGTTCACCTTATGACATCCAGTGGAACAGCCACTTTACAATAGTGCATCTAAATCATTTAGGGGGGGGGGTGAGAAGGATTAATTTATCCTATCCTAGGTATTCCTTAAAGAGGTGGGGTTTCAGGTGTTTCCGGAAGGTGGTGATTGACTCCGCTGTCCTGGCGTCGTGAGGGAGTTTGTTCCACCATTGGGGGGCCAGAGCAGCGAACAGTTTTGACTGGGCTGAGCGGGAACTGTACTTCCTCAGTGGTAGGGAGGCGAGCAGGCCAGAGGTGGATGAACGCAGTGCCCTTGTTTGGGTGTAGGGCCTGATCAGAGCCTGGAGGTACTGCGGTGCCGTTCCCCTCACAGCTCCGTAGGCAAGCACCATGGTCTTGTAGCGGATGCGAGCCACGACTACAGATGCTGAGGACCCGCCCCACACAGCTATGAGAGGCTACACCAAACACTAACCCACGACTACAGACGCTGGGGACCCACCCCACACAGCTATGAGAGGCTACACCAAACACTAACCCACGACTACAGACGCTGGGGACCCGCACCACACAGCTCTGAGAGGCAACACCAAACACCAAAAACTAACCCATGGCTACAGACACTGGGGACCCACCCCACACAGCTCTGAGAGGCTACACTGAACACCAAACACTAACCCACGACTACAGACGCTGGGGACCCACCCCACACAGCTCTGAGAAGCTACACTGAACACTAACCCACGACTACAGACGCTGGGGACCCGCCCCACACAGCTCTGAGAGGCTACACTGAACACTAACCCACGACTACAGACGCTGGGGACCCGCCCCACACAACTCTGAGAGGCTACACCAAACACCGAACACTAACCCAAGACTACAGACGCTGTGGACTCACCCCACACAGCTCTGAGAGGCTACACCAAACACCAAACACTAACCCACGACTACAGACGCTGGGGACCCGCCCCACACAGCTCTGAGAGGCTACACCAAACACCGAACACTAACCCATGACTACAGAAGCTGGGGACCCGCCCCACACAGCTCTGAGAGGCTACACCAAACACCGAACACTAACCCAAGACTACAGACGCTGTGGACTCACCCCACACAGCTCTGAGAGGCTACACCAAACACCGAACACTAACCCACGACTACAGACGCTGGGGACCCGCCCCACACAGCTCTGAGAGGCTACACCAAACACCGAACACTAATCCACGACTACAGACGCTGGGGACCCGCCCCACACAGCTCTGAGAGGCTTCACTTAACACTAACCCACGACTACAGACACTAGGGACCCGCCCCACACAGCTCTGAGAGGCTACACCAAACACCAAACACTAACCCACGACTTCAGACGCTGGGGACCCACCCCACACAGCTTTGAGAGGCTACAATGAACACTAACCCACGACTACAGACACTGGGGACCCGCCCCACACAGCTCTGAGAGGCTACACCAAACACCGAACACTAACCCATGACTACAGACGCTGGGGACCGGCCCCACACAGCTCTGAGAGGCTACACCAAACACCGAACACTAATCCACGACTACAGACGCTGGGGACCCGCCCCACACAGCTCTGAGAGGCTTCACTGAACACTAACCCACGACTACAGACACTGGAGACACGCCCCACACAGCTCTGAGAGGCTACACCAAACACCAAACACTAACCCACGACTTCAGACGCTGGGGACCCGCCCCACACAGCTCTGAGAGGCTTCACTGAACACTAACCCACGACTACAGACACTGGGGACCCGCCCCACACAGCTCTGAGAGGCTACACCAAACACCAAACACTAACCCACGACTTCAGACGCTGGGGACCCGCCCCACACAGCTCTGAGAGGCTACACCAAACACCAAACACTTACCCACGACTTCAGACGCTGGGAACCCGCCCCACACAGCTCTGAGAGGCTACACCAAACACCAAACTCTAACCCACGACTACAGACGCTGGGGACCCACCCCACACAGCTCTGAGAGACTACACCAAACACTAACCCACGACTACAGACACTGGAGACCCGCCCCACACGGCTCTGAGAGGCTACACCAAACACCAAAAACTAACCCACGACTACAGACACTGGGGACCCGCCCCACACAGCTCTGAGAGACTACACCAAACACCAAACACTAACCCACAACTACAGACACTGGGGACCCGCCCCACACAATGCTCTGAGAGGCTACACCAAACACCAAACACTAACCCACGACTACAGACACTGTGGACCTGCCCCACACAGCTCTGAGAGGCTACACCGAACACCGAACACTAACCCACGACTACAGACACTGGGGACGCACCCCACACAGCTCTGAGAGGCTACACTGAACACTAACCCATGACTACAGACGCTGGGGAACCACCCCACACAGCTCTGAGAGGCTACACTGAACACTAACCCACGACTACAGATGCTGGGGACCCGCCCCACACAGATCTGGGAGGCTACACTGAACACCAAACACTAACCCACGACTACAGACGCTGGGGAACCACCCCACACAGCTCTGAGAGGCTACACTGAACACTAACCCACGACTACATACGCTGGGGACCTGCCCCACACAGCTCTGAGAGGCTACACCAAACACCGAACACTATCCCACGACTACAGACGCTGGGGACGCACCCCACACAGCTCTGAGAGGCTACACCAAACACCGAACACTAACCCACGACTACAGACGCTGGGGACCCACACCACACAACTCTGAGAGGCTACACCAAGCACCGAACACTAACCCACGACTACAGACGCTGGGGACCCGCCCCACACAGCTCTGAGAGGCTACACTGAACACCAAACACTAACCCACGACTACAGACACTAGGGACCCGCCCCACACAGTTCTGAGAGGCTACACTGAACACCAAACAGTAACCCACAACTACAGACGCTGGGGATCCACCCCACACAGCTCTGAGAGGCTACACTGAACACCAAACACTAACCCACGACTACAGACACTGGGGACGCACCCCACACAGCTCTGAGAGGCTACACTGAACACTAACCCACGACTACAGACACTGGGGACCCGCCCCACACAGCTCTGAGATGCTACACCAAACACCAAACACTAACCCACGACTACAGACACTGGGGATCCACCCCACACAGCTCTGAGAGGCTTCACCGAACACCTAAGCCTTTGGTGGACTTGGGTGTCCCTCAAGCTACTTCTCCTTGTCAATGAACTTCCTGGGCACAGCCTGGACCAACGTGGCCCCCCTCCTCTGGGCCGTGCTCTCTGTATCAGAGCTTTGTCTCTTTGGCTGTTGTGTCCTGCACACAGCTGGCGTCTCAACAGCTCTCTTCTCAGGTGAGTTATGTGGCTCTGGGCTCGCAATCTGCTTGGAGACATGGCAGGGGCCGGATCATTCCGGCTATTGTGATAGTGAGTCCGATGGTGAGGCATATATCTTTCCTGGGGTCAAAGTTCAGGATATCACCAGGTCGCTTCCCGAGGCTGTGAGTCAGTGTCATGAGAATTATGTTCTCGGTGTTCATAAACCAATTCATTTATACTACTCAGTCTGCTAACCAGGATTTGTAAGATACTGGTCGAATGAAACAGATGGAGGCCCAGCTAAAACATCAATAAGGTTTATTCACGGGAGAGCTGGTCAGTTGTACAAAACCATTCATTTTATACTGGCTTCTTACGCACACTCGACGGATACTGTCATGGTTCATCGAGTCAAATTGCATTATGAAGAGCAGCTCAGAACAGCTGAAGATGGATTTTAAAGAACTGATTGAGTCTCTACTTGACACCAACAAACACCCCATAATATCTGTCCCTCTGCCCTCCCTAAATCGTGGTATTGAACGGTTCAGCAGGCTTTTATCCCTCCATAACTGGCTACCAGACTATTGCAGCTCTGTGGGTGTAACATTTATTGACCTTCTGGAAACAAAGATCGTTTTATAAGGAGGATGGAATCCACCCAAATCATTTGGGTTCATGGATCCTTTCACAGAATTATGAGTCTGCGTTGAGACAAGGAATTATCAATATCCCAACTCCAGCTCGTTTAATCCCTAACGTTTTGTTGCGGAGTCATCATAATGCTTCAGCAAATGTACATTATACCAGGGGCGTTGGAAGACACAATGTAAGTAACCTAATTTATGTCCTGTTTACTACCCAGAATGCCCCTGCTGTTCCTGCAACTTTTGTCTGCAGTAATCATGTGCCTATGAACCAGAGTTATACTGTTAGCACTGAGGCGGTTGAAGAAAGTCCACTGTGTGGAGCTCACCCTGCACTAAGATTTAAAAATAAACCTGAGTATGTCTACCTCTTCTAAGCTTCCCAGTGAAGCAATGAAAACAATCAAGCATCCCTGAAAAGTGTTAAAAATAAGCCAACATTAATCTTAGGGGACAGTTGTAAATAATGCCTTCTGTCATGATCACAGATTTTAGAGAAACAACAAATGTTGGTACATGGAAGTGTGTTATATCGGCTGAAAGCTTAAATTCTTGTTAATTAACATAACTGCTCTGTCCAATTTACAGTAGCTATTACTGTGAAAAAAATGCCATGCTATTGTTTGAGGAGAGCTCCTAACAACAAAACAGTTTTTTCATCATGACAGGTTTGATAAATTCACATCTGAAGGTGAAATGTGTACTTACATTCTGAAATCTTGCTCTGATGTATCATCCAAAGGGTCCCAGTGATAACACAAAGTGTCGTTTTGTTAGATAAAATAATTTTTCATATCTTTAAAAGGTCCATATAGGATTCACAATCGATTTTTTTTCCACTTGTTGAATTTGCAAAGAAAGGAATCTGTGAAAATCTAAGGCTAAACGTTGTTTCAACCAGTCAAAACACGTTCGTATTTATTCCTCAGAGATCCTAGAACGTAACCAGACTTCCCTATGTCATTAGGGGTGTAGTATATCCTATAGGACACCAAGTTTGGTCAGAGAGAAACGCCTTCATGGCACGCTGATGATGCAGGCGGTCGTCACTTGATCGACTGCACTGTGTCTTTGTCAAATAAGCACCAATTGGGGTTAAACAAAGCTAGCTAGATAGCCAATTAGCTGGGCCTTATCTGTCACAAAATGTATCTGCTAACCTTGTGCGACAACAAGCCTTTTCCTTTTGAACAAAAATTATATTATAAAAAGCTACATCATAGTCCAAGAATATAGATTTAACGATATTCTTGCACGAAAAATATAATGTGAATGTAAACGTCTCCTTCACGATTTGCCCAAATGTACCTGGTTGACTTCACACTAAATGTCATGAAGTTTGCTCATACTTCAAGTTATCCATCTGAAACTTTGCATATACACAGCTGCCATCTCGTGGACATCATCAGAATTACAATCAGAGTGATGGCTGGCTTTCTCTTGCATTTCAAAGATGGTGGTAGAAAAAAGAAAACTGTTGTTTTTTCCTTTGTATTTTCTTCTACCATATCTATTGTGTTATATTCTCCTACATTCAATTCATATTTACACAAACCTCAAAGTGTTTCCTTTCAAATGGTACCAAGAATATGCATATCCTTACTTCAGGGCCTGAGCTACAGGCAGTTAGATTTGGGTGTCATTTTAGGCGAAAAAAAGATGGCTATCCAAAATTGAGGAATCATGTGACTTAACTGAAAAAGAAGAAGAAAATACAGTGTGAAACAAAGACAAATGACATAAAGAATAAGAGTAAAATGCTTTGGAGCACCTTAAATTAAGTTTTGGGTAATAAGGCAAACTCTGCTCCATCATTCCTTGAATCAGATGGCTCATTCATTTAAAAAAAACACTGATACTTTTTAATAATTATTTTTCATTGGCAAGATAACATAACATAACATGCCAGCAACAAACGCTGACAGAACACATCAAAGTATATCTGACCAAATTATGAAAGACCCGTTTTGAATTCCGTAAAGTACGTGTGGATGAAGGGAAACAATTATTGTTGCCTATCAACAATGACAAGCCACCGGGGTCTGACAACTTGGATGGAAAATTACTGAGGATAATAGTGGACGATATTGCCACTCCTATTTGTCGTATCTTCAATTTAAGCCTAATTGAGAGCGTGTGCCCTCAGACCTGGAGGGAAGCAAAAGTTATTCCTCTACCTAAGAATAATATAGCCTCCCTAACTGGCTCAACTAGCAGACTAGCAGACCAATCAGCCGGTTACCGACCCTTAGTTACCCTTAGTTACCGACTTTTGGAAAAAATGTGTTTGACCAGATACAATGGTATTTCACAGTAAACAAATTGACAACAGACTTTCAGCATGCTTATAGGGAAGGACACTCAACAAGCACAGCACTTACACACATGACTGATGATTGGCTGAGAGAAATTGATTATAAAAAGATTGTGGGAGCTGTTTTGTTAGACTTCAGTGCAGCTTTTGACATTATTGATCATAGTCTGCTACTGGCAAAATGTATGTGTTATGGCTTTACACCCCCTGCTATATTGTGGATAAATAGTTGCCTGTCTAACAGAACACAGAGGGTGTTCTTTAATGGACGTCCTCTCCAACATAATCCAGGTAGAATTAGGAATTCCCCATGGCAGCTGTCTAGGCCCCTTACTTTTTTCAATCTAACTACATGCCACTGGCTTTGAGTAAAGCCAGTGTGTCTATGTATGGGGATGACTCAACACTCTACATGTCAGCTACTACAGCGACTGGAATGACTGCAACACTTAACAAAGAGCTGCAGTTAGTTTTAGAATGGGTGGCAAGTAATAAGTTAGTCATAAATTTTAAAAAATAAACTAAAAGCTTTGTATTTGGGACAAATCATTCACTAAACACTAAACCTCAACCAAATCTTGAAATGAATGATGTGGAAATTGAGCAAGTTGAGCTGACTAAACTGCTTAAGTAACCCTGAATTGTAAATTGTCATGGTCACAACATATTGATTCTACAGTAGCTAAGATGGGGAGAAGTCTGTCCATAATAAAGCGCTACTCTGCCTTCTTAACAGCACTGTCAACAAGACAGGTCCTACAGGCTCTAGTTTCTACCTTCTTAACAACACTATCAACAAGGCAGGTCCTAGTTTCTACCTTCTTAACAACACTCTCAACAAGGCAGGTCCTAGTTTCTACCTACTTAACAACACTATCAACAAGGCAGGTCCTACAGGCCCTAGTTTCTACCTTCTTAACAACACTATCAACAAGGCAGGTCCTAGTTTTTACCTTCTTAACAACACTATCAACAAGGCAGGTCCTACAGGCCCTAGTTTCTACCTTCTTAACAACACTATCAACAAGGCAGGTCCTAGTTTTTACCTTCTTAACAACACTATCAACAAGGCAGGTCCTACAGGCCCTAGTTTCTACCTTCTTAACAACACTATCAACAAGGCAGGTCCTACAGGCCCTAGATTCTACCTTCTTAACAGCACTATCAACAAGGCAGGTCCTACAGGCCCTAGTTTCTACCTTCTTAACAGCACTATCAACAAGGCAGGTCCTAGTTTCTACCTTCTTAACAACACTATCAACAAGGCAGGTCCTACAGGCCCTAGTTTCTACCTTCTTAACAACACTATCAACAAGGCAGGTCCTAGTTTTTACCTTCTTAACAACACTATCAACCTGGCAGGTCCTACAGGCCCTAGTTTCTACCTTCTTAACAACACTATCAACAAGGCAGGTCCTACAGGCCCTAGTTTCTACCTTCTTAACAGCACTATCAACAAGGCAGGTCCTACAGGCCCTAGTTTCTACCTTCCCAGGTTTGGGCCCTGTGGTCGGAAACAGGTCGAACTAGCATCACAACAGCGGGATAGTGAGACGGCTGGTTACATACAGGGCCCAGGTTTCGGATGATGACTTGGTGTCTCTGGACGGCTCCAGGGGTTTCCTCTGGTGACGGAAAGGACTTAGTTCCTGGACAGTCACTTCCTCATGCTACGGGAGTAGCGGGGTAAAACCTAGTATCCAATTCATTGTTCATAGTGGCCATCTTTAAACCCCATGGCAGAAGTCATCAAGGTTCGATGGAAAGTACCTGACTGTAGGGGCTTCCACAGCACCACCACCCTGTTTCCAGAAAAGATTTGACAGCAACCTGGTCCAAACCGTTATTCAGCTAAGCTGATGCTGCATGAATGTGCCTCCCCCTTCATGGATCTGCAACTGATGAAGGAGGCAGGGCTGGAGCACACACCTCCGGTGGATAGCGTGTCAGCTGCTGCAGGTCTACCAGACAGACGGAGGAGCTGGGCATGGCTTCTCATGACCCCTAGCCTCATGACCCCTGGGCTCATGACACCTAGCCTCATGACCCCTAGCCTCATGACCCCTAGCATCATGACCCCTAGTCTCATGATCCCTGGCCTCATGACCCCTAGCACCAAGGAAGGAAAGTTATTGAAGGAGGAAATATACCCCCTGCTCCAGAAACAGGCAATAGGAGTAGTTCCTCTGTCCGAAGCACAGGTAGGGGTGTAGCCGGTATTTCCTGATTTTGAAAAAGGACAGGGTGTTTCTGCCCCAATCTGCACACGCGTGCCCTGAAAAAAACATCTCAGAGTTTGCTAATGTAGGATGCTCACGGATCAGCAGCTGTTACGGTCCGTGCATCCCGGTTCACAACTATCGACCTAAAGGATGCATCCATACATGTGCTAATACACCCAGGTCACAGTTCCATTATGAGGTAATAGCCTACGATTTTTTTGGGTAGTGCCGGTTGGCTTGTCCCTCTCGCCTCACATCTTTTCAAAGGTGGTGGAGGACCCATGAGGGGCCAGGGGCTGAGGATTGTTGGCCCTTCTGGACGATTGGCTGATAGCAGCAGAGTCATGGGAACAAGCAGTTACACACATCCAAGTTGGTGTCCCATGTTCAGTCTCTAAGTTTTATTGTAATTCCAGAAAAAGATCTGTCTAATCCCATTGCAGTGAATTACATTCCTGGGTCTCGAGTTAGTCTCATGCTCTAATCATGTTTTTCTATCCCCGGAGAGGGTATCCGGCCTCCAGCTCTGCTTGGTCCAATTTTGGTTGAGGCACACAGTATGTTTTTGCCAGTTCCTGATTCCCCTGGGACGAGCAATGATGTGGCTGTTCCAGCGCTGGGTGCTAGCAACGCTCTTGGATGCACCTCGCCACCTAAGCTGGTCGATTCCCCGACTTGTCTCCGGGCAATGGAGCCAGGTGTTGTCCCGCAAGGTGAGCATGACCTCACTGTGTGAGGGTTAGGGATCCCTGGCAACTGTCGCAAGGGTTTCTCATAAACCAGGTAGTGTCCATCCATGTCAGATGCACCTTGATACATGTTGATTGGCCTTCTCTATATGCTGAAAGTCTGTTGTCAATTTGTTTTCCGTAAAATAACATTGCATTTGGTCGAACCAGATTTTTTTTTCCAAAATGGGTTTTGTCCTGAACAAGCCGTTAGTCTCAGTGAAGGATGGAGCTGAAGCTTTTCTGTCTAGAATTTAATTGAACCCAGAACAGTTTTAACTATCGTGTATCTTTGTTCCATAGTTTAGTTTCTTCTTCTGTTTTGTTTTTAGTTCAATGATGCGTACTGTATGTTATTCTGCAGTGTCACCAGACACTCCCACCTCCCCTTTACATATTGCTTTCCACTGTATGATCCAAGTGAGTTTCAGCGATAGCCAGTATATGTTACTAGCTTTCTGTTGTTAGTATGTTATTGACTTCGTGAACCTTGTTTCTCAGGCTGCATATGTTAATGTGGGCAACAACAACAAAAAAATGTAACACTTTTCTGGGTTTCTTGACTGTTTTGAATGTTTGACCCGAATTCGACGGTGATATTTAAAGTTGAGCTGCGTGGACTTCCTACACACCACCTATACTGTGCTGACAGTATAAGTCTGCATTGACAGGCACGTGATGACTGCTGACAAGACTGTTCTGATGAATTAGGTGACTTATGTTATGACTGACGACACCTCTGGTAAAATGTCAAATAAAACGTTTTCAGCAGTACTACGACAACTCAGCGACACAACAGATTATATATTGATTATATTGATTATGTTGATTATATTGATTATATTGATTATATTCGCTGTTGATAAGTGCTCTTGTAAAAATAAGCGTTTTAAAGGAATCTGTCAGTGTGTGTGCCTGTCTGTCTGTCTGTCTGTCTGTCTGTCTGTCTGTCTGTCTGTCTGTCTGTCTGTCTGTCTGTCTGTCTGTCTGTCTGTCTGTCTGTCTGTCTGTCTGTCTGTCTGTCTGTGTGTGTGTGTGTGTGTGTGTGTGTGTGTGTGTGTGTGTGTGTGTGTGTGTGTGTGTGTGTGTGTGTGTGTGTGTGTGTGTGTGTGTGTGTGTGTGTGTGTGTGCGTCTGTGTGCGTGCGTGCGTGCGTGTGGTTGTTTGTCAGAATTAACATCAGTTTACACATACACTTCCTGTTGTCTCCCAATATACACATACACTTCCTGTTGTCTCCCAATATACACTCCATAAACTATGCATACATTACCAAGAAAATCATTATCTCTGCAATGCCATAGAAGATGTACATATTTAGAATACAATTAAATACAATGAAAACCAACATGAGGGGTCGTTTCAGTTGTTCAAGTCCTTCAGAAAAAGATCACAATATGTTTAAATAATAAAAACATGATAACTGGTCGTAGGTCTCCAGTACTAAAGTTTATTACAGTAACTAAAGGAGACTTTTCTAAAGTTAAAGTCTATTCTAACCTAAAATGACAAATGAGGTCACAACATTTCCTGTTTGCAACCGAAAAACACGAGAGAAGAGAGAGAGAGAGAGAGAGAGAGAGAGAGAGAGAGCGAAGGTAAAAATAACAGAAGATGTTAAATATAGACTGTGTTGTGAAATACCTCAGACAGAAAGAGAGAAAGAGATACAGAGAGAGAGTTTACTGTTAATTTTCATTGTCTATTTCACTTTATATATTCACTTATATATTACCTACCTCACTTGCTTTGGCAATGTTAACACGTTTCCCATGCCAATAAAGCCCTTGAATTGAATTGAATTGAATTGAGAGAGAGAAGGAGAGAGAAGGAGAGCGAGAGAGAGAGAAACAGAGAGAGAGAGAGAGACAGAGACAGAGACAGAGAGAGAGAGAAACAGAGAGAGAGAGAAACAGAGAGAGAGAGAAACAGAGAGAGAGAGAGACAGAGACAGAGAGAGAGAGAAACAGAGAGAGAGAAACAGAGAGAGAGAGAGACAGAGAGAGAGAGAAACAGAGAGAGAGAAACAGAGAGAGAGAGAAACAGAGAGAGAGAGAGAGAGAGAAACAGAGAGAGAGAAACAGAGAGAGAGTGAGGAGAGAGAGAGAGAGAAGGAAAGATATATATACAGAAAGAGACAGAGAGAGAGAGAGAGAGAGAGAGAGAGAGAGAGAGAGAAGGAAAGATATATATACAGAAAGAGACAGAGAGAGAGAAGGAAAGATATATATACAGAAAGAGACAGAGAGAGAGAGAGAGAGAGAGAGAGAGAGAGAGAGAAGGAAAGATATATATACAGAAAGAGACAGAGAGAGAGAGAGAGAGAGAGAGAGAGAGAGAGAGAGAAGGAAAGATATATATACAGAAAGAGACAGAGAGAGTGGCTATTATTTACTCTATACCTCCATAATTATTCTAATGATGTCAGGTAAGACCAAAAGTTTCACTTTTTTTTCAAATAAGGTAATTTCCAAATGATTATAATATAGACCATAATTATCTTTAAGGTCTTTATGTTGGAGTTCAGACTTTATTTGAAAAGTTTAAGTAGGAAAATGTATGAATTGTGACCTTTACAGAGGAAGATGCCAAGTCTCTAAAATGGCTTTTCAGTCAATCAGGTATTTCAGAAAACACAGTTTGCTTCTCCACTCTTCTCCACTCTTCTCCACTCTTCTCCACTCTTCTCCACTCTTCTCCACTCTTCTCCACTCACAGCTGTCCCCCATGGTTATTCATTAAATTAGAAAAACTTTCTCCGTAAAGCTGAACTATCGTCAGGGTTTTATACGGTCTAAAATTGGTGCCTCTCTTTTCACTGTCAGCGTGGTTTTTCCAGATTTATGATATCTGTAACATCCGTAACGGTTGCATCATAACATCTAATGTATCGTATCTTTTCTTATTCACCTTTACTGTTCTGTGGATTTGACAGATAATATCGTATCGTATCTTCGTAGCTTCAGAAGTCAGTTCAGTCACCACATTGTGTGCGCTTGTTCTGTATTCCTCAGACCTTCACTGAAGCAATTGTTGAAAAAAGATGTGTTCTAGTTAAGATTGTCACGGAAAATCTAATTAAAAAATTTATATATTATATATATATTTAAAAAATGTATATAGCCTTTCTGACGTCATCTGATATCTCAAAGTGCTGTACAGAAACCCAGCCTCAAACCCCAAACAGCAAGCAATGCAGGTCTTGAAGCATGGTGGTTAGGAAAAACTCCCTAGAAAGGCCAAAACCTAGGAAGAAACCTAGAGAGGAACCAGGCTATGAGGGGTGGCCAGTCCTCTTCTGGCTGTGCCGGGTGGAGATTATAACAGAACATGACCAAGATGTTCAAATGTTCATAGATGACCAGCATGGTCGAATAATAATAATCACAGTGGTTGTCGAGGGTGCAGCAAGTCAGCTCCTCAGGAGTAAATCTCAGTTCGCTTTTCATAGCCGATCATTAAGAGTACCTCTACCGTTCCTGCTGTCTCTAGAGAGTTGAAAACAGCAGGTCTGGGACAGGTAGCACGTCCGGTGAACAGGTCAGTGTTCCATAGCCGCAGGCAGAACAGTTGAAACTGGAGGAGCAGCTGCATTTCTCTTAAATGGCAGAACTATTTTTAGATAGAAAGATGAGAAGAGTGTTTATCAACCATCTGAATAGACCTGGAGCCTCTTTTTCAAACGAAAGCCCCCCCGAAATATACTTTATCCACTGTCCAGAAAAGTTTTTCATGTATATAGTCTCACGTGTATATTTCGTTACAATATTTCAGAAAAACTGTAATACGAAACAAGTGTTATATTTTTGTCTACATTCAACAGGTAAAGGTTCATCTACACTACCCGGTCAAAAGTTTGGGGTCACTTAGAAATGTCCTTGTTTTTGAAAGAAAAGCACTTTTTTTGTCCATTAAAATAACATCAAATTAATCAGAAATACAGTGTAGACATTGTTAATGTTGTAAATGACTATTGTAGCTGGAAATTTTAATGGAATATCTACAAAGGCGTACAGAGGCTCATTATCAGCAACCATCACTCCTGTGTTCCAGTGACACGTTGTGTTATCTAATATAAAGTTCCTCATTTTTAAAAGGCAGTCAACCTCTTCACTGTCTTCAACAGTTTAGCGTGATGCTGGCCTTCGAGGCAGAGTTCCTCTGTCCAGTGTCTGTGTTCTGTTGCTCATCTTAATCTTTTGTTTTTATTGGCCAGTCTGAGATATGGCTTTTTCTTTGCATTAGTAGTCATTTAGGTCAACATTGGATCATTCAGAGATCCTCACTGAACTTCTGGAGAGAGTTTGCTGCACTGAAAGTAAAGGGGCTGAATAATTTTGCACGCCCAATTTTTCAGTTTTTGATTTGTTAAAAAAGTTTGAAATATCCAATAAATGTCGTTCCACTTCATGATTGTGTCCCACTTGTTGTTGATTCTTCACAAAAAAATACAGTTTTATATCTTTATGTTTGAAGCCTGAAATGTGGCAAAAGGTCGCAAAGTTCAAGGGGGCCGAATACTTTCGCAAGGCACTGTAACTCTGTTCTCTCTGTTTTTTTGTTTTATAGACTGTACCTGGGGCATAATATCTTTGACCCATAACTAACTCTGTTCTCTCTGTTTTTTGTTCTAATAACTGTACCTGGGGCATAATATCTCTGACCCAGAACTAACTCTGTTCTCTCTGTTTTTTGTTTTATAGACTGTACCTGGGGCATAATATCTCTGACCCAGAACTAACTCTGTTCTCTCTGTTTTTTGTTTTATAGACTGTACCTGGGGCATAATATCTCTGACCCGGAACTAACTCCGTTCTCTCTGTTTTTTGTTTTATAGACTGTACCTGGGGCATAATATCTCTGACCCGGAACTAACTCCGTTCTCTCTGTTTTTTGTTTTATAGACTGTACCTGGGGCATAATATCTCTGACTTTAACCTCTCTGCTTCTCTTCATCTCTGTGTGTCTCAATCTCACCTGCTATCTGAGACACGGGGACACGAGACACAAAGCAGGTAAACTATTGCTTATTGAATAAAATATCTCTCCCTGAGCAATTGTGTTGGTATAAAATAATATATTTTCCCTTTTTTTGCATAGAATATGGCTCAATATCGTATTATTTGTATTTTTTGTATGCTATGCTCATCTTTATCAATAATAGTAACAATGACGGACCTGAATGTGTATTGTATACGTCCAAAGAAACTATATCATCAGACACCAGGCACAACACACACAGAGTACTGACACAGACACTGTCATTGACACAGAGCACCTCTCTCACGTCTCTTATCACTCTTACCTCTCTAACCTCTCGTACGTCTCTTACCACTCAAACCTCTCTAACCTCTCTTACCTCTCTAACCTCTCTTACCTCTCTAACCACTCTAACCTCTCTAGCCTCTCTTACCTCTCTAACCTCTCTTACCTATTTAACCTCTCTTACCTCTCTAACCTCTCTTACGTCTCTTACCTCTCTAACCTCTCTAACCTCTCTAACCTCTCTTACCTCTCTAACCTCTCTTACCTCTCTAACCTCTCTAACCTCTATAACCTCTCTTACCTCTCTAATCTATCTACCCTCTCTTACCTCTCTCACGTCTCTTACCTCTCTAACCTCTCTTACCTCTCTAACCTCTCTTACCTCTCTTACTTCTCTAACCTCTCTCACCTCTCTAACCTCTCTTACCTCTCTAACCTCTCTAACCTCTCTTACATCTCTCACCTCTCTTACCTCTCACCTCTCTAACCTCTCTAACCTCTCTCACCTCTCTAACCTCTCTAGCCTCTATAACCTCTCTCACGTATCTTACCTCTCTAACCTCTCTAACCTCTCTTACCTCTCTAGCCTCTCTTACCTCTCTCACGTCTCTTACCTCTCTAACCTCTCTTACCTCTCTTACCTCTCTAACCTCTCTAACCTCTCTTACCTCTCTAACCTCTCTTACCTCTCTAACCTCTCTAACCTCTCTAACCTCTCTTACATCTCTCACCTCTCTTACCTCTCACCTCTCTAACCTCTCTAACCTCTCTAAACTCTCTCACCTCTCTAAACTCTCTCACCTCTCTAACCTCTCTTACATCTCTAACTTCTCTAACCTCTCTCACCTCTCTCACCTCTCTTATGTCTCTTACCTGTCTTTCGTTTCTTACGTCTCTTGGATCTCTTGCAGCAACATAAATGGCATCTGTCATTCTGTAGGCTATTTTGTTCATCAGCATTGCTTAACTTAACTTTGTCAGTCTCATCGACTCACAGAAAAGTAATTGTCCACCATTTTGTTTTGACAGGCAATGAGGAGTTTCACCACCAACAGCATTATCCAAGAGAGTGGTACGGGTTTATTATCATACTCCAGTAACGTGTGTGTGTGTGTGTGTGTGTGTGTGTGTGTGTGTGTGTGTGTGTGTGTGTGTGTGTGTGTGTGTGTGGGGGGTGTGTGGTGCGTGTGTGTGTGTGTGTGTGTGGACAGTACATGTCTAGTCAGTGATCTGACATGAATCGCTCATCTCAAATGTACAGAATCAGAAAGTATTCAGACCCTTTGACTTTTTCAACATTTTGTTACTTTACAGCCTTATTCTAAAATGTATAGAAAAGTTATTTCCCCTCATCAATCGACCCAATTCATAATCATATTAAAATAAACGCATTTACATTAGTTTTCAGACCCTTTACTATGAGACTCTACATTGAGCTCAGGCGCATCCTGTTTCCATTGATCATCCGTGAGATGTTTCAACAACTTGTTTGGAGTCCACCTGTGGTGAATTCAAATGACTGGACATGATTTGGAAAGGCACATACCTGTCTCTGACAGTGCATGTCAGAGTGAAAACCAAACCACTAGGCCAAAGGAATTGTCTGTAGAGCACCGAGACAGGATTGTGTCGGGTAGATGGAGAAGGGTACCAAAACATTTATGCACCATTGAAGGTCCCCACAACACAGTGGTCTCCATCAGTCTTCAACGGAAGAAGTTTGGAATCACCAAGACTCTTCCTAATGCTGGCCGCCAGGCCAAACTGAGCAATCGGGGAGAAGGGCCTTGGTCAGGAGGTGACCAAGAACCTAATGGTCACTCTGACAGAGCTTCAGAGTTCCTCTGTGGAGATGGAAGAACCTTCCAGAAGGACAACCAAACCATCTCTGCAATCGATCAGGCCTTTATGGTAGAGAGGCCAGACGGAAGCAACTCCTCAGTAAAAGGCACATGACAGCCCACTTGGAGTTTGCCAAAAAGCACCTAAAGGACTCTCAGGCCATGAGAAGAAAGATTATCTGGTCTGATGAAACCAAGATTGAAGTCTTTGGCCTGAATGCCAAACGTCATTTCTGGAGGAAACCTGGCACCATCCCAACGGTGAAGCATGGTGGTGGCAGCATCATGCTGTGGGGATGTTTTTCAGCAGCAGGGACTGGGAGACAAGTCGGGATCGAGGCAAAGATGAACGGAGCAAAGTACAGAGAGATCCTTGATGAAACCTGCACCAGAGCGTTCAGGATCTCAGACTGTGGCCAAGGTTCACCTTCCAACAGGACAACGACCCTAAGCACACAGCCAAGACAACGCAGGAGTGGCTTCGGGACAAGTCTCTTAATGTTCTTGAGTGGCCCAGTTAAAAAATTAAAACCACTTTTTACTTTGACATTTTGGGTTATTGTGTAGATTGATGAGGGAAAAAGCAACTTAACAAAATGTGAAAAAGTCAAGGGGTCTGAATACTTTCCAAATGCCCTGTATATCTGGCACCCGAACAAATGTATTTTATGGTAGACACACAGATGTGATTTGTAAATGTCAGTAATTTAGCAGACACTCTTATCCAGAGACACTTACAGTTAGTGCCTTCATATTCAGATAGTAGCCATAGGAAGCACATTTTTCCCCAATGAAGTAGCAGAGTCAGCGCTAGTATGAAAAGACCAGCCCCAGTTGTTTTTTGATGTGTGTTGATGTGTATTGATGTGTATTGATGCATGTGATGTATGTTGATGTATATTGATGTATATTGATGTATATTGATGCATATTGATGTATGTGATGTATATTGATGTGTATTGATGTATATTGATGCATATTGATGTGTATTGATGCATGTGATGCATGTGATGTATATTGATGTATGTGATGTATATTGATGTATATTGATGTATATTGATGTGTATTGATGTATATTGATGTGTATCGATGCATGTGATGTATATTGATGTATATTGATGTATGTTGATGTATATTGATGTGTATTGATGCATGTGATGCATGTGATGTATATGGATGTATATTGATGTATATTTATGTGTATTGATGTATATTGATGTGTATTGATGTATATTGATGTATGTGATGTATATTGATGTATATGGATGTATATTGATGTATATTGATGTATATTGATGTATGTGATGTATATTGATGTGTATTGATGTATATTGATGTATATGGATGTATGTTGATGTATGTGATGTATATGGATGTATATTGATGTATATTGATGTATGTTGATCTATATTGATGTATATTGATGTATATTGATGTATATTGATGCATGTGATGTATATTGATGTATATTGATGTGTATTGATGTATATTGATGTATTTGATGTATATTGATGTATGTGATGTATATTGATGTATATTGATGCATGTGATAGTTTAATGCAGGAGAACGTGGAGGAAGAGGAGAATCAGCAGCAGGAGAATCCCATCTACGGAAACATCACTGCAGGTGACATCACATCACATAACAGCATAATATCAATGGAAACATCACGACAGATCACATCACATCATATAATATCTATGGAAACAACACTACAGATGACATCACATAACATAACATAATATCTATGGAAACAACACTACAGATGACATCACATAACATAATATCTATGGAAACATCACTACAGATGACATCACATCACATAACATAATATCTATGGAAACATCACTACAGATGACATCACATCACATAACATAATATCTATGGAAACAACACTACAGATGACATCATATCACATAACATAATATCTATGGAAACATTACTACAGATGACATCACATCACATAACATAATATCTATGGAAACATCACTACAGATGACATCACATCACATAACATAATATCTATGGAAACAACACTACAGATGACATCATATCACATAACATAATATCTATGGAAACATTACTACAGATGACATCACATCACATAACATAATATCTATGGAAACATTACTACAGATGACATCACATCACATAACATAATATCTATGGAAACATCACTACATGCAAAGGGCACCATGCCCATAGGAGGCACGGGGGCACGTGTCTTCTCACATTTGTCCTTTAAAAAATATATACAAATTATATATATATATATATATATATATATATATATATATATATATATATATATATATAAATAAATTGGTTCTCTGTAATACTGCAAGCCACCTAGCAGTTTTATGAAGTTGACTTTAGCCCAGATAGGTTCCCAATCTCCCAACCTCATAACTAGCTACCCAGAAGCCATTTCAGGCTATCCTGAAATGGGAGATTGGGAAAAAGCTGTTTCAGGTGTTTGAAAAATGCAAAATTCTTCAACTTGTGGAAGGATGGCCTAGTGGAAGGATGGCCTAGTGGAAGGATGGCCTAGTGGAAGGATGGCCTAGTGGCCGGATGGCCTAGTGGAAGGATGGCCTAGTGGAAGGATGGCCTAGTGGAAGGATGGCCTAGTGGAAGGATGGCCTAGTGGAAGGATGGCCTAGTGGAAGGATGGCCTAGTGGAAGGATGGCCTAGTGGAAGGATGGCCTAGTGGCCGGATGGCCTAGTGGAAGGATGGCCTAGTGGAAGGATGGCCTAGTGGAAGGATGGCCTAGTGGAAGGATGGCCTAGTGGAAGGATGGCCTAGTGGAAGGATGGCCTAGTGGAAGGATGGCCTAGTGGCCGGATGGCCTAGTGGAAGGATGGCCTAGTGGAAGGATGGCCTAGTGGCCGGATGGCCTAGTGGAAGGATGGCCTAGTGGAAGGATGGCCTAGTGGCCGGATGGCCTAGTGGAAGGATGGCCTAGTGGAAGGATGGCCTAGTGGATGGCCGGATGGCCTAGTGGAAGGATGGCCTAGTGGAAGGATGGCCTAGTGGAAGGATGGCCTAGTGGAAGGATGGCCTAGTGGCCGGATGGCCTAGTGGAAGGATGGCCTAGTGGAAGGATGGCCTAGTGGCCGGATGGCCTTGTGGAAGGATGGCCTAGTGGCCGGATGGCCTAGTGGCCGGATGGCCTAGTGGAAGGATGGCCTTGTGGAAGGATGGCCTAGTGGAAGGATGGCCTAGTGGCCGGAAGGCCTTGGCCCCCCTCTGCCCCCCCCCCGTAATCGATTAAATGTCTGTATTTTTGTACTTAAGTATTCTAGCGTGACTTCAGCGTAGAACCCTCCTCTCTCTTTCTCCCTCTCTCTTCCATAATTTTGGGTCAGTCAAAGTGGTCAGGTATTCTGCCACAGTGTACTCTCTGTTTAGGGCCAAATAGCATTCTAGTTTGCTCAGTTTTTTTGTCAAGTAATTACCTTTTTGCTTTCTCGTGATTTGGTTGGGTTTAATTGTGTTGCTGTACTGGGGCTCGTTGGGGTCTGTTTGTGTTTGTGAAAAGAGCCCCAGGACCAGCTTGCTCTCCAGGTTCATCTCTCTGTAGGTGATGGCTTTGTTATGGAAGGTTTGGGAATCGCTTCCTTTTAGGTGGTTGTAGAATTTAATGCCTCTTTTCTGGATGTTGATCATTAGAGGGTATCAACCTAATTCTGCTCTGCAAGCATTATTTGGTGTTCTACGTTGTACACTGAGGATATTTTTTTACAGAATTCTGCATGCAGTCTCAATTTGTTGTTTGTCCCATTTTGTCAAACACTTGGTTGTTGAGCGGACCCCAGACAGCCGTAAAGGGCAATGGTCTCTATAACTGATTCAAGTATTTTTAGCCAGATCCTAATTGGTATTTCGCGTTTTATGATCCCTTAAATGGCACAGAAGACCCTTCTTGCCTTGTCTCTCAGATCGTGCGCGGCTTTGTGGAAGTTACCTGTGGCGCTGATGTTTAGGCCAAGGAGTCTAGAAACGTTCAATGGAATTCTGGAATCGAACGGAGATGGTTCCTCAAAGCGGAAACTAGTCAATTGATTAAATCGGGTGTTGGAGGAGTTGCTACGGAATGGAGAGGACAACAGTCCATGTGGATTTGATGCTATTCCTCTTGTGTTGGGAAAGGCTGGTAAACAAGCAGTTTACGGTCAAGTCTACACCAATTGTATTCGGCGCATGTGATCTATACAATTTGATTTGATGCCGTGATTTCGGCATGAAGCATTAAAAACGGGACTTTTAAGCGGTTATTGTCTTGCTCTTTTGCTATAATCAGAGGGCTAATATCAATACTTTCATGCCAGTTAACAGATGTCATGCACTTTGACAGGCAAATATTTATAGCCCTGCTATTTAGCCAATGAGTGGCCTAATATCAAGCTAATATTTCGTTTCTTCGGCTAAACAACTCTAGCTTCGCTCTTCCAGCTTTCCCGCGCGCAATAGGCTATGGGCTACGGACGCAATCCTCTCCGCTATTCCTCTTGTCGTGAAATCCAAGGAAAAACTAAAGTCTACAAAAACTATAAGACATTAATGTTGTATACGTTTTTATACTCGGCCTCATGGGCTTTTCGTTGAGAGAAGCATGCTTGCTCTGGCTAATTGCTGAATGTAAAATAGACATAGGCCAAATGAACTGTTTGGGAAAGTTGCAAAGAGATGTATTATCTATTTCACTTGCTTTGGTAATGTAAACATATGTTTCCCATGCCAATAAAGCCCCTTAACCTGAATTGAAATGTACATTTAATTGAGTGCATAGTTGGACTGATTATTAAATGGCTGCACATGACAGACAGGGATGAACACAGTGAACGAAGTGACAGCCATTACAAAAAAATGGAAATCACTTAAAAAAGCACTTGAGCAACTGTAGGCCGTTTGTTCTTTAGTTAAATAAAGGTTAAATAAATATTTTATGTTTTATTTAACGAGGTAAGAAATAACATGATGTAAAAGATGCGCAGGTCAAACAGCGTTTGTTGTTTATTTTCTACATTTGATTTAAATACGCGTGTCTACATTCTATTTAGCATTAGACTAGACATTAGACTACAGGCAACCTACATACATTGAAGTAGTATTTACAGTTGTCACTATGAAAATGAACAAACACAGAAGCACTATCTAACATGAGTATACAGCGTGCAGTAGGATGCAGTCACCACATTTTAACATGAGTATACAGCGTCCAGTAGGATGCAGTCACCACCCTTTAACATGAGTATACAGCGTGCAGTAGGATGCAGTCACCACCCTTTAACATGAGTATACAGCGTGCAGTAGGATGCAGTCACCACCCTTTAACATGAGTATACAGCGTGCAGTAGGATGCAGTCACCACCTTTTAACATGAGTATACAGCGTGCAGTAGGATGCAGTCACCACCTTTTAACATGAGTATACAGCGTGCAGTAGGATGCAGTCACCACCTTTTAACATGAGTATACAGCGTGCAGTAGGATGCAGTCACCACCCTTTAACATGAGTATACAGCGTGCAGTAAGGATGCAGTCACCACCTTTTTAACATTAATATGTAGGATGGCGTTGATCAGTTGATTGACACGTGCAGGCTACTGTTGAACGATACACTTCCCTCCAGTGTGGATGTTCGCCAACTTTTTATAGTTCTGTGTAATTTATCGTTATAGTTATCGGCTTGGGTGTGGACGGCCCTCAACGCTCAAATTAGTAAATGCTTCTTGCGGATAACAGGAATGTGGTCTGAACACAGCAGTGGTTCTCAGTCGCGGGGTTGATTTGATGGAAATCACGATTGCAACAATGATAGCCTTCTAACAAGGGATTTCATATTCTATGCTATTTAGTTTGATTTATAATTTTGGATGGGGAGGGTTACATGTTTTGTTTTCTCCAAATACTCTGGGAGGCCCAGGTAAAAAATATATTTTCCCCGGGGGAGAATGACAACAATTTTCATTTCAGAGGTCCGATTACCTCCAGGTATCCCTCAATATAAATAACCATTACTCCCTAATGACACAACATTAACATCGGTCAATTTAGGTTTTTACATCAACAAATAACCTTCAATTCATTGCATTTTCAGCTCTTATCAAAAAATGAAAATTAACAAATGAAAACATTTAATACAATTTCTTTTTTTTAATGATATTTCTCAAAAACGTTTGTTTTATTTTGTCCCATAAAATAATCTGTACTATCCCTGACTTTGAATACCACTGCTCTAAGGTTGTATCTCACATTGTATCTCACATTTCTTGACATGGATTTTGACAACAAAAAATGTACATGTATGTATTACAAAAATAAAAAAATGTAGCCAGTTTATATTTAAAGCAAGTTTCTATAAATTCTAACCTTCACAACGAAACGCGTACAGTTTAATTTACAGTTGTAAGTAAACAGCGCTATATATTTAACAGTCTCGTAGCTGAACGATAAGAATAACGTTTTTTTTTTTACAAGTATAGCTATCTTACTGCCTACTAACTGATGCAATAGAATTAGGCAGAATAACCTTTGTGTTTTGTTTGCGAACGCTATCTGACAGATAGTATCTGTAAAGTTCATCAGCGTGTCATTCTTCTTCTTACGCCAACAACACAGTGACATCGAATACTAACAATACTATATACCCTGAACTTGTGTACATCAAGCTTCAGTTTTTTCCATTTAGATATGATCATGATTGTGTTCTAGTTTCCTGAGTTAAATGGAAACGTGCGTTTATCACTAAATCGTGTGTGTGTGTGTGTGTGTGTGTGTGTGTGTGTGTGTGTGTGTGTGTGTGTGTGTGTGTGTGTGTGTGTGTGTGTGTGTGTGTGTGTGTGTGTGTGTGTGTGTGTGTGTGTGTGTGTGTGTGTGTGTTCTGTGAAGACCTGTGCTATGAACCCATGACCAAGCAACGTTCCAGAGACGACAGAAAGGTACGTACATCGTGCCAAAATTATTATTGTTCACATACAACTGTCATTACATGAATATTTGCTTTTAGAATTATTTGGTTTTAAACTGTACTGTGTAAATTAAAACAAAACAATATATAGAGGACATAGTTTGATTTACTTTAATGAACTGCCAATGGCACGAAAAACAAAATGTGAATGACGAACTATCATCTCATCTCATAATGGTCATAATTGAAAACGACGGTCTGCTATTTTTATATTTATATATTGTTTTCCACCCTGAGAGGAAATGAACTACGCCTATATTCAGTATTCATGCTAATAACAAAATGTCGAAATAGGCGTATATATATTGCAGTTATATCGCTTAGACCACAAGTCGCTTAGACCACACAGCTTATAGTAAGCTACATTACAAAGAGCACCATATTCCTTTTATAGTTCACCACTTCTGACCAAAAGTAGTGCACTATATAGGGAATAGGGTGGCATAGGGCTCTGGTCTAAAGTAGTGCACTATGTAGGGAATATGGTTCCATAGGGCTCTGGTCTAAAGTAGTGCACTATGTAGGGAATAGGGTTCCATAGGACTCTGGTCTGAAGTAGGTCACTATGTAGTGAATAGGGTTCCATAAGTCTCTGGTCTAAAGTAGTGCACTATGTAGGGAATAGGGTTCCATAGAGCTCTGGTCTAAAGTAGTGCACTCTGTAGGAAATAGGGTGCCATAGGGCTCTGGTCTAAAGTAGGGCACTATGTAGGGAACAGGGTTCCATAAGTCTCTGGTCTAAAGTAGTGCACTATGTAGGGAATAGGGTGCCATAGGGCTCTGGCCTAAAGTAGTGCACTGTATTTTAAAGCGCACCATGTTAACTCAGTCTGTTTCTATAGTAGTTCACAGTCATCTGCTGTGGTCAAGGCCATCTCTAGTTCTCTACACCACACCGTGTACAACGCAGCCAATATCTGCTTTATAGGCTATATATAGTACTATTTTTCTGAATGCATGAGAAGTTACCAAGGACAGGATGCTCTCCGACTTTCAAGTTTCAAACTTTATTTGCCACACGCACAGGATACAACAGGTGTAAAACAGCACAGTGAAAGTCTCACCTTGAGATCTCTTGTAATATAGTATATTAATAGTGTTCATATATAGTATACTAACAGTGTTCATATATAGTATACTAATAGTGTTCATATATAGTATACTAACAGTGTTCATATATAGTATATTAACACTGTTCATATATAGTATATTAACACTGTTCATATATAGTATACTAACAGTGTTCATATATAGTATACTAATAGTGTTCATATATAGTATACTAACAGTGTTCATATATAGTATACTAACAGTGTTCATATATAGTATATTAACAGTGTTCATATATAGTATACTAATAGTGTTCATATATAGTATACTAACAGTGTTCATATATAGTATACTAACAGTGTTCATATATAGTATACTAACAGTGTTCATATATAGTATACTAACAGTGTTCATATATAGTATACTAACAGTGTTCATATTCATATATAGTATACTAATAGTGTTCATATATAGTATACTAACAGTGTTCATATATAGTATACTAACAGTGTTCATATATAGTATACTAACAGTGTTCATATATAGTATACTAACAGTGTTCATATATAGTATACTAACAGTGTTCATATATAGTATACTAACAGTGTTCATATATAGTATACTAACAGTGTTCATATATAGTATACTAACAGTGTTCATATATAGTATACTAACAGTGTTCATATATAGTATACTAACAGTGTTCATATATAGTATACTAATAGTGTTCATATATAGTATATTAATAGTGTTCATATATAGTATACTAATAGTGTTCATATATAGTATACTAATAGTGTTCATATATAGTATACTAACAGTGTTCATATATAGTATACTAACAGTGTTCATATATAGTATACTAACAGTGTTCATATATAGTATACTGTCAGGACCCGGTTACGAACCTGGGTCTCCGGAGTGAGAAACAGTCACTTAACCAACTGAGCCACGAATAGTCAGCAGAACCCAGAAGATGAGGCAGACACAGCAGTACTTAAGACGGTGTATTTAATAAAGTAAAAAGGAGAAGTCCTTCAATACAAAAATGGCAAATCCAAAAGGTGGTAGGAATAGCACAAAAAAGCCTCAAGAGATACTCAAAAACAAAAACAGAATTCCACAAGAGCATCCACCGGAATCGACAAGAAAACACAGAACACTAGGGCTGGGTGCTAACATACAAACACAGAGCACAGAACTGAGGGAAACTAAGGGTTTAAATACAATCAGGGGAAAACGAGGCACAGGTGCAAATAATAATGGGGAACAAGGGAAAAAACATAAGGTCAAAAAGCACAATGGGGGCATCTAGTGACCAAAACCCGGAACAACCCTGGCCAAATCCTGACAGAATCCCCCCTAGGAACGGCTCCTGACGTTCCTACCAGCTCTCTCAGGGTGGAGGGCCCTGAACTGACGAATGAGGTCAGGATCCAGGATGTCTTTGGCAGGTACCCAGGAGCGCTCCTCGGGACCGTAGCCTTCCCAGTCCACCAGATACTGCCAGGACCGCTGCACCCGGCGGGAATCCAGTATCCGATGGACGGTTGCCGGCTGGCCTCCAATGACACGAGGCGGAGGGGGAGGTCTGTCTGCCGGGACAAGGGGAGAAAAAACAACAGGTTTTAACAATGAAATGTGAAATGTGGGATTAATCTTAAGGGATCTGGGTAAGTGTAGGCGATAAGAAACTGGGTTAACTCTCCTGGCAACCTTGAAGGGACCGATGTATTTTTGGGACAGCTTGCGAGACTCCACCCGTAGAGGTAAGTCTCTTGTGGAGAGCCAGACTCTCTGGCCGGGGCGCAGGGTAGGCCCGGGACGGCGACGTCTGTTGGCTTGTTGTTGGTACCTATGTGAGGAACGCATAAGATTAAGACGGGTCTTCCTCCACATAAGCCGACAGCGTCTGACGAACTTCAAGGCTGAAGGCACTCTGACTTCTGCCTCCTGGTCCGGGAACAATGGAGGAGCATAGCCAAACTGACACTCGTGCGGGGACATACCAGTGGAGGAGGAGCGCAAGGTGTTGTGCGCGTATTCGGCCCAAACAATAAAGGATGACCATGTGGACGGGTTGTCACGAGTCATACATCGGAGGGTGGTTTCCAGCTCTTGATTCATCCTCTCTGTTTGGCCGTTGGACTCCGGATGGTACCCTGAAGATAGACTGGCAGAAGCCCCCATGAGTTGGCAGAAGGCCTTCCAAAACCTTGAGGCGAACTGGGGACCTCTGTCAGAAACCATATCTTGAGGAATGCCGAAGACTCGGAACACATGATTAATTACCAACTCAGCCGTTTCCTTGGCAGAAGGTAACTTAGTCAGAGGGACGAACCTGGCCGCCTTTGAAAACCTGTCGATTATGACTAGGATAGTAGTATTGCCATGGGATGGAGGAAGTCCAGTAATAAAGTCCAATGAGATATGGGACCAGGGTCTGTGGAGAACAGGTAAAGGGTGAAGGAGTCCTTGAGGGCGGAGGTGAGAAGATTTGCCCTGGCAGCACACGGGACAGGCATTGACGAAAGTGGCAACGTCTTCTCTTATGGTAGGCCACCAGAACTTACGCTGGATGAACTCCAAGGTGCGACCTACGCCCGGATGACAGGTGAGGCGAGAGGAGTGCCCCCACAGAAGGACCTGAGTCCTCACTGCCTTGGGGACAAACAACCGATTGGCAGGACCTCCTTTCGGGTCCGGTTCGCTAGCTTGAGCACGTCTCACGGTATCCTCAACTTGCCACGAGATCGGAGCCACAATCTTAGCAGCAGGAAGGACAGGCATGTCCGTGTCATCTCGAATGGCAGGAGCGTAGACTCGGGACAGGGCATCCGGTTTGAGATTCTTCGACCCGGGCCGATAGGTGAGGATAAACTGGAATCGATTGAAGAAAAGAGACCATCTAGCTTGTCTAGAGTTCAACCGCTTCGCCTGCTGGATATACTCCAGATTTTTGTGGTCCGTAAGCACTTGAAACGGGTGAGAAGCCCCCTCGAGCCAGTGTCTCCATTCCTTCAATGCCATCTTAACCGCTAGGAGTTCACGATCCCCCACATCGTAGTTCCTCTCAGTCGGGGTAAGCCGGTGTGAGAAGAAAGCGCACGGATGAAGCTTCTTGTCTTCACCCCTCTGAGACAGGACAGCTCCAACACCAACCTCTGATGCGTCTACCTCCACCACAAATGGTTCATCCGTAGTCGGTAGTATCAGGATGGGAGCAGAGAGAACGCGCTGCTTGAGTCCTTGGAAGGCCGTCTCAGCTTCTCTTCCCCACAAAAACCTTGCATTGCCACCCTTGGTTAAAGCTGAGAGAGGGGCTGCCACCAAGCTGAAGTTCTTGATGAACTTGCGGTAAAAGTTTGTGAAGCCCAGGAAACGCTGAACTTCCTTAACAGATTTGGGGTTGGGCCAATCCGCTACCCCCCCTACCTTCCTGGGGTCCATTTGGACTCGCCCGGGTTCCACTACAAATCCCAGGAATTGTACTCGGGATGAATGGAATTCACATTTTTCCGGCTTAACGTACAGATGGCTGTCCAGGAGGCGTTTGAGTACTTGTCTGACATGCTTAGTGTGTTCTTGAAGGGAGCTCGAAAAGATGAGGATGTCATCCAAGTAAACGAACACAAATATGTTAAGCATATCCCTAAGCACATCGTTTATGAGCGCTTGGAACACCGCTGGGGCGTTGGTCAGGCCGAAGGGCATCACCAAGTATTCATAGTGACCAGTAGGCGTGTTGAAAGCGGTCTTCCACTCGTCACCAGGTCTGATCCGCACAAGATGGTATGCGTTCAGCAGGTCAAGCTTAGTGAAAACAACTGCTTCCTGGAGCAGCTCGAAGGCTGTGGCCATAAGGGGTAGCGGGTAACGGTTACGGACGGTTATGGCATTGAGTCCCCGGTAGTCGATGCAAGGACGTAATCCACCGTCTTTCTTGGCCACAAAGAAAAACCCTGCTCCCGCCGGGGAGGTGGATGGACGCATGAGGCCTGCTTCCAGAGCGTCCTTGATGTAGGTATCCATAGCAGCTCGTTCGGGTGGAGATAGGGAAAAGATCCGACCCCTGGGGGGCAAGTGCCCGGAAACAGGTCGATGGGGCAATCGTAAGGTCTATGGGGTGGTAGCATGGTGGCCCTCTGTTTGCTAAACACCAGTTTGAGGTCATGGTAACACTCGGGAACTCGGGTCAGGTCGATGGATTCTAAAGACTCGGGAGTAGAACTCGGGGAATTCTGGAAAATACAAGTAGCTTGGCACGTAGGACCCCACTGCTTGATAGTGCCCACAGACCAGTCGATGTGAGGGTTATGGCTGTGAAGCCAGGGGTATCCAAGGACGAGAGGGAACTCGGAACAGGAGATCAAATGAAAGTTCATCAATTCCTGGTGTTGTGAAACTGAAAGTCGCAAGGAGGTAGTGACATGAGTGACAAGTCCAGATCCCAAAGGGCTTCCATCCAATGTAGTGACCCTCATGGGTTCACTTAGAGGTTCAGAGGGAACGCCATTCTCCTTCGCCCAGACACCATCCATGAAGTTACCTGCGGCTCCAGAGTCTACCAAGGCTTGAAGGTGAAGCTTGTGGTTGTCCCAGGAGAGGGTGACTGGAATGAGCAGACGGGAGTTGGACGGATGGGAGGAGGTTATGTTTCCCGTTACAGTTCCCCCGGTCTGTACGGGACAGAGCGTTTCCCTGGAGCCCGGGACACGTGGAACGGAAATGGCCCGGTTTGCCGCAATATAGACAGCGTCGCTCCCTCATCCGGCGGTCTCTCTCAGCCTGGGAGATGCGTCCAATCTGCATGGGTTCCGATGGAGCCAGCGAGGATAAAGGTGGGGACTCGGAGCTGGGACTGATAGGGGCTAGAGGTCTACGGTTGAGTTCTCTCTCTCTCAGACGCTGGTCAATGCGTGAGGCCAACTTGATCAGGGACTCAAGATTGTCCGGTGGTTCCCGAGTGGCCAGTTCATCTTGGATAGTGTCGGAAAGGCCTTTCAGAAAGCACACCGTGAGCGCCTCGTTGTTCCAGCCACTTGCTGCTGCCACCGTGCGGAACTGGATGGCATAGTCCGTCACGCTGCGCCAACCTTGGTGGAGAGTCAGGAGCTGTTTGGCTGAGTCAGAACCACTGCTTGGGCCTTGAAACACTCGTTTGAATTCCTCAGCAAAGGCAGAGTAGCTGGCACAGCAGGAACTATGGGCATCCCACACAGCAGTAGCCCAGGCCAGGGCTTTTTCCGACAGCAGGGTGATGATATAAGCGATCTTAGACCGGTCGGTGGGAAACGACGAGGGTTGTAGCTCAAAGGAGAGAGAACATTGGGTGAGAAACCCTTTACAAGCACTTGGATCACCTGAGAACCGTTGGGGAGGTGGAAGACGAGGTTCAGCCAGGGGGTTAACTGCCATGGGTACGTGAATCTGAGGTACTGGGACGGGAACTGTTGACGGGGTAAGACGATCAGATATTTGCTTAATGGAAGTCAGCATCTCCGACAGAAGATGAGAATGTCTAGCCATTAAGGCCTCTTGCTGAACCAGGGAGGCTTCGTGGCGTTGGACAGTCTCCTGGTGGTGGAACAGCATGGCAAAAAGGTCCTGGGAACTGGCTGCCTCTGGGTTCATTTTGGCTCTGTGTTTCTGTCAGGACCCGGTTACGAACCTGGGTCTCCGGAGTGAGAAACAGTCACTTAACCAACTGAGCCACGAATAGTCAGCAGAACCCAGAAGATGAGGCAGACACAGCAGTACTTAAGACGGTGTATTTAATAAAGTAAAAAGGAGAAGTCCTTCAATACAAAAATGGCAAATCCAAAAGGTGGTAGGAATAGCACAAAAAAGCCTCAAGAGATACTCAAAAACAAAAACAGAATTCCACAAGAGCATCCACCGGAATCGACAAGAATACACAGAACACTAGGGCTGGGTGCTAACATACAAACACAGAGCACAGAACTGAGGGAAACTAAGGGTTTAAATACAATCAGGGGAAAACGAGGCACAGGTGCAAATAATAATGGGGAACAAGGGAAAAAACATAAGGTCAAAAAGCACAATGGGGGCATCTAGTGACCAAAACCCGGAACAACCCTGGCCAAATCCTGACAGTATACTAACAGTGTTCATATATAGTATACTAATAGTGTTCATATATAGTATATTAATAGTGTTCATATATAGTATACTAATAGTGTTCATATATAGTATACTAATAGTGTTCATATATAGTATACTAACAGTGTTCATATATAGTATACTAATAGTGTTCATATATAGTATACTAACAGTGTTCAAATATAGTATATTAATAGTGTTCATGTATAGTATACTAATAGTGTTCATATATAGTATACTAACAATGTTCATATATAGTATATTAACAGTGTTGATATATAGCATATTAATAGTGTTCATATATAGTATACTAACAGTGTTCATATATCGTATACTAACAGTGTCCAGAAATTGGGTAAGATCTCAGTGTTCCGCCCCCCTCCACCCCAGACCCCTCTCCCCCTAGGCCCCCCTCTGTCCAGCCTCCCTCCCCCAGCCCGTTGCCCAGCCTCCCTCCCCCAGCCCGTTCCACAGCTCCCCTCCGCCAGCCCGTTCCCCAGCCCGTTCCCCAGCCCCCCTCCCCCAGCCCGTTCCCCAGCCTCCCTCCCCCAGCCCATACCCCAGCCCGTTCCCCAGCCTCCCTCCCCCAGCCCGTTCCCCAGCCCGTTCCCCAGCCTCCCTCCCCCAGCCCATTCCCCAGCCTCCCTCCCCCAGCCCGTTCCCCAGCCCATTCCCCAGCCTCCCTCCCCCAGCCCGTTCCCCAGCCCATTCCCCAGCCTCCCTCCCCCTAGCCCGTTCCCCAGCCTCCCTCCCCCAGCCCGTTCCCCAGCCCGTTCCCCAGCCTCCCACCCCCAGCCCGTTCCCCAGCCTCCCCCCCAGCCCGTTCCCCAGCCCGTTCCCCAGCCCCCTCCCCCAGCCCCCCTCCCCCAGCCCGTTCCCCAGCCTCCCTCCCCCAGCCCATACCCCAGCCCGTTCCCCAGCCTCCCTCCCCCAGCCCGTTCCCCAGCCCGTTCCCCAGCCCCCTCCCCCAGCCCCCTCCCCCAGCCCGTTCCCCAGCCTCCCTCCCCAGCCCATTCCCCAGCCTCCCTCCCCCAGCCCGTTCCCCAGCCCGTTCCCCAGCCCCCTCCCCCAGCCCGTTCCCCAGCCTCCCTCCCCCAGCCTCCCTCCCCCAGCCTCCCTCCCCCAGCCCATTCCCCAGCCTCCCTCCCCCAGCCCGTTCCCCAGCCCGTTCCCCAGCCCATTCCCCAGCCTCCCTCCCCCAGCCTCCCTCCCCCAGCCTCCCTCCCCCAGCCCATTCCCCAGCCTCCCTCCCCCAGCCTCCCTCCCCCAGCCTCCCTCCCCCAGCCCATTCCCCAGCCTCCCTCCCCCAGCCCGTTCCCCAGCCCGTTCCCCAGCCTCCCTCCCCAGCCCGTTCCCCAGCCTCCCTCCCCCAGCCCGTTCCCCAGCCCGTTCCCCAGCCTCCCTCCCCAGCCTCCCTCCCCCAGCCTCCCTCCCCCAGCCTCCCTCCCCAGCCTCCCTCCCCCAGCCCGTTCCCCAGCCGTTCCCCAGCTCCACCAACCCTGACCTGAAATACTCCTTTGTAATAGATAGTCAAAAAAAGGCCAAATACATCATTATTCTACTGTTCCAACTCCTTCTCTTCAGCCTGCGCCCCAGCCCTACCAACCCGACCTGAACTATGCTTCTCTGGACCTGAACGTGGGACAGATACGCAAGAAGAGGAAACGTCGCTACCATCAGGCCCAGGTTCAGGCCCAGACCGTGCCCGAGACCCAGATGGGTGGGGGTTTCCTGGAAATAGATGCAGAGATGGAGGCCTCCCTCCCCTCACGGAGTAGCAGCCCTCTGGCTTCCAGAAACAGCATCTACCTCAACAGTCTACAGATGGCACTAGAGACAGAGGAGAGGGAATAAAAGGGAGCCAAGGAGAGGGGGAGGGAGATGGAGGAGGATAGAGAGTGGGATGGAGACAGGAAGTGGGAGAGGGGGAGGGAGATGGAGGAGGATAGAGAGTGGGATGGAGACAGGAAGTGGGAGAAGGGGAGGGAGATGGAGGAGGATAGAGAGTGGGATGGAGACAGGAAGTGGGGAGAGGGGGAAGGAGATGGAGGAGGATAGAGAGTGGGATGGAGACAGGAAGTGGGAGAAGGGGAGGGAGATGGAGGAGGATAGAGAGTGGGGTGGAGACAGGAAGCGGGGAGAGGGGGAAGGAGATGGAGGAGGATAGAGAGTGGGATGGAGACAGGAAGTGGGAGAGGGGGAGGGAGATGGAGGAGGATAGAGAGTGGGGTGGAGACAGGAAGCGGGGAGAGGGGGAAGGAGATGGAGGAGGATAGAGAGTGGGGTGGAGACAGGAAATGGGGAGAGGGGGAAGGAGATGGGGGAGGATAGAGAGTGGGATGGAGACAGGAAGTGGGAGAGGGGGAGGGAGATGGAAGAGGATAGAGAGTGGGATGGAGACAGGAAGTGGGAGAGGGGGAGAAAGATACAGTAGGTTATGATGGAAGGATGGAGACAGGAAGTGGGGAGAGGGGGAGAAAGATACAGTAGGTTATGATGTAGGGATGGAGATAGAGCTGGAGATGTAGGGTATGACACATGAGCTGTTCCTAGGGTCTGCTGACCTGTAACTGGGGTGACTGGAGTTAGAGGTCAGGGAGGAAGAACAACGGTTCTAAATGTGAACTCAATTAGGCAGAGAGAGCGAGAAAGAGAGGGAGAGAGACAAAGAGAATGAGAGAGAGAGAGGACTGGTGTTCTTTTAAATATATTTTTTATTTAACCTTTATTTAACTAGGCAAGTACAGGTACAGAGACATCGTACTGACCTACTTTAACCTCTAGTCAATATGTTAGAATCAGACTTTATAGAGAAAGGGGCTCCCACTGCATAAACTGCATATATGTATATATTATTATTATTACTATATATTTTTATTATTACTAGTATTCGTATATACAGTATACAATGCAGTCGGAAAGTATTCAGACCACTTGACTTTTTCCACATTTTGTTACGTTACAGCCTTATTCTAAAATGTTTTTTTTTTATCCCTTCATCAATCTACAAACAATACCCCATAATCACAAAGCAAGTACTGGTTTTTATGATTTTTTTTAACAGATGTATAAAAAATAAAAATCTTAAAATCACATTTACATAAGTATTCAGACCCTTTACTCAGTACTTTGTTGAAGCACCTTTGGCAGTGATAACAGCCTTGAGTCGTCTTGGGTCTGATGCTACAAGTTTGGCACACCTGTATTTGGGGAGTTTCTCCCATTCTTCTCTGCAGATCCTCTCAAACTCTGTTAGGTTGGATGGGGGGGGCGTCGCTGCACAGCTATTTTCAGGTCTCTCAAGAAGCGGTTAGATCAGGTTAATGGCTGGCCTCTGGTTGGGCCACTCAAGTACATTCAGAGACTTGTCCCGAAGCCACTCCTGCATTGTCTTGGCTGTGTGCTTAGGGTCATCGTTCTGTTGGAAGGTGAACCTTCGCCCCAGTCTGAGTTCCTGAGCGCTCTGGAACAGGTTTTCATCAAAGATCTCTCTGTACTTTGCTCTGTTCATCTTTCCCTCATTCCTGACTAGTCTTCCAGTCCCTACATCCCCGCAACATGATTCTGCCACCACCACCATGCTGCCACCACCATGCTGCCACCACCACCATGCTTCACCGTAGGGATGGTACCAGGGACGCTTCCAAAAAATGTTTTTAATCCATTTTAGAATAAGGCTGTAAGGTAACAAAATGTTGAAAAAGGGAAGGGGTCTGAATACTTTCCGAATGTATATATATTCGTATATATATTCTTTGTCAAGGGTTTTTCTTTATTTTGACTATTTTCTACATTGTAGAATAATAGTGAAGATATCAACACTATGAAATAACACATATGGAATCATGTAGTAACCAAAAAAGTGTTAAACAAATCAACATTAATTTTATATTTGAGATTCTTCAAATAACCACTCTTTGCCTTGATGACAGCTTTGCACACTATTGGCATTCTCTCAACCAGCTTCACCTGGAATGCTTTTCCAACGGTCTTGAAGGAATTCCCACAAGCTGAGCACTGGTTGGCTGCTTTTTCTTCAATCTGCGGTCCAACTCATCCCAAACCATCTCAATTGGGTTGAGGTCTTGTGATTGTGGAGGCCAGGTCCTCTGATGCAGTACTCCATCACTCTCCTTCTTGGCCAAATAGTCCTTACACAGCCTGGAGGTGTGTTGGGTCATTGTCCTGTTGAAAAACAAATGGGATGGCAAACCAGATGGGATGGCGTATCGCTGCAGAATGCTGTGGTAACCATGCTGGTGAAGTGTGCCTTGAATTCTAAATGAATCACCAACACTGTCACTAGCAAAGTACCATCACACCTCCTCCTCCATGCTTCATGGTGGGAACCACACAAGTGGAGATCATCCATTCACCTACTCTGCGTTTCACAAAGTTACAGCGAATGGAACCAAAAATCTAGAATTTGGACTTATTGGTGTCCTGTTGGTCGTGGTTTCTTTGCAGCAATTCAACCATGAAGGCCTGATTCACCCAGTCTCTTCTGAACAGTTGATGTTGAGATGTGTCTGTTACTTGGACTCTTGTGAAGCATGCATTTGGGCTGAATTCTGAGGTGCAGTTAACTCTAGTGAACGTATCCTCTACAGCAGAGGTGGGCAACTCCAGTCCTCGAGGGTCTGACTGGTGTCACCGTTTTTCCCCCAGGCCTCAGCTAATACACCTGACTCCAATAATCACCTAATCATGATCTTCAGTTTAGAATGCAATTTGATTAATCAGCTGTGTTTGCTGGGGATGGGGAGGGGGGGAGTCGGACACCAATCAGGCCCTCGAGGACTGGAGTTCCCCCCCCTCTACAGCAGAGGTAACTCTGGGTCTTCCTTTCCTGTGGCGGTCCTCATGAGAGCCAGTTTCATCATCGTCCTTGATAGTTTTTGCGACTGCACTTAAAGAAACTTTCAAAAGTTCTTGAAATGTTCCGTATTGACTGACCTTCATGTCTTAAAGTAATGATGGACTGTTGTTTCTCTTTGCTTATTTGAGCTGTTCTTGCCATAATAAGGACTTGGTCTTTTACCAAATAGGGCTATCTTCTGTATACCATCCCTACCTTGTCACAACACAAATGATTGACTCAAACGCATTAAGAAGGAAATCAATTCCACAAAGGCACACCTGTTAATTGAAATGTATTCCAGGTGATTACCTCATGAAGCTGGTTGAGAGAATGCCAATAGTGTTCAAAAGTTGTCATCAAGGCAAAGGGTGGCTACTTTGAAGAATCTCAAGTACAAATATATTTGTTTAACACTTTTTTGGTTACTACTCGATTCCTTATGTGTTATTTCATAGTTATGATATCTTCACTATTATTCTACAAAAACCCTTGAATTAGTAGGTGTGTCCAAACATTTGACTGGTACTGTGTATTATTATAATTGTTAGTATTATATAACATTATACGTATGTATACGTGGAAAATAAGTGTAAAAGTGAAACCTACTTGGAATAAGAGAACTTTCATGTAACTGTCATGTGACATTTAAAGGTGAACGGTTGCTGTGTGGAACATGGTGAGATTTATTATGAGAGGCGATGTAAACGTCATCGAAGGCTCAAGTCACATGGCTCGAGCTCACACACACCTACAGTACATCTGAATACTTATGTAAACTAGATATTTCTATATTTTATTTTCAATAGATGTGCAAAAAAAAATCTCTAAAACATGTTTAACTTTGTCATTATGGGGTATTGTGATGTCATTATTATGGGGTATTGTGATGTCTTTATGGGGTATTAGTGATGTCATTATGGGGTATTGTGATGTCATTATGGGGTATTGTGTGTAGATAGTGACACAAAAATGATGTTTAATCCATTTTGAATTCAGGCTGTAATACAACAACATGTGGATTTGGTCAAGGGGTATGAATCACTTCTGAAGACACTGTACCTCTCAAAGCTCATGCAGGGAGGGGTAGGCAATACATACGGACTGACTGACTGACTGCTGTTTCAACTCTCTGTTTCTGACTTAAATTAACTGCTCGGGTGTGAATGCAAATCTGGCAGAGATGCTGGGTTGTTGTTTTTTTGTGTGTGTTTTTTTATGACATCAAAAATCTAGTTTTGAAAAGTTGAACAAAAGTATGACTATTACTGCTGTGGCTGAACTGTTGCAGCACCAAACAGAATAGAATAGAACTGATGTTTATTTATCCATTACAGGCTGAGACTACGACACCGTGGACCTTTGCTGACAGTAAAGTACCCAACAACGAATGAGGTTTCTGTCACGCCCTGACCGTAGGTTTCTGTCACGCCCTGACCGTAGGTTTCTGTCACGCCCTGACCGTAGGTTTCTGTCACGCCCTGACCGTAGGTTTCTGTCACGCCCTGACCGTAGGTTTCTGTCACGCCCTGACCGTAGGTTTCTGTCACGCCCTGACCGTAGGTTTCTGTCACGCCCTGACCGTAGGTTTCTGTCACGCCCTGACCGTAGGTTTCTGTCACGCCCTGACCGTAGGTTTCTGTCACGCCCTGACCGTAGGTTTCTGTCATGCCCTGACCGTAGGTTTCTGTCCGTAGGTTTCTGTCACGCCCTGACCGTAGGTTTCTGTCACGCCCTGACCGTAGGTTTCTGTCATGCCCTGACCGTAGGTTTCTGTCATGCCCTGACCGTAGGTTTCTGTCACGCCCTGACCGTGTCACGCCCTGACCGTAGGTTGCCCTGACCGTAGGTTTCTGTCACGCCCTGACCGTAGGTTTCTGACCGTGTAGGTTTCTGTCACGCCCTGACCGTAGGTTTCTGTCACGCCCTGACCGTAGGTTTCTGTCACGCCCTGACCGTAGGTTTCTGTCACGCCCTGACCGTAGGTTTCTGTCATGCCCTGACCGTAGGTTTCTGTCACGCCCTGACCGTAGGTTTCTGTCACGCCCTGACTGTAGGTTTCTGTCACGCCCTGACCGTAGGTTTCTGTCACGCCCTGACCGTAGGTTTCTGTCACGCCCTGACCGTAGGTTTCTGTCACGCCCTGACCGTAGGTTTCTGTCACGCCCTGACCGTAGGTTTCTGCCCCTGACCGTAGGTTTCTGTCACGCCCTGACCGTAGGTTTCTGTCACGCCCTGACTGTAGTTTCTGTCACGCCCTGACCGTGTGATGTGGGTGGGTAATCTATGTTTCTGTCAAGCCCTGACTTCGTGTCTGGCCTGGTACCGTGGTTTCTGTCACGCCCTGATCAGAGGACCGTAGGTTTCTGTCACGCCCTGACCGTGACCGTGTTTCTGTCACGCCCTGATTTTCTGTCAGAAGGTTTCTGTCATAGGTTTCTTCACGCCCTGACCGTAGGTTTCTGTCATGTTTTCCACATTTTTGTATGTTTCTATTTTTAGTTTGATCAGGGTGTGATGTGGGTGGGTAATCTTTCAAGGTTTTGTTCTTCTATGTGTCTGGTGGTTGGTTCTCAATCAGAGGCAGCTGTTTATCGTTGTCTCTGATTGAGAACCATGTCAGTTTTCCCATTTTGAGTTGTGGGGGATTATTTTCTGGTTGGTGTTTGTTGCACCTGTCAGAAGGTCGTTTACCGTTTTGTTGTTTTTGTTTGTATTCATTCTGGATTAACAGTGTTATGGATACATACCACACTGCACTTTGGTCCTCCTCTCCTTCTCCCAACGACAATCGTGACAGTTTCTGCCTGAATCAATGATGCAATTATAAATTATAACGTCTCTCTGTGTGCACAATTCAATTAGGCATTTATTTTTTGTTTCTATAGTTTTGTGTACAATGTTATTCGACCAAATACATAGATTTCAAGGACAAGTTTATGAAGAAGGTGCTACACATCCAGTGTGTCTGGGTCTCTCCGGGCCAATGAGAGTCGAGATAATTCTTTACGACTTTGTCCAGGAGGAAATGACGGAAGCGGATGTTGAATTTGAGTCTGATGGCACAAGCAGACATGAGAGAAATGGAGAAGAATACTGGAGGGATAAAGACAGGTAAAATGACAGTGGAAAACAAGTGTGCTAGGCTATCCATACTACCAAACCGTTCAATAGCTAGGCTATCCATACTACCAAACTGTTCAATAGCTAGGCTATCCATACTACCAAACCGTTCAATAGCTAGGCTATCCATACTACCAAACTGTTCAATAGCGAGGCTATCCATACTACCAAACCGTTCAATAGCTAGGCTATCCATACTACCAAACCATTCAATAGCTAGGCTATCCATACTACCAAACCGTTTAATAGCTAGGCTATCCATACTACCAAACCGTTCAATAGCTAGACTATCCATACTACCAAACCGTTCAATAGCTAGGCTATCCATACTACCAAACCGTTCAATAGCTAGACTATCCATACTACCAAACCGTTCAATAGCTAGGCTATCCATACTACCAAACTGTTCAATAGCGAGGCTATCCATACTACCAAACCGTTCAATAGCTAGGCTATCCATCCATACTACCAAACCGTTCAATAGCTAGGCTATCCATACTACCAAACTGTTCAAACCTATCCATACTACCAAACCGTTCAATAGCTAGGCTATCCATACTACCAAACCATTCAATAGCTAGGCTATCCATACCAAACTGTTCAATAGCTAGGCTATCCATACTACCAAACCATTCAATAGCTAGGCTATCCATACTACCAAACCGTTCAATAGCTAGGCTATCCATACTACCAAACCGTTCAATAGCTAGACTATCCATACTACCAAACCGTTCAATAGCTAGGCTATCCATACTACCAAACTGTTCAATAGCGAGGCTATCCATACTACCAAACCGTTCAATAGCTAGGCTATCCATACTACCAAACCATTCAATAGCTAGGCTATCCATACTACCAAACTGTTCAATAGCTAGGCTATCCATACTACCAAACTGTTCAATAGCGAGGCTATCCATACTACCAAACCGTTCAATAGCTAGGATACCATATCCATACTACTATCAAACCAAACCGTTCAATAGCTAGACTATCCATACTACCAAACCGTTCAATAGCTAGGCTATCCATACTACCAAACTGTTCAATAGCTAGACTATCCATACTACCAAACCGTTCAATAGCTAGGCTATCCATACTACCAAATCCGTTCGATAGCTAGGCTATCCATATTACCAAACCGTTCAATAGCTAGGCTATCCATACTACCAAATCCATTCGGTAGCAAGGCTATCCATATTACCAAACCGTTGAATAGCTAGGCTATCCATACTACCAAACCGTTCAATAGCTAGGCTATCCATACTACCAAATCCGTTCAATAGCTAGGCTATCCATATTACCAAACCGTTGAATAGCTAGGCTATCTATATTACCAAACCATTCAATAGCTAGTCTGCTACAAGTACAAATCTAGTTTACATTGCGGGCTAGGTTAACTACAAATCTAGTTTAGGTAGCTGGCTAGGTTAACTACAAATCTAGTTTACATAACTGCTTAGACTAACTGACAATCTAGTTTAGACAGCTGGCTAGACTAACAGCTAATCTATTTTACATAGCTGGCTAGACTAACAGCTAATCTAGTTTACATAGCTGGCTAGACTAACAGCTAATCTAGTTTACATAGCTGGCTAGACTAACAGCTAATCTATTTTACATAGCTGGCTAGACTAACAGCTAATCTAGTTTACATAGCTGGCTAGACTAACAGCTAATCTAGTTTACATAGCTGGCTAGACTAACAGTTAATCTAGTTTACATAGCTGGCTAGACTAACAGCTAATCTATTTTACATAGCTGGCTAGACTAACAGCTAATCTAGTTTACATAGCTGGCTAGACTAACAGCTAATCTAGTTTACATAGCTGGCTTGACTAACAGCTAATCTAGTTCTGAAACTTGCCCTGAGTGCCCTCTAAGGACGAAGGAGTCAGAGATTACAGAGTAACAGCTGTCCAGTGTATCTCATATGCTTAGGCTGAGGAAAAGAGTGAAGGAAAGTGAGAGGTGTTTGGTCAGGATGGTGGAGGCTGCAATCTAGCGCTGTGGGTTCGGCAGGTGCAGGATCCAGAAACCCTCAGAGTCGTATTGGACTTTTTGGGGGCATTTATTGGTATGGTTATAAACTGCACTGCCAGAGTGGATAAGAATTCAAGAAAGACTAATATCATAATATCTGCACCTGGACGCTTCTTGGGATTGAAGGATGTTACAGGTGAGGAGCTACACAGAATACTGTCTGGAGCAGTTTGGTCCTCTCAGGCCTCTGGATCTGAGTAGGGATCTGAGTATGGATCTGAGTAGGGATCTGTGAAGGGATCTGAGTAGGGATCTGAGTAGGGATCTGAGTATGGATCTGAGAAGGGATCTGAGTAGGGATCTGTGTAGGGATCTGAGTAGGGATCTGAGTAGGGATCTGAGTAGAGATCTGAGTAGGGATCTGAGTAGGGATCTGAGTAGGGATCTGAGAAGGGATCTGAGTAGGGATCTGAGAAGGGATCTGAGAAGGGATCTGTGAAGGGATCTGAGAAGGGATCTGTGTAGGGATCTGAGTAGGGATCTGAGAAGGGATCTGAGTAGGGATCTGAGTAGGGATCTGAGTAGGGATCTGAGTAGGGGTCTGAGTAGGGTAGGGATCTGTGTAGGGATCTGAGTAGGGGTCTGAGTAGTGATCTGAGTAGGGATCTGAGAAGGGATCTGAGTAGGGATCTGAGTAGGGATCTGAGTAGGGATCTGAGTAGGGATCTGAGAAGGGATCTGAGAAGGGATCTGAGTAGGGATCTGAGTAGGGATCTGAGTAGGGATCTGAGAAGGGATCTGAGTAGGGATCTGAGTAGGGATCTGAGTAGGGATCTGAGTAGGGATCTGAGTAGGGATCTGAGTAGGGATCTGAGAAGGGATCTGAGAAGGGATCTGAGAAGGGATCTGAGTAGGGATCTGAGTAGGGATCTGAGTAGGGGTCTGAGTAGGGTAGGGATCTGTGTAGGGATCTGAGTAGGGGTCTGAGTAGGGATCTGAGTAGGGATCTGAGAAGGGATCTGAGTAGGGATCTGAGTAGGGATCTGAGTAGGGATCTGAGTAGGGATCTGAGTAGGGATCTGAGTAGGGATCTGAGTAGGGATCTGAGACGGGATCTGAGTAGGGATCTGAGTAGGGATCTGAGAAGGGATCTGAGTAGGGATCTGAGAAGGGATCTGAGTAGGGATCTGAGAAGGGATCTGTGTAGGGATCTGAGTAGGGATCTGAGAAGGGATCTGAGTAGGGATCTGAGAAGGGATCTGAGTAGGGATCTGAGTAGGGATCTGAGTAGGGATCTGAGTAGGGATCTGTGAAGGGATCTGAATAGGGATCTGTGAAGGGATCTGAGTAGGGATCTGAGTAGGGATCTGAGTAGGGATCTGAGTAGGGATCTGAATAGGGATCTGAGAAGGGATCTGAGTAGGGATCTGAGTAGGGATCTGTGTAGGGATCTGAGAAGGGATCTGAGTAGGGATCTGAGTAGGGATCTGAGTAGGGGTCTGAGTAGGGATAGGGGATCTGTGTAGGGATCTGTGTAGGGATCTGAGTAGGGATCTGAGTAGGGATCTGAGTAGGATCTGAGAAGGGATCTGAGTAGGGATCTGAGTAGGGATCTGAGAAGGGATCTGAGTAGGGATCTGAGAAGGGATCTGAGTAGGGATCTGAGAAGGGATCTGAGTAGGGATCTGAGAAGGGATCTGAGTAGGGATCTGAGTAGGGATCTGAGTAGGGATCTGAGTAGGGATCTGTGAAGGGATCTGAATAGGGATCTGTGAAGGGATCTGAGTAGGGATCTGAGTAGGGATCTGAGTAGGGATCTGAGTAGGGATCTGAGTAGGGATCTGTGAAGGGATCTGTGTAGGGATCTGAGAAGGGATCTGAGTAGGGATCTGTGTAGGGATCTGAGTAGGGATCTGTGTAGGGATCTGAGTAGGGATCTGAGAAGGGATCTGTGTAGGGATCTGAGTAGGGATCTGTGTAGGGATCTGAGTAGGGATCTGAGAAGGGATCTGTGTAGGGATCTGAGTAGGGATCTGAGTAGGGATCTGTGTAGGGATCTGAGTAGGGATCTGAGTAGGGATCTGAGTAGGGATCTGAGTAGGGATCTGAATAGGGATCTGAGAAGGGATCTGAGTAGGGATTTGAGTAGGGATCTGAGTAGGGATCTGAGTAGGGGTCTGAGTATGGTAGGGATCTGTGTAGGGATCTGAGTAGGGGTCTGAGTAGGGATCTGAGTAGGGATCTGAGAAGGGATCTGAGTAGGGATCTGAGTAGGGATCTGAGTAGGGATCTGAGTAGGGATCTGAGTAGGGATCTGAGAAGGGATCTGAGAAGGGATCTGAGAAGGGATCTGAGTAGGGATCTGAGTAGGGATCTGAGTAGGGATCTGAGTAGGGATCTGTGAAGGGATCTGAATAGGGATCTGTGAAGGGATCTGAGTAGGGATCTGAGTAGGGATCTGAATAGGGATCTGAGAAGGGATCTGAGTAGGGATCTGAGTAGGGATCTGTGTAGGGATCTGAGAAGGGATCTGAGTAGGGATCTGAGTAGGGATCTGAGTAGGGGTCTGAGTAGGGTAGGGATCTGTGTAGGGATCTGAGTAGGGGTCTGAGTAGGGATCTGAGTAGGGATCTGAGAAGGGATCTGAGTAGGGATCTGAGTAGGGATCTGAGAAGGGATCTGAGTAGGGATCTGAGTAGGGATCTGAGAAGGGATCTGAGTAGGGATCTGAGAAGGGATCTGAGTAGGGATCTGAGAAGGGATCTGAGTAGGGATCTGAGTAGGGATCTGAGTAGGGATCTGAGTAGGGATCTGTGAAGGGATCTGAATAGGGATGTGTGAAGGGATCTGAGTAGGGATCTGAGTAGGGATCTGAGTAGGGATCTGAGTAGGGATCTGAGTAGGGATCTGAGTAGGGATCTGAGTAGGGATCTGAGTAGGGATCTGTGAAGGGATCTGAATAGGGATCTGTGAAGGGATCTGAGTAGGGATCTGAGTAGGGATCTGAGAAGGGATCTGAGTAGGGATCTGAGTAGGGATCTGTGAAGGGATCTGTGTAGGGATCTGAGAAGGGATCTGAGTAGGGATCTGTGTAGGGATCTGAGTAGGGATCTGTGTAGGGATCTGAGTAGGGAACTGAGAAGGGATCTGTGTAGGGATCTGAGTAGGGATCTGTGTAGGGATCTGAGTAGGGATCTGAGAAGGGATCTGTGTAGGGATCTGAGTAGGGATCTGTGTAGGGATCTGAGAAGGGATCTGAGTAGGGATCTGAGAAGGGATCTGTGTAGGGATCTGAGAAGGGATCTGAGTAGGGATCTGTGTAGGGATCTGAGTAGGGATCTGAGAAGGGATCTGTGTAGGGATCTGAGTAGGGATCTGAGTAGGGATCTGAATAGGGATCTGAGAAGGGATCTGAGTAGGGATCTGTGTAGGGATCTGAGTAGGGATCTGAGTAGGGATCTGAGTAGGGATCTGAGTAGGGATCTGAGTAGGGATCTGTGTAGGGATCTGTGTAGGGATCTGAGAAGGGATCTGAGTAGGGATCTGTGTAGGGATCTGAGTAGGGATCTGAGTAGGGATCTGAATAGGGATCTGAGAAGGGATCTGTGTAGGGATCTGTGAAGGGATCTGAGTAGGGATCTGTGTAGGGATCTGTGTAGGGATCTGAGAAGGGATCTGTGTAGGGATCTGAGAAGGGATCTGAGTAGGGATCTGAGTAGGGATCTGAGTAGGGATCTGAGTAGGGATCTGAGTAGGGATCTGTGTAGGGATCTGTGTAGGGATCTGAGAAGGGATCTGTGTAGGGATCTGAGAAGGGATCTGAGTAGGGATCTGAGTAGGGATCTGAGTAGGGATCTGTGAAGGGATCTGAGTAGGGATCTGAGTATGGATCTGAGAAGGGATCTGTGAAGGGATCTGAGTAGGGATCTGAGTAGGGATCTGTGTAGGGATCTGAGTAGGGATCTGAGTAGGGATCTGAGTAGGGATCTGAGTAGGGATCTGAGTAGGGATCTGTGTAGGGATCTGAGTAGGGATCTGAGTAGGGGTCTGTTGTAATCTAGCTGATTTGACAGATACACCATAGAGTCGGAAACACAAATACGAAAACACAAGTTCATCCCATGTTGTCATGCCTTTATGTAACAGACGTGCTGTAGCCATGATATGACTCTATGACAAGGCTTTTTGTGTTACTAATGTTTTTGCGATGCATCGATCCAATGTTGTGTTTGTTTGAGCTACGGCGTGGTGAGATAACTCAATCCGATAGGAATGCTTATCTCAAAGAGCGCTCCGTAAAACCACGCCCCAGTGGGCAGAGCTGGGCGTGTTGTACTGGGACACGTTTTAACACTCAGAAAGATGTTCATTTTTACACAATGGGTCCGACGTGGTTTGGTGTAGCTTTGTTGTAGTTTTATCTCCATCTCTTCACTCAAAGACTCAATCACGGACACTCTTACTGACAGTTGTGGCTGTTTTGTGTGAGGTATTGTTGTCTCTACCTTCTTACCCTTTGTGCTGTTGTCTCTGTCCAATAATGTTTGTTCTATGTTTTGTGCGGCTACCGTGTTGTGCTGCTACCATGTTGTTGTCATGTTGTGTTGCTGTCATGCCGTGATGTCATGTGTTGCTGCCTTCCTATGTTGTTATTTTCCTATGAATTTATTTGCAAATTATGGTGGAAAATAAGTATTAGTATTATAAGTATTAAAAATACGTTAAAGGGGAAAGGATCCACAGACACAGAGGCTGATTATCCTTCTGCACATCTGTTTATTTACAATGCTGGTTGCCATGGTGAACGCAGACACAGGACATTGAATGCTACCCGAATTGACCCACAGAGAGGTCAAACAGATGTGTATGTGTGTGTGTGTGTGTTTATCAGATTACCCAGGGTCCACAGCAACACCAGTGATTATTCTCTATCCCCAGTGTATGTAGTGTACTATGGTCTTATGTGCTTTACACATACCTATGATAACATAGGCACACATCTTATCTCTTTTCCTTGTCTCCCCTTCCGGAGGGCCTGAGGCTCTTGGACCACGACTGAGGACACCCTGTCCTAACACCTGGACGTGCCTGGCCCAATCCCAGACGGAGAAATGGTTTTACAGTAACTAGGGGAATGGGATGGAGAAATGGTTTTACAGTAACTGGGGGAATGGGATGGAGAAATGGTTTTACAGTAACTGGGGGAATGGGATGGAGAAATTGTTTTACAGTAACTGGGGGAATGGGATGGAGAAATGGTTTTACAGTAACTGGGGAATGGGATGGATAAATGGTTTTACAGTATCTGGGGGAATGGGATGAAGAAATTGTTTTACAGTAACTGGGGAATGGGATGGAGAAATGGTTTTACAGTAACTGGGGGGGATGGAGAAATGGTTTAAAGTAACTGGGGGAATGGGATGAAAATGGTTTTACAGTAACTGGGGGGGATGGATGGGAACTGGGGAATGGGGTGGAGAAATGGTTTTACAGTAACTGGGGGAATGGGATGGAGAAATGGTTTTACAGTAACAGGGGGAATGGGATGGAGAAATGGTTTTACAGTAACTGGGGGAATGGGATGGAGAAATGGTTTTACATTAACTGGGGGAATGGGATGGAGAAATGGTTTTACAGTAACTGGGGGACTGGGATGGAAAATGGAATGGTTTTACAGTAACTGGGGAATGGGATGGAGAAATGGTTTAAAGTAACTGGGGGAATGGGATGGAGAAATGGTTTTACAGTAAGTGGGGGAATGGGATGGAGAAATGGTTTTACAGTAACTGGGGGAATGGGATGGAGAAATGGTTTTACAGTAACTGGGGGAATGGGGTGGAGAAATGGTTTTACAGTAAGTGGGGGAATGGGATGGAGAAATGGTTTTACAGTAACTGGGGGAATGGGATGGAGAAATGGTTTTACAGTAACTGGGGGAATGGGATGGAAAAAACGGTTTTACAGTAACTGGGGAATGGGATGGAGAAATGGTTTTACAGTAACTGGGGGAATGGGATGGATGGAAATGGTTTTAACTGGGGGAATGGGATGGAGAAATGGTTTTATAGTAACTGGGGAATGGGATGGAGAAATTGTTTTACAGTAACTAGGGGAATGGGATGGAGAAATGGTTTTACAGTAACTGGGGGAATGGGATGGAGAAATGGTTTTACAGTAACTGGGGGAATGGGATGGAGAAAGTGTTTTACAGTAACCGGGGGAATGGGATGGAGAAATGGTTTTACAGTAACTGGGGGAATGGGATGGAGAAATGGTTTTACAGTAACTGGGGGAATGGGAGGGAGAAATGGTTTAAAGTAACTGGGGGAATGGGATGGAGAAATGGTTTTACAGTAACTAGGGGAATGGGATGGAGAAATGGTTTTATAGTAACTGGGGGAATGGGGTGGAGAAATGGTTTTACAGTAACTGGGGGAATGGGATGGAGAAATGGTTTTACAGTAACTGGGGGAATGGGATGGAGAAATGGTTTTACAGTAACTGGGGGAATGGGATGGAGAAATGGTTTTACATTAACTGGGGGAATGGGATGGAGAAATGGTTTTACAGTAACTGGGGGACTGGGATGGAGAAATGGTTTAAAGTAACTGGGGGAATGGGATGGAGAAATGGTTTTACAGTAACTGGGGGAATGGGGTGGAGAAATGGTTTTACAGTAAGTGGGGGAATGGGATGGAGAAATGGTTTTACAGTAACTGGGGGAATGGGATGGAGAAATGGTTTTACAGTAACTGGGGGAATGGGGTGGAGAAATGGTTTTACAGTAAGTGGGGGAATGGGATGGAGAAATGGTTTTACAGTAACTGGGGGAATGAGGTGGAGAAATGGTTTTACAGTAACTGGGGGAAGGGGGTGGAGAAATGGTTTACAGTAACTGGGGGAATGGGATGGAGAAATGGTTTTACATTAACTGGGGGAATGGGATGGAGAAATGGTTTTACAGTAACTGGGGGAATGGGAGGGAGAAATGGTTTTACAGTAACTGGGGGACTGGGATGGAGAAATGGTTTAAAGTAACTGGGGGAATGGGATGGAGAAATGGTTTTACAGTAACTGGGGGAATGGGGTGGAGAAATGGTTTTACAGTAACTGGGGGAATGAGATGGAGAAATGGTTTTACAGTAACTGGGGGAATGAGATGTAGAAATGGTTTACAGTAACTGGGGGACTGGGATGGAGAAATGGTTTTACAGTAACTGGGGGAATGGGATGGAGAAATGGTTTTACAGTAACTGGGGGAATGGGGTGGAGAAATGGTTTACAGTAGACAGGGTAGGGCTCAGGACTACATACAGCCATGACTACATGGAACTCTATTCCACATCAAGTAACTCATGCAAGTGGATAAAATGATCGAAAAGACACTTTATGGAACAGCGGGGACTGTGAAGAGACACAGACACATACGCATGATGACATACCCACACGTACACATTCATTTTGTATTGTCGTAGAGTAGCAGCCTGACGAAACCCCCCGAAAGGAAAATTCAATCTTTTCATGATCTGTTTCATTAGTCCGTTGTTGACAACCAAAATGTTGTGCTTGTCAACAATCAAGATATGTAAAAAATATGTAAAAAAAATGTAAAAAATAAACAGACATATCAAATGTAATGTTTTTAATTGTTGGCAGCAGCTAATGGGGATTCAGAAAAAATACAAATACAACAGGCAAGGTTGTGTCCCAAAAGGCACCCTATTCCCTGAAAAGTAAAGAACACCGTACTGTTTTTTATTTATTTTACCCTTATTTAACTAATCAGTTGAGAACAAATTCTTATTTTCAATGACGTTCTAGGAACAGTGGGTTAACTGGTCTGTTCAGGGGCAGAACGATGACCTTGTCAGCTTAGGGGTTTGAGCTTGCAACCTTCCGGTTACGAGTCCTACGCTCTAACCACTAGGCTACCCTGCCGCCCGTAAAGCTGATGGTATTACAGGGTAGTGTAGAGCTGATGGTATTACAGGGTAGTGTAAAGCTGATGGTATTACAGGGTAGTGTAGAGCTGATGGTATTACAGGGTAGTGTAGAGCTGATGGTATTACAGGGTAGTGTAAAGCTGATGGTATTACAGGGTAGTATAAAGCTGATGGTATTACAGGGTAGTGTAAAGCTGATGGTGTTACATCGTAGTGTAAAGCTGATGGTGTTACATGGTAGTGTAGAGCTGATGGTATTACAGGGTAGTATAAAGCTGATGGTATTACAGGGTAGTGTAAACTGATGGTATTACAGGGTAGTGTAAAGTTGATGGTATTACAGGGTAGTGTAAAGCTGATGGTATTACACCGTAGTGTAAAGCTGATGGTGTTACAGGGTAGTGTAGAGCTGATGGTATTACAGGGTAGTATAAAGCTGATGGTATTACAGGGTAGTATAGAGCTGATGGTATTACAGGGTAGTATAAAGCTGATGGTGTTACAGGGTAGTATAAAGCTGATGGTATTACAGGGTAGTATAGAGCTGATGGTATTACAGGGTAGTATAAAGCTGATGGTATTACAGGGTAGTGTAAAGCTGATGGTATTACAGGGTAGTGTAAAGCTGATGGTATTACAGGGTAGTGTAAAGCTGATGGTGTTACAGGGTAGTGTAAAGCTGATGGTATTAGAGGGTAGTGTAAAGCTGATGGTATTACAGGGTAGTGTAAAGCTGATGGTGTTACAGGGTAGTGTAAAGCTGATGGTATTACAGGGTAGTGTAAAGCTGATGGTATTACAGGGTAATGTAAAGCTGATGGTATTACAGGGTAGTGTAAAGATGATGGTTTACAGGGTAGTGATGGTATTACAGGGTAGTGTAAAGATGATGGTATTACAGGGTAGTGTAAAGATGATGGTTTACAGGGTGTGTAAAGCTGATGGTATTACAGGGTAGTGTAAAGCTGATGGTATTACAGGGTAGTGTAAAGCTGATGGTATTACAGGGTAGTGTAAAGCTGATGGTATTACAGGGTAATGTAAAGCTGATGGTATTACACCGTAGTGTAAGCTGATGGTATTACAGGGTAATGTAAAGCTGATGGTATTACAGGGTAATGTAAAGCTGATGGTATTACAGGGTAGTATAAAGCTGATGGTATTATAGGGTAGTATAAAGCTGATGGTATTACAGGGTAGGGTAGAGCTGACAGACAGACAGACACAGACAGAGTGACAGCAGAACAAGACAGACAGACAGACAGACAGACACACAGACAGACTTGGGCTCCCAAGTGGCGCAGCAGTCTAAGGCACTGCATCTCAGTGAGAGATATAGATATAGAGACTGACAGAGTGACAGCAGAAACGATATAGAGAACCAGACTGACAGAGTGACAGCAGAAACGGTAGAGAGAACTAGACTGACAGAGTGACAGCAGAAACGGTATAGAGAACCAGACTGACAGAGTGACAGCAGAAACGGTAGAGAGAACTAGACTGACAGAGTGACAGCAGAAACGGTATAGAGAACCAGACTGACAGAGTGACAGCAGAAATGGTAGAACCAGACTGACAGAGTGACAGCAGAAACGGTAGAGACAGACTGACAGAGTGACAGCAGAAACGGTATAGAGAACCAGACTGACAGAGTGACAGCAGAAACGGTATAGAGAACCAGACTGACAGAGTGACAGCAGAAACGGTATAGAGACAGACTGACAGAGTGACAGCAGAAACGGTATAGAGAACCAGACTGACAGAGTGACAGCAGAAACGGTAGAACCAGACTGACAGAGTGACAGCAGAAACGGTAGAACCAGACTGACAGAGTGACAGCAGAAACGGTATAGAGAACCAGACTGACAGAGTGACAGCAGAAACGGTATAGAGACAGACTGACAGAGTGACAGCAGAAACGGTATAGAGAACCAGACTGACAGAGTGACAGCAGAAACGGTATAGAGAACCAGACTGACAGAGTGACAGCAGAAACGGTAGAGACAGACTGACAGCAGAAACGGTATAGAGAACCAGACTGACAGAGTGACAGCAGAAACGGTATAGAGAACCAGACTGACAGAGTGACAGCAGAAACGGTAGAGAGAACCAGACTGACAGAGTGACAGCAGAAACGGTAGAACCAGACTGACAGCAGAAACGGTATAGAGAACCAGACTGACAGAGTGACAGCAGAAACGGTAGAGAGAACCAGACTGACAGAGTGACAGCAGAAACGGTAGAACCAGACTGACAGAGTGACAGCAGAAACGGTATAGAGAACCAGACTGACAGAGTGACAGAAGAAACGGTATAGAGAACCAGACTGACAGAGTGACAGCAGAAACGGTAGAGAGAACCAGACTGACAGAGTGACAGCAGAAACGGTAGAACCAGACTGACAGAGTGACAGCAGAAACGGTAGAGAGAACCAGACTGACAGCAGAAACAGTAGAGAGAACCAGACTGACAGAGTGACAGCAGAAACGGTAGAGAGAACCAGACTGACAGAGTGACAGCAGAAACGTTATAGAGAACCAGACTGACAGAGTGACAGCAGAAACGGTATAGAGAACCAGACTGACAGAGTGACAGCAGAAACGGTATAGAGAACCAGACCGACAGAGTGACAGCAGAAACGGTATAGAGAACCAGACTGACAGAGTGACAGCAGAAACGGTATAGAGAACCAGACTGACAGAGTGACAGCAGAAACGGTAGAGAGAACCAGACTGACAGCAGAAACGGTATAGAGAACCAGACTGACAGCAGAAACGGTATAGAGAACCAGACTGACAGCAGAAACGGTATAGAGAACCAGACTGACAGAGTGACAGCAGAAACGATATAGAGAACCAGACTGACAGAGTGACAGCAGAAACGGTAGAGAGAACTAGACTGACAGAGTGACAGCAGAAACGGTATAGAGAACCAGACTGACAGAGTGACAGCAGAAACGGTAGAGAGAACTAGACTGACAGAGTGACAGCAGAAACGGTATAGAGAACCAGACTGACAGAGTGACAGCAGAAATGGTAGAACCAGACTGACAGAGTGACAGCAGAAACGGTAGAGACAGACTGACAGAGTGACAGCAGAAACGGTACAGAGAACCAGACTGACAGAGTGACAGCAGAAACGGTATAGAGAACCAGACTGACAGAGTGACAGCAGAAACGGTAGAACCAGACTGACAGAGTGACAGCAGAAACGGTAGAACCAGACTGACAGAGTGACAGCAGAAACGGTATAGAGAACCAGACTGACAGAGTGACAGAAGAAACGGTATAGAGACAGACTGACAGAGTGACAGCAGAAACGGTATAGAGAACCAGACTGACAGAGTGACAGCAGAAACGGTATAGAGAACCAGACTGACAGAGTGACAGCAGAAACGGTAGAGACAGACTGACAGCAGAAACGGTATAGAGAACCAGACTGACAGAGTGACAGCAGAAACGGTATAGAGAACCAGACTGACAGAGTGACAGCAGAAACGGTAGAGAGAACCAGACTGACAGAGTGACAGCAGAAACGGTAGAACCAGACTGACAGCAGAAACGGTATAGAGAACCAGACTGACAGAGTGACAGCAGAAACGGTAGAGAGAACCAGACTGACAGAGTGACAGCAGAAACGGTAGAGAGAACCAGACTGACAGAGTGACAGCAGAAACGGTAGAGAGAACCAGACTGACAGAGTGACAGAAGAAACGGTATAGAGAACCAGACTGACAGAGTGACAGCAGAAACGGTAGAGAGAACCAGACTGACAGAGTGACAGCAGAAACGGTAGAACCAGACTGACAGAGTGACAGCAGAAACGGTAGAGAGAACCAGACTGACAGCAGAAACAGTAGAGAGAACCAGACTGACAGAGTGACAGCAGAAACGGTAGAGAGAACCAGACTGACAGAGTGACAGCAGAAACGTTATAGAGAACCAGACTGACAGAGTGACAGCAGAAACGGTATAGAGAACCAGACTGACAGAGTGACAGCAGAAACGGTATAGAGAACCAGACCGACAGAGTGACAGCAGAAACGGTATAGAGAACCAGACTGACAGAGTGACAGCAGAAACGGTATAGAGAACCAGACTGACAGAGTGACAGCAGAAACGGTAGAGAGAACCAGACTGACAGCAGAAACGGTATAGAGAACCAGACTGACAGCAGAAACGGTATAGAGAACCAGACTGACAGCAGAAACGGTATAGAGAACCAGACTGACAGAGTGACAGCAGAAACGGTAGAGAGAACCAGACTGACAGCAGAAACGGTATAGAGAACCAGACTGACAGCAGAAACGGTATAGAGAACCAGACTGACAGAGTGACAGTAGAAACGGTAGAGAGAACCAGACTGACAGCAGAAACGGTATAGAGAACCAGACTGACAGAGTGACAGCAGAAACGGTATAGAGAACCAGACTGACAGAGTGACAGCAGAAACGGTAGAACCAGACTGACAGAGTGACAGCAGAAACGGTATAGAGAACCAGACTGACAGAGTGACAGCAGAAACGGTATAGAGAACCAGACTGACAGAGTGACAGCAGAAACGGTAGAGAGAACCAGACTGACAGAGTGACAGCAGAAACGGTAGAGAGAACCAGACTGACAGAGTGACAGCAGAAACGGTAGAGAGAACCAGACTGACAGAGTGACAGCAGAAACGGTAGAGAGAACCAGACTGACAGAGTGACAGCAACGGTAGAACCAGACTGACAGAGTGACAGCAGAAACGGTATAGAGACAGACTGACAGAGTGACAGCAGAAATGGTATAGAGAACCAGACTGACAGAGTGACAGCAGAAACGGTATAGAGAACCAGACTGACAGAGTGACAGCAGAAACGGTAGAGACAGACTGACAGCAGAAACGGTAGAGAGAACCAGACTGACAGAGTGACAGCAGAAACAGTAGAACCAGACTGACAGAGTGACAGCAGAAACGTTATAGAGAACCAGACTGACAGAGTGACAGAAGAAACGGTAGAACCAGACTGACAGAGTGACAGCAGAAACGGTAGAGAGAACCAGACTGACAGAGTGACAGCAGAAACGGTAGAACCAGACTGACAGAGTGACAGCAGAAACGGTAGAGAGAACCAGACAGACAGAGTGACAGCAGAAACGGTAGAGAGAACCAGACTGACAGAGTGACAGCAGAAACGGTAGAACCAGACTGACAGAGTGACAGCAGAAACGTTATAGAGAACCAGACTGACAGAGTGACAGAAGAAACGGTAGAACCAGACTGACAGAGTGACAGCAGAAACGGTAGAGAGAACCAGACTGACAGAGTGACAGCAGAAACGGTAGAACCAGACTGACAGAGTGACAGCAGAAACGGTAGAGAGAACCAGACTGACAGCAGAAACGGTAGAGAGAACCAGACTGACAGAGTGACAGCAGAAACAGTAGAGAACCAGACTGACAGAGTGACAGCAGAAACGTTATAGAGAACCAGACTGACAGAGTGACAGCAGAAACGGTATAGAGAACCAGACTGACAGAGTGACAGCAGAAATGGTATAGAGAACCAGACCGACAGAGTGACAGCAGAAACGGTATAGAGAACCAGACTGACAGAGTGACAGCAGAAACGGTATAGAGAACCAGACTGACAGAGTGACAGCAGAAACGGTAGAACCAGACTGACAGCAGAAACGGTATAGAGAACCAGACTGACAGCAGAAACGGTATAGAGAACCAGACTGACAGCAGAAACGGTATAGAGAACCAGACTGACAGAGTGACAGCAGAAACGGTAGAGAGAACCAGACTGACAGCAGAAACGGTATAGAGAACCAGACTGACAGCAGAAACGGTATAGAGAACCAGACTGACAGCAGAAACGGTATAGAGAACCAGACTGACAGAGTGACAGCAGAAACGGTAGAGAGAACCAGACTGACAGCAGAAACGGTATAGAGAACCAGACTGACAGAGTGACAGCAGAAACGGTATAGAGAACCAGACTGACAGAGTGACAGCAGAAACGGTAGAACCAGACTGACAGAGTGACAGCAGAAACGGTATAGAGAACCAGACTGACAGAGTGACAGCAGAAACGGTATAGAGAACCAGACTGACAGAGTGACAGCAGAAACGGTAGAGACAGACTGACAGCAGAAACGGTATAGAGAACCAGACTGACAGAGTGACAGCAGAAACGGTATAGAGAACCAGACTGACAGAGTGACAGCAGAAACGGTAGAGAGAACCAGACTGACAGAGTGACAGCAGAAACGGTAGAGAGAACCAGACTGACAGAGTGACAGCAGAAACGGTAGAGAGAACCAGACTGACAGAGTGACAGCAGAAACGGTAGAGAGAACCAGACTGACAGAGTGACAGCAGAAACGGTAGAACCAGACTGACAGAGTGACAGCAGAAACGGTAGAGCGAACCAGACTGACAGCAGAAACGGTAGAGAGAACCAGACTGACAGAGTGACAGCAGAAACGGTAGAGAGAACCAGACTGACAGAGTGACAGCAGAAACGTTATAGAGAACCAGACTGACAGAGTGACAGCAGAAACGGTATAGAGAACCAGACTGACAGAGTGACAGCAGAAACGGTATAGAGAACCAGACCGACAGAGTGACAGCAGAAACGGTATAGAGAACCAGACTGACAGAGTGACAGCAGAAACGGTATAGAGAACTAGACTGACAGAGTGACAGCAGAAACGGTAGAACCAGACTGACAGCAGAAACGGTATAGAGAACCAGACTGACAGCAGAAACGGTATAGAGAACCAGACTGACAGCAGAAACGGTATAGAGAACCAGACTGACAGCAGAAACGGTATAGAGAACCAGACTGACAGCAGAAACGGTATAGAGAACCAGACTGACAGAGTGACAGCAGAAACGGTATAGAGAACCAGACTGACAGAGTGACAGCAGAAACGGTAGAACCAGACTGACAGAGTGACAGCAGAAACGGTATAGAGAACCAGACTGACAGAGTGACAGCAGAAACGGTATAGAGAACCAGACTGACAGAGTGACAGCAGAAACGGTATAGAGAACCAGACTGACAGAGTGACAGCAGAAACGGTAGAGAGAACCAGACTGACAGAGTGACAGCAGAAACGGTAGAGAGAACCAGACTGACAGAGTGACAGCAGAAACGGTAGAGAGAACCAGACTGACAGCAGAAACGGTATAGAGAACCAGACTGACAGAGTGACAGCAGAAACGGTATAGAGAACCAGACTGACAGAGTGACAGCAGAAACGGTAGAACCAGACTGACAGAGTGACAGCAGAAACGGTATAGAGAACCAGACTGACAGAGTGACAGCAGAAACGGTATAGAGAACCAGACTGACAGAGTGACAGCAGAAACGGTAGAGACAGACTGACAGCAGAAACGGTATAGAGAACCAGACTGACAGAGTGACAGCAGAAACGGTATAGAGAACCAGACTGACAGAGTGACAGCAGAAACGGTAGAGAGAACCAGACTGACAGAGTGACAGCAGAAACGGTAGAGAGAACCAGACTGACAGAGTGACAGCAGAAACGGTAGAGAGAACCAGACTGACAGAGTGACAGCAGAAACGGTAGAGAGAACCAGACTGACAGAGTGACAGCAGAAACGGTAGAGAGAACCAGACTGACAGAGTGACAGCAGAAACGGTAGAGAGAACCAGACTGACAGAGTGACAGCAACGGTAGAACCAGACTGACAGAGTGACAGGGAGGTAACAGAGACACACTTATAATGGTGAGTTGTATTTTTCATGAGCTGGTTTTAAAATGTCAGGACTGAGTGCCCGGGCTGCCCTGTGCTTCAACAGAAATAAGCACATCAGTGAAACCTGTCGTTGGATTTTAGTGTCAGTATGTGTGCAGTGCAAACAGGATGAGGTCAGGTACTTGTCTGATAAGATGTATGAAGTGACGGTGGAACATAGCTCACCACTGAAACCCGTCGTTGGGTTTGTGTGGGTTTGTGTGAGTGCATACATCTTAATGCAGTCAAGACACATTTCTCAGCTGGAAACTTCAAGATCTTCCATCTACATCATGAAAAAGACACTAAAGACAAGACATGTGATGGGCAATTTAATTTGAAAGACCTACAGATCAGATGGGCCACTCAAGATAGCCTATCAAATCAATGCAACATTTTTTTTTTTATAGTAGTTACTTTTAACAATATTTGCCACATAAATACTTCACCGTAACCCCCAAAGAACAAGCAGCTGTACCAGGTTGAAGTTTGGAGTATATTTGAAACTGTTCATCTGTAATGTTGCCCAGGAAACCAGGTACTATTTTTTGTTGTTGTTTACATATGTGTGTTTATTTTTTACTCCACCATTTTACTCCACAGAGGGGTTCTTGAACTTTTCAGCTGAAGACCCAAATGAGAAACTGACCTTTCTCCCGTGACCTAAATCATCCTCCAACGACCCAAATGAAGAAGACATAGGGTGTGATTATAGTATTGTAAATCACGACCCACATCGCACATACCCATGGCCCCACTTTGGGTCTCGGCCCACAGTTTAAGAATCCCTGGTCTGAAGTGAGTGGATTACATGTTGAGTGAGCCCCATCTTGTGGACAGAAACAAGTATTATAATTTCTAGTACGTTTCAGGGTTGGGATCAATTCAATTTAAATTCCAGTCCATTTAGGAGGTACACTGAAATTCCACTTTTCTTCAATGCGTATTAATTAGGACCATTTGTAATTTGAAATTGGAATTTGGTTTACTTTCTGAATTGACTGGAATTGAAATGGAATTGACCCCAACCCTTCTTTTTTTTTTGCAAAGTATACGCACACGAACAAGTTTAAAAAAACACGAAAAGTTATATTACCTAAGAAACGTTGAGTTATTTTTTTGCCATTGTTAAGTGGACTTCAATATAAAGATCCTGGAACAGAAACAGGTAGTTCTCTCGTCGTTGTACGTCGTTGAGTCGCTTACGGATATGAAGGAAGAAACACATTAAAACCATGGTATGTTGTTGGATACAAATTACGTTGTTCCAGCTAGTTAGCGTAAGTCGCTTATAAAGGAAGATATAAAGGAATAAACACATTAAAACACATTAAAACACATTACAACACATTAAAACACATTACAACCATGGTATGTTGTTGGATACTTCAACATAAAGATCCTTAACATTTACATTAACATTAAAACACATTAAAACACATTACAACACATTAAAACACATTAAAACACATTACAACACATTAAAACACATTAAAACACATTAAAACCATGGTATGTTGTTGGACACTTTAAGTAAGAAAATACCAAATTAAAACCCTTTACAGTTGTACGTTCTATGACGACTCCAACGGGCGCTCTACTCTGTAAACATGACCTGGACAAAGACTGCAAAAATGTCCACCATCGAGGCCTAGAAATGATTTGTGTTTTATGCTATTGGATTTACAAACACTTGGTCAGTTGAATCATTCATTTATTAGAAAAGTGTTTACAACACTGGAGATATCTAGGTATCCCTTTTCCTTTACTTTTTGTCATTAACCTCTGACCTCATACAGGTAACACTCTTACCTTCAGCCCCAGACCTTATACAGGTAACACTCTGACCCCTGACCTCATACAGGTAACACTCTGACCTTCAGCCCCAGACCTTATACAGGTAACACTCTGACCCCTGACCTCATACAGGTAACACTCTGACCCCTGACCTCATACAGGTAACACTCTGACCCCTGACCTCATACAGGTAACACTCTGACCCCTGACCTCATACAGGTAACACTCTGACCCCTGACCTTATACAGGTAACACTCTGACCCCTGACCTCATACAGGTAACACTCTGACCCCTGACCTCATACAGGTAACACTCTGACCCCTGACCTCATACAGGTAACACTCTGACCCCTGACCTCATACAGGTAACACTCTGACCCCTGACCTCATACAGGTAACACTCTGACCCCTGACCTTATACAGGTAACACTCTGACCCCTGACCTTATACAGGTAACACTCTGACCCCTGACCTCATACAGGTAACACTCTGACCCCTGACCTTATACAGGTAACACTCTGACTCCTGACCTCATACAGGTAACACTCTGACCCCTGACCTTATACAGGTAACACTCTGACTCCTGACCTCATACAGGTAACACTCTGACCCCTGACCTCATACAGGTAACACTCTGACCCCTGACCTTATACAGGTAACACTCTGACTCCTGACCTCATACAGGTAACACTCTGACCCCTGACCTTATACAGGTAACACTCTGACACTCTGACACAAACATGATTATTAGGGGAATCATTCTTCTTGCAAAGAATATAAATAGAATTTAATCGAGCTGTTATATGAATCTGACTATCGACAGTAAGTGCATCATTGTGTGCATGTAACCATACTCAGTGTCACACTACTGTTGCCAGGGATGGACCAGGGTGGACCAGGGATGGACCAGGGATGGACCAGGGGTGGACCAGGGATGGACCAGGGATGGACCAGGGGTGGAACAGGGGTGGACCAGGGATGGACCAGGGGTGGACCAGGGGTGGACCAGGGGTGCACCAGGGGTGGACCAGGGATGGACCAGGGATGGACCAGGGGTGGACCAGGGATGGACCAGGGGTGGACCAGGGGTGGACCAGGGGTGGACCAGGGATGGACCAGGGGTGGACCAGGGATGGACCAGGGGTGGACCAGGGATGGACCAGGGGTGGACCAGGGGTGGACCAGGGGTGGACCAGGGGTGGACTAGGGATGGACCAGGGGTGGACCAGGGGTGGACAAGGGGTGGACCAGGGTGGACCAGGGATGGACCAGGGATGGACCAGGGGTGGAACAGGGGTGGACCAGGTGTGGACCAGGGGTGGACCAGGGATGGACCAGGGATGGACATGGGGTGGACCAGGGGTGGACCAGGGGTGGACCAGGGGTGGACCAGGGATGGACCAGGGGTGGACCAGGGGTGGACCAGGGATGGACCAGGGGTGGACCAGGGATGGACCAGGGGTGGACCAGGGGTGGACCAGGGGTGGACCAGGGATGGACCAGGGATGGACATGGGATGGACATGGGATGGACCAGGGATGGACCAGGGGTGGACCAGGGGTGGACCAGGGATGGACCAGGGATGGACCAGGGGTGGACCAGGGGTGGACCAGGGATGGACCAGAGGTGGACCAGGGGTGGACCAGGGGTGGAACAGGGGTGGACCAGGGGTGGACCAGGGGTGGACCAGGTGTGGACCAGGGGTGGACCAGGGATGGACCAGGGATGGACATGGGGTGGACCAGGGGTGGACCAGGGGTGGACCAGGGATGGACCAGGGGTGGACCAGGGGTGGACCAGGGGTGGACCAGGGATGGACCAGGGATGGACATGGGATGGACATGGGATGGACCAGGGATGGACCAGGGGTGGACCAGGGGTGGACCAGGGATGGACCAGGGATGGACCAGGGGTGGACCAGGGATGGACCAGGGATTGACCAGGGATGGACCAGGGGTGGACCAGGGGTGGACCAGGGATGGACCAGGGATGGACCAGGGGTGGACAAGGGATGGTCCAGGGATGGACCAGGGATGGACCAGGGATGGACCAGGGGTGGACCAGGGGTGGACCAGGGGTGGACCAGGGATGGACCAGGGGTGGACCAGGGATGGACCAGGGGTGGGCCAGGGGTGGACCAGGGATGGACCAGGGGTGGACCAGGGATGGACCAGGGATGGACCAGGGATGGACCAGGGGTGGACCAGGGATGGACCAGGGGTGGGCCAGGGATGGACCAGGGATGGACCAGGGATGGACCAGGGATGGACCAGGGGTGGACCAGGGATGGACCATGCATGCCAAAAGATTCTTTCCTAGATGACATAAGATGTAATGTGGATGAGAACCTGTGGCCCAATGCAGAAGACAGGGTTGACTAGCATTGCTACTGTATCTGTATCGGTAGATGGTGTAAATACAAATTCTTGTATTGTGGAAACACTCAATGCCATATAATGACATAAAACATATTGAAGCATATTGCATCATGTCTGATTCATTCCTGTAACATATACACTGCAGTGAATCCTAAACAGTAGAGCTGTCAGTCTTGTTTTGTAAAGACATTTGTGTAATGCTACCTCTCGTTAATGTTTTTTAGGTCGTTGTTTTATCACTGACAGTGTGCTTGTTGGGTGACAACCTTTGCTAGTGTTATGGAAGAATGAGTTGATTTGAGACATGTATGAAGTGTTTTGGTCATTTTAGGGCATTTCTGAATATGAAATGAGCTGCTGTGCCAAGATGAAAGTTAGTTAGGAGAACTGTGTGAAGAGATTTGAAAAAATGACCTAAGTATTGAGAAATGAGTCCTGGCGATTGTAAAAAAAAAAAAAAAAAAAAAGCTGTAATCAATAAGGCCAGAGGGGGTGTGGTATATGTTCAACATACCAAGACTAAGGACTGTTCTGGTATATGTTCAACATACCAAGACTAAGGACTGTTCTGGTATATGTTCAACACACCAAGACTAAGGACTGTTCTGGTATATGTTCAACATACCAAGACTAAGGACTGTTCTGGTATATGTTCAACATACCAAGACTAAGGACTGTTCTGGTATATGTTCAACATACCAAGACTAAGGACTGTTCTGGTACAGTGCCTTGCGAAAGTATTCGCCCCCCTTGAACTTTGCGACCTTTTGCCACATTTCAGGCTTCAAACATAAAGATATAAAACTGTATTTTTTTGTGAAGAATCAACAACAAGTGGGACACAATCATGAAGTGGAACGACATTTATTGGATATTTAAAACTTTTTTAACAAATCAAAAACTGAAAAATTGGGCGTGCAAAATTATTCAGCCCCTTTACTTTCAGTGCAGCAAACTCTCTCCAGAAGTTCAGTGAGGATCTCTGAATGATCCAATGTTGACCTAAATGACTAATGATGATAAATACAATCCACCTGTGTGTAATCAAGTCTCCGTATAAATGCACCTGCACTGTGATAGTCTCAGAGGTCCGTTAAAAGCGCAGAGAGCATCATGAAGAACAAGGAACACACCAGGCAGGTCCGAGATACTGTTGTGAAGAAGTTTAAAGCCTTTGAAGCCTGAAATGTGGCAAAAGGTCGCAAAGTTCAAGGGGGCCGAATACTTTCGCAAGGCACTGTATATGTTCAACATACCAAGACTAAGGACTGTTCTGGTATATGTTCAACATACCAAGACTAAGGACTGTTCTGGTATATGTTCAACACACCAAGACTAAGGACTGTTCTGGTGTAGGTTCAACACACCAAGACTAAGGACTGTTCTGGTATATGTTCAACATACCAAGACTAAGGACTGTTCTGGTATATGTTCAACATACCACGACTAAGGACTGTTCTGGTATATGACTAAGGACTGTTCTGGTATATGTTCAACACACCAAGACGAAGGACTGTTCTGGTATATGACTAAGGACTGTTCTGGTATATGTTCCACACACCACGACTAAGGACTGTTCTGGTATATGACTAAGGACTGTTCTGGTATATGTTCAACACATCAAGACTAAGGACTGTTCTTGTATATGTTCCACATACCAAGACTAAGGACTGGTATATAAGACTAAGGACTGTTCTGGTATATGACTAAGGACTGTTCTGGTATAAGACTAAGGACTGTTCTGGTATATGACTAAGGCCTGTTCTGGTATGAGACTAAGGACTGTTCTGGTATATGACTAAGGACTGTTCTGGTATATGACTAAGGACTGTTCTGGTATATGACTAAGGACTGTTCTGGTATAAGACTAAGGACTGTTCTGGTATAAGACTAAGGACTGTTCTGGTATATGTTCAACACACCAAGACTAAGGACTGGTATATATGACTAAGGACTGTTATGGTATAAGACTAAGGACTGTTCTGGTATAAGACTAAGGACTGTTCTGGTATAAGACTAAGGACTGTTCTGGTATAAGACTAAGGACTGTTCTGGTATAAGACTAAGGACTGTTCTGGTATAAGACTAAGGACTGTTCTGGTATAAGACTAAGGACTGTTCTGGTATAAGACTAAGGACTGTTCTGATATAAGACTAAGGACTGTTCTGGTATAAGACTAAGGACTGTTCTGGTATAAGACTAAGGACTGTTCTGGTATATGACTAAGGACTGTTCTGGTATAAGACTTATGACTATTCTGGTATAAGACTAAGGACTGTTCTGGTATAAGACTAAGGACTGTTCTGGTATATGTTCAACACACCAAGACTAAGGACTGGTATATATGACTAAGGACTGTTATGGTATATGACTAAGGACTGTTCTGGTATATGACTAAGGACTGTTCTGGTATAAGACTTAGGACTATTCTGGTATAAGACTAAGGACTGTTCTGGTATAAGACTAAGGACTGTTCTGGTATAAGACTAAGGACTGTTCTGGTATATGACTAAGGACTGTTCTGGTATAAGACTAAGGACTGTTCTGATATAAGACTAAGGACTGTTCTGGTATAAGACTAAGGACTGTTCTGGTATAAGACTAAGGACTGGTTCTGGTATAAGACTAAGGACTGTTCTGGTATAAGACTAAGGACTGTTCTGGTATATGACTAAGGACTGTTCTGGTATAAGACTAAGGACTGTTCTGATATAAGACTAAGGACTGTTCTGGTATAAGACTAAGGACTGTTCTGGTATAAGACTAAGGACTGTTCTGGTATATGACTAAGGACTGTTCTGGTATAAGACTTAGGACTATTCTGGTATAAGACTAAGGACTGTTCTGGTATAAGACTAAGGACTGTTCTGGTATAAGACTAAGGACTGTTCTGGTATATGACTAAGGACTGTTCTGGTATAAGACTAAGGACTGTTCTGATATAAGACTAAGGACTGTTCTGGTATAAGACTAAGGACTGTTCTGGTATAAGACTAAGGACTGGTTCTGGTATAAGACTAAGGACTGTTCTGGTATAAGACTAAGGACTGTTCTGGTATATGTTCAACACACCAAGACTAAGGACTGGTATATATGACTAAGGACTGTTATGGTATATGACTAAGGACTGTTCTGGTATATGACTAAGGACTGTTCTGGTATAAGACTTAGGACTATTCTGGTATAAGACTAAGGACTGTTCTGGTATAAGACTAAGGACTGTTCTGGTATAAGACTAAGGACTGTTCTGGTATATGACTAAGGACTGTTCTGGTATATGACTAAGGACTGTTCTGGTATAAGACTAAGGACTGTTCTGATATAAGACTAAGGACTGTTCTGGTATAAGACTAAGGACTGTTCTGGTATAAGACTAAGGACTGGTTCTGGTATAAGACTAAGGACTGTTCTGGTATAAGACTAAGGACTGTTCTGGTATATGACTAAGGACTGTTCTGGTATAAGACTACGGACTGTTCTGGTATAAGACTACGGACTGTTCTGGTATATGACTAAGGACTGTTCTGGTATAAGACTAATGACTGTTCTGGTGTATGACTAAGGACTGTTCTGGTATAAGACTAAGGACTATTCTGGTATAAGACTCAGGACTGTTCTGGTATATGTTCAACACACCACTGTTTCAGCAACAGTGAAGGTTTTAAAGGACATCCACTGTGCTCTTGATAAGAAGTTACATTGTGTTGTCAGTCTTTATTGATTTGTCGAAGGCATTTGACACCGTGGGCCATGCTGTGTTAGTGCAAAGGTTAAAATGTTGTGGAATTACTGGTCATGCTCTAGATTGGTATATAAATGACCTATCAAATCGTACACAATGTGTAATGGCGGATGGTTGTAAATCTGAGTCCATAGAGGTGTGCTCAGGTGTTCCGCAAGGTTCTATTTTGGGCCCACTGTTGTTCATTTTGTACATCAACAACATGTGGATCTGATTGGGGATCATGGGGATCTTATTGAAACAGCGGATGTTAATTTTTATGCAGATGATACTGTTCTTTATTCAAGTGGTAGTAGTTTATCTTTAGCTTTTGAAAATACCCAAAGAACAGTCCTTAGTCTGATACAACAGAATCTGTATGATTTAAAGCTGGTTCTAAATTCGCGTAAAAAAACAAAATGCATGTTTTTTTCAAATGCCAGACATGTTACTAATCATGTCATTGCTACATTGGCTGGACATACTATACAGCAAGTTAAAGTGTACAAATATTTGGGTGTGTGGGCTGATGTCAAGCTGAGCTTCACTGTTTATATAGAGAACTTGATAAGGAAGCTCAAGCTGAGAATAGTTTTTTATTACCGGCATACGGCTTGTTTATCTTTTGAGGCCAGGAAGGAGCTGGTACGATGTACATTACTGGCGGTTTTGGATTTTAGTGATGTTATATACAGTGGGGCAAAAAAGTATTTAGTCAGCCACCAATTGTGCAAGTTCTCCCACTTAAAAAGATGAGAGAGGCCTGTAATTTTTATCATAGGGATAACTAATGTGCTTTTGATTTTGTTTTCCTCCTTTACCGTTATCTTTAACAAGCACTTTCAACCTTCTCATGTATCTTCGGTCACAGAGGACTTTGTAGCTGTTTCCTGTAACAGGACATAGCTGTTTCCTGTAACAGGACATAGCAGTTTCCTGTAACAGGACATAGCAGTTTCCTGTAACAGGACATAGCTGTTTCCTGTAACAGGACATAGCAGTTTCCTGTAACAGGACATAGCAGTTTCCTGTAACAGGACATAGCTGTTTCCTGTAACAGGACATAGCAGTTTCCTGTAACAGGACATAGCAGTTTCCTGTAACAGGACATAGCTGTTTCCTGTAACAAGACATAGCTGTTTCCTGTAACAGGACATAGCAGTTTCCTGTAACAACAAGTGCTCTTTTTGTTTAGTATGTTGATTTTTGTTTCAACTATGACAGACAAGTGGAGGACAGAGGAGCCTCTTAAAGAAGAAGTTTCAGGTCTGTGAGAGCCAGAAATCTTGCTTGTTTGTAGGTGACCAAATACTTATTTTCCACCATAATTTGCAAATAAATTAATTTAAAATCCTACAATGTGATTTTCTGGATTTCTTTTCTCATTTTGTCTGTCATAGTTGAAGTGTACCTATGATGAAAATTACAGGCCTCTCTCATCTTTTTTAAGTGGGAGAACTTGCACAATTGGTGGCTGACTAAATACTTTTTTGCCCCACTGTATATGCAGGCCTCAACCACTACCCTGAGAGGACTTGATTCAGTGTATCATGCAGCCCTCAGGTTCACTACATTTCAGAAACGTCTAACACATCATTGTGATCTCTACAGCGCTGTTGGCTGGTCGTCATTGACCTTGCGTAGGTTTAAACTCTGGTATACACTGATTAATAAGGCCATACTGGGTAAAATGCCAATTTATCTCTGTTCTTTTTTAATCAGGTCAGTAAATCAATATAAATTACGGTCCCATTCTCATTTGCTTCTAACAGTACCAAAAATTACATGGTAGAAATAGTTTTAGTTACTCAGCTCCGTGGTCCTGGAATTCTTTCCTGTACATTTAAAAATTTGATGATCTCGTTTCATTGGTGGAGTTTAAACACTTGATTGATGTATATATCATAGAAGAGTGTAATTGTCTTTAGGACAGCTGTTTTTTAGTCAAGACTTTCATGTTTTTTAACGTAATATGTAATTGTTGTACTGTATGTGTGTCTATAGTTTTGTTTAATGTTGTGTTAGTGTATGTAAGTTGTTTTGTCTGAAACTTTGTTGCCCCTGCTAATATTGGACCAGGTCTCTTGGAAAAGAGATGTTATCTCAATGAGAAAGAACCTGTATAAATAAATGTTTAAAAAAAAGAAAATTAAAGAAGGAGTGGTCTGATAATAATAATAGTGTTAATAATCACTAAACTAGTACAGCTGTTAATAATCACTAAACTAGTACAGCTGTTAATAATCACTAAACTAGTACAGCTGTTAATAATCACTAAACTAGTACAGCTGTTAATAATCACTAAACTAGTACAGCTGTTAATAATCACTAAACTAGTACAGCTGTTTAAAATCACTAAACTAGTACAGCTGTTTAAAATCACTAAACTAGTCCAGCTGTTAATAATCACTAAACTAGTCCAGCTGTTTAAAATCACTAAACTATTACAGCTGTTTAAAATCACTAAACTAGTCCAGCTGTTAATAATCACTAAACTAGTCCAGCTGTTAATAATCACTAAACTAGTACAGCTGTTTAAAATCACTAAACTAGTCCAGCTGTTAATAATCACTAAACTAGTACAGCTGTTTAAAATCACTAAACTAGTCCAGCTGTTTATAATCACTAAACTAGTAGAGCTGTTTAAAATCCCTAAACTAGTCCAGCTGTTTAAAATCACTAAACTAGTCCAGCTGTTTAAAATCACTAAACTAGTACAGCTGTTTAAAATCACTAAACTAGTCCAGCTGTTTAAAATCACTAAACTAGTACAGCTGTTTAAAATCACTAAACTAGTCCAGCTGTTTAAAATCACTAAACTAGTCCAGCTGTTTATAATCACTAAACTAGTACAGCTGTTTAAAATCACTAAACTAGTACAGCTGTTTAAAATCACTAAACTAGTACAGCTGTTTAAAATCACTAAACTAGTCCAGCTGTTTATAATCACTAAACTAGTCCAGCTGTTTATAATCACTAAACTAGTACAGTTGTTTAAAATCACTAAACTAGTCCAGCTGTTTAAAATCACTAAACTAGTCCAGCTGTTTAAAATCACTAAACTAGTCCAGTTGTTTAAAATCACTAAACTAGTCCAGCTGTTTAAAATCACTAAACTAGTCCAGCTGTTTATAATCACTAAACTAGTCCAGCTGTTTAAAATCACTAAACTAGTACAGCTGTTTAAAATCACTAAACTAGTCCAGCTGTTTAAAATCACTAAACTAGTCCAGCTGTTTATAATCACTAAACTAGTACAGCTGTTTAAAATCACTAAACTAGTCCAGCTGTTTATAATCACTAAACTAGTCCAGCTGTTTATAATCACTAAACTAGTACAGTTGTTTAAAATCACTAAACTAGTCCAGCTGTTTAAAATCACTAAACTAGTCCAGCTGTTTAAAATCACTAAACTAGTCCAGCTGTTTAAAATCACTAAACTAGTCCAGCTGTTTATAATCACTAAACTAGTCCAGCTGTTTAAAATCACTAAACTAGTCCAGCTGTTTAAAATCACTAAACTAGTACAGCTGTTTAAAATCACTAAACTAGTCCAGCTGTTTATAATCACTAAACTAGTCCAGCTGTTTAAAATCACTAAACTAGTACAGCTGTTTATAATCACTAAACTAGTCCAGCTGTTTATAATCACTAAACTAGTCCAGCTGTTTATAATCACTAAACTAGTACAGTTGTTTATAATCACTGTCATGCCCTAACCTTAAGAGGTCCTGTTTATGTCTCTATTATGGTTTGGTCAGGGTGTAAGTTGGGGTAGGTATTTTATATTCTATTATTTGTATTTCTATGTTTTGGCCGGGTAGGGTTCTCAATCAGGGACAGCTGTCTATCGTTGTCTCTGATTGGGAACCAGCCTTTTTCCACCTATCTTTGTGGGAAGTTGACTTTGTTTAGGGCACATAGCCTTTAGCGTCACAGTTTTTTTTAATATATATATATATTTTTTTAATGGTGTTATTTATTTTGTTGCCGTCATCTTTTCTAATTGTAGGCTCAACACGCTGCACCTTGGTCCTCCTCCTTCAACAGCCGTGACAATCACTACACTAGTCCAGTAGTTTCTAGTCACTAATCTAGTCCAGTTGTTTCTAGTCACTACACTAGTCCAGTTGTTTCTAGTCACTACACTAGTCCAGTTGTTTCTAGTCACTAAACTAGTCCAGTTGTTTCTAGTCACTAAACTAGTCCAGTTGTTTCTAGTCACGACACTAGTCCAGTTGTTTCTAATCACTACACTAGTCTGGTTGTTTCTAATCACTACACTAGTCCAGTTGTTTCTAGTCTCTACACTAGTCCAATTGTTTTTAGTCACTACACTATTCCAGTTTCTAGTCACTAAACTAGTCCAGTTGTTTCTAATCACTACACTAGTCCAGTAGTTTCTAATCACTACACTAGTCCAGTTGTTTCTAGTCACGACACTATTCCAGTTGTTTCTAGTCACTCCACTAGTCCAGTTGTTTCTAGTCACTCCACTAGTCCAGTTGTTTCTAGTCACTCCACTAGTCCAGTTGTTTCTAGTCACTAAACTAGTCCAATTGTTTCTAGTCACTAAACTAGTCCAGTTGTTTCTAGTCACTACACTAGTCCAGTTGTTTCTAGTCACTACACTAGTCCAGTTGTTTCTAGTCACTAAACTAGTCCAGTTGTTTCTAGTCACTAAACTAGTCCAGTTGTTTCTAGTCACTACACTAGTCCAGTTGTTTCTAATCACTACACTAGTCTAGTTGCTTCTAGTCACTACACTAGTCCAGTTGTTTCTAATCATGACACTAGTCCAGTTATTTCTAGTCACTACACTAGTCCAGTTGTTTCTAGTCACTACACTAGTCCAGTTGTTTCTAATCACTACACTAGTCCAGTTGTTTCTAGTCACGACACTTATTCCAGTTGTTTCTAATCACTACACTAGTCCAGTTGTTTCTAGTCACTACACTAGTCCAGTTGTTTCTAATCACTACACTAGTCCAGTTGTTTCTAATCACTACACTAGTCTGGTTGTTTATAATCACTACACTAGTCCAGTTGTTTCTAATCACTACACTAGTCCAATTGTTTCTAGTCACTACACTATTCCAGTTTCTAGTCACTAAACTAGTCCAGTTGTTTCTAATCACTACACTAGTCCAGTAGTTTCTAATCACTACACTAGTCCAGTAGTTTCTAATCACTACACTAGTCCAGTTGTTTCTAGTCACGACACTAGTCCAGTTGTTCCTAATCACTACACTAGTCCAGTTGTTTCTAATCACTACACTAGTCCAGTTGTTTCTAATCACTACACTAGTTTAGTAGTTTCTAATCACTACACTAGTCCAGTTGTTTCTAGTCACTACACTAGTCCAGTTGTTTCTAATCACTACACTAGTCCAGTTGTTTCTAATCACTACACTAGTCCAGTTGTTTCTAGTCACTACACTAGTCCAGTTGTTTCTAGTCACTACACTAGTCCTGTTGTTTCTAATTACTACACTAGTCCAGTTGTTTCTAGTCACTACACTAGTCCAGTTGTTTCTAGTCTCTACACAAGTCCAATTGTTTCTAGTCACTACACTATTCCAGTTTCTAGTCACTAAACTAGTCCAGTTGTTTCTAATCACTACACTAGTCCAGTTGTTTCTAGCCACTACACTAGTCCAGTTGTTTCTAGTCACTACACTAGTCCAGTTGTTTCTAGTCACTACACTAGTCCAGTTGTTTCTAGTCACTACACTAGTCCAGTTGTTTCTAGTCACTACACTAGTCCAGTTGTTTCTAGTCACTACACTAGTCCAGTTGTTTCTAATCACTACACTAGTCCAGTTGTTTCTAGTCACTACACTAGTCCAGTTGTTTCTAGTCACTACACTAGTCCAGTTGTTTCTAGTCACTACACTAGTCCAGTTGTTTCTAGTCACTACACTAGTCCAGTTGTTTCTAGTCACTACACTAGTCCAGTTGTTTCTAGTCACTACACTAGTCCAGTTGTTTCTAGTCACTACACTAGTGCTTCATGTGTTCTGTTTTTGTCTGTTTCATATTTTATTGGTTTATGTTTTTTTCATGGATGAATTATTGCAGTATTTTACCAGCATCCAAATGAGTTCAATAGGTCAGCTTGTCTTGTTGAGGACAGGACAACAGAATAGATCAGTGGGTTAGTGAGACAGATCAGTGGGTTAGTGAGACAGATCAGTGGGTTAGTGAGACAGATCAGTGGGTTAGTGAGACAGATCAGTGGGTTAGTGAGACAGATCAGTGGGGTTAGTGATACAGATCAGTGGGTTAGTGAGACAGATCAGTGGGTTAGTGAAACAGATCAGTGGGTTAGTGAGACAGATCAGTGGGTTAGTGAGACAGATCAGTGGGTTAGTGATACAGATCAGTGGGTTAGTGAGACAGATCAGTGGGTTAGTGAGACAGATCAGTAATAATGAACTTAAATAGAGGTATTTGCGTTGTTTATTATGACATTAACAATGCTCTACATCAGACTTTTTATAACTTATTAATGCTTAAAAAACCACGAGTCCCAAATAATATTCCCTACGTAGTGCACTACTTTTGGCCCCGTGGTCAAAAAGTATCACACTATAGAGGGAGTAGGGTGCATTCTGGAACCAGGATAGTGCCTTTAGGTTGTTTTTGCTGCCAGTTGAAATCTAAATGTAATAATATGGAGACACTAAACAATGATACCCCGTCCAACTACCTCATCTCATTATTGTTATTTATTTATTTTGTGCTCCTTTGCCACCCCAGTATCTCTACTTGCACATTCATCTTCTGCACATCTATCACTCCAGTGTTTAGCTGTTAATTGTAATTATTTCGCCACCATGGCCTATTTATTGCCTTCCCTCCCTAATCTTACCTCATTTGCACACACTGTATATAGACTTTTTCTATCGTATTATTGACTGTATGTTTGTTTACTCCATGTGTAACTCTGTGTTGTTGTGTCGCACTGCTTTGCTTTATCTTGGCCAGGTCGCAGTTGTAAATGAGAACTTGTTCTCAAGTGGCCTACCCGGTTAAATAAAGGTGAAATAAAATAAATGTATAAAATATCATTCAGTCTTTGGCAGATTGTTGACTGGGAATGCATCCCAAAGGGCACCCTAATTCCCTAGTGCACTATATATACAGAATAGGGTTCAATTTGGAACACAGACTAGGACAAACAAAAGTAAAAGAACAAAATGGCCGTTGTTGCATCATGCTTGTCTGTGGCCTGTAGACCCTCAATGTCTGTGTTTCTGACGAGGAGATAAGATTAAATAGTACATGCTGCATGCTGGAAATGCTAATCAGGTTTGAAGAAAATAAATGTAATAGTTTTCTTATTGATGGAAATGTATACCGTACTAACCATTCCCATATAACACATATCATTAAATATAACACATATCATTAAATACAACACATATCATTAAATATAACCCCTTGGACCATAAAGGAAAGAAGCCTTCAGGCATTATTGTGTTTTAATCCTCATTATTTTTTTAAATTTAAGGTATGTAATGTTGACGTTAAAAATCCACCGATGAACATAACGATTCAATGACTGATTAGTAGTAATTAACCAATTGAAAGGTCTCCAATCTGACCCAGAGAACCCATTTATATCACACTGTAAACCGGTTCTGTCATGTGATCAGTCAGCTGACCTCTGTACTGGCTCATAAAACAAGGCAGTCATCGGGCCATTCGTTTGTTTGTTGTTCAGCAGTTTTAGGGTGTTAGACCCGAAGGTTTCTCTCTCGATTCAGCAGCACTCGAGTTTGTCACTTAACGATTATATTTATTGCAGCGCTGTAGACTTTTATAAAGAGGGAAACAAAGCTGTCATCACAGCGCTTCCTGGTTTTTTTATTACATCGGTGTCGCAACCAAACCGAACACAACAGCTGCGAATGCAAACGTAGTTATTGCGTGATAGCTGACTAGTTAACTAAGCAACTAGAGGTTTTAGAAAAAAGCAATTTAGATGGTTTATTTTTGTAACTTTTATATTTCAACTTTTGTACTGAAACATTGTTTTGAATCCGTTTCGGCGAGCTGACTTCGCTGTTGAGCAGAACAATGCGCTTCGCACCTATCCCCTGCGCCGTGGGGTTGCTGTGTTGTGTTCTGGTGTTGTGCTCGGTACCGTTGGGGACCTCGTTCCCCGTGCAGGACGAGGGGAAACCGGGCATAACGTTTCTGGAAGAGGTCGGGCGTCTCCGGTTCGGGTTCAACTGGCGGAACCTGACCTGTCCGGTGTGCAAAGTCCTCTTCACCATCCTGGATATCGCTCTGCTGGTAAGATGGAACCCTATTCACTATATATATTCCCTATATAGTGCACTACTTTAGACCAGAGTCCTATGGCACCCTATTCCCTATATAGTACACTACTTTAGACCAGAGCCCTATGGCACCCTATTCCCTATATAGTCCACTACTTTAGACCAGAGCCCTATGGAACCCTATTCCCTATATAGTACACTACTTTAGACCAGAGCCCTATGGCACCCTATTCCCTATATAGTGCACTACTTTAGACCAGAGCCCTATGGAACCCTATTCCCTATATAGTACACTACTTTAGACCAGAGCCCTATGGCACCCTATTCCCTATATAGTCCACTACTTTAGACCAGAGCCCTATGGAACCCTATTCCCTATATAGTACACTACTTTAGACCAGAGCCCAATGGAACCCTATTCCCTATATAGTACACTACTTTAGACCAGAGCCCTATGGAACCCTATTCCCTATATAGTACACTACTTTAGACCAGAGCCCTATGGAACCCTATTCCCTATATAGTACACTACTTTAGACCAGAGCCCTATAGAACCCTATTCCCTATATAGTACACTACTTTAGACCAGAGCCCTATGGAACCCTATTCCCTATATAGTACACTACTTTAGACCAGAGCCCTATGGAACCCTATTCCCTATATAGTGCACTACTTTAGACCAGAGCCCTATGGAACCCTATTCCCTATATAGTACACTACTTTAGACGAGAGCCCTATGGCACCCTATTCCCTATATAGTACACTACTTTAGACCAGAGCCCTATAGCACCCTATTCCCTATATAGTGCACTACTTTAGACCAGAGCCCTATGGCACCCTATTCCCTATATAGTGCACTACTTTAGACGAGAGCCCTATGGCACCCTATTCCCTATATAGTACACTACTTTAGACCAGAGCCCTGTGGAACCCTATTCCCTATATAGTGCACTACTTTAGACCAGAGCCCTATAGCACCCTATTCCCTATATAGTGCACTACTTTAGACCAGAGCCCTATGGCACCCTATTCCCTATATAGTGCACTACTTTAGACCGGAGCCCTATGGAACCCTATTCCCTATATAGTACACTACTTTAGACCAGAGCCCTATGGAACCCTATTCCCTATATAGGGCACTACTTTAGACCAGAGCCCTATAGCACCCTATTCCCTATATAGTACACTACTTTAGACCAGAGCCCTATGGAACCCTATTCCCTATATAGGGCACTACTTTAGACCAGAGCCCTATAGCACCCTATTCCCTCTATGTAACAGTATAACTTTAGACCGTCCCCTCACCCATACCCGGGCGAGAACCAGGGACCCTCTGCACACATCAACAGTCACCCTTGAAGAGGTCCCTTATCTAAAAGGGAAGGAAAAACATCTGCACAACTGACTTTTCACTGAGTTCAAACAAAGCAGTGTGCCAGGGAAGCTGTCTTCATAAAACCATGATACAAACATGATACAAATGTTCCAGAAGTCACAAGGGTCTTGGCAATTACAGCTGATCACTTGACTTAGTGCAGCTGATCATGTGACTTAGTGCAGCACCTAGCCTTGACCCGGTTCTGTACACCATACGGTTTATCTGTGTGACCTTGAGTTGACAGAGCTTTATCAAACTAGCAATGCCAATGGGCAAGCAATATTGGCCTACCAAGCAAAAAGACAGTAACTAACACATTTTTTGACCAAATGAGCTTTGTAATTTTTTGCTACATTTCAATATGCCTAATCATGTGGACAAGTATTGTGTTTAGGAGACAATGGGGGTCATGTTAGCCAGTAACTGGATAAAGTTACTGTGAAACCAAAGGTAAATTAAAAGCCATTTTTCTCAGTTCCACTCTGAGCAGTTACTACCTTTTTGCTTGATAGGACAGAATAAATGGGTTGGTTGTTGAGCAACACAACTGATACGGGAGCTAGATGAGGGTAAACAGGCAGGGTTGGATGTTCCATGATACTTCATCCTAGTAGCAAGCACTCCAGGCCTGTTCATCTCTGTCAACCAACTAAGGTAGCTGAAATGACGAGCAACCAAGATCACACTTTTTTTTTTTTTTTTTTAAACTAGGGTATAAGGCGATCTGTTGTCTGAAGACAACTGAAAGTAACACAGATTAGAGGCCTGACGAGAAGACGGCTCTGTGGTTTTGGCCTGGTGGTGAGTGAACGTCACCGAGGCCAACTGTGTGCTTTTGGTTGATACTGCAGATAGTCAGATCTCAACGTCGTGCTTCATCCCCATAACAACCAAGAAGGGTTGTGATAGGGTAACGTTTCCGGTCTGCTTAGACACCAATGAGATGGCAGCGGTGTCTGGTCTGTTTTTAATTCATTAACCAGGTACCAGCTGGGTCTGGTCTGTTTAGTTCATTGACTGTACAATAGGAACCAGGTAATAGCTGGGTCTGGTCTGATTAGTTCATTGACTGTAGAGGAACCAGGTACCAGCTGGGTCTGGTCTGTTTAGTTAATTGACTGTACAATAGGAACCAGGTACCAGCTGGGTCTGGTCTGATTAGTTCATTGACTGTACAATAGGAACCAGGTACCAGCTGGGTCTGGTCTGATTAGTTCATTGACTGTACAACAGGAACCAGGTACCAGCTGGGTCTGGTCTGATTAGTTCATTGACTGTAGAGGAACCAGGTACCAGCTGGGTCTAGTCTGTTTAGTTCATTGACTGTAGAGGAACCAGAAAGGAGCCAATGAAATGTCTCTCTCGTCTGTCAACCTCTCGTCTGATGAGTGGGCTGTGGGAGAGGCCTGTATCAGTCTAACCTCTCTCCTCTCCCATGTACAGTGATGTGGTGATGAATGGGTCTAACCTCTCTCCTCTCCCATGTACAGTGATGTGGTGATGAGTGGGCTGTGGGAGAGGCCTGTATCAGTCTAACCTCTCTCCTCTCCCATGTACAGTGATGTGGTGATGAGCGGGCTGTGGGAGAGGCCTGTATCAGTCTAACCTCTCTCCTCTCCCATGTACAGTGATGTGGTGATGAGCGGGCTGTGGGAGAGGCCTGTATCAGTCTAACCTCTCTCCTCTCCCATGTACAGTGATGTGGTGATGAGTGGGCTGTGGGAGAGGCCTGTATCAGTCTAACCTCTCTCCTCTCCCATGTACAGTGATGTGGTGATGAGTGGGCTGTGGGAGAGGCCTGTATCAGTCTAACCTCTCTCCTCTCCCATGTACAGTGATGTGGTGATGAATGGGCTGTGGGAGAGGCCTGTATCTGTCTAACCTCTCTCCTCTCCCATGTACAGTGATGTGGTGATGAGTGGGCTGTGGGAGAGGCCTGTATCAGTCTAACCTCTCTCCTCTCCCATGTACAGTGATGTGGTGATGAGTGGGCTGTGGGAGAGGCCTGTATCAGTCTAACCTCTCTCTCTCCCATGTACAGTGATGTGGTGATGAGCGGGCTGTGGGAGAGGCCTGTATCAGTCTAACCTCTCTCCTCTCCCATGTACAGTGATGTGGTGATGAGTGGGCTGTGGGAGAGGCCTGTATCAGTCTAACCTCTCTCCTCTCCCATGTACAGTGATGTGGTGATGAGTGGGCTGTGGGAGAGGCCTGTATCAGTCTAACCTCTCTCCTCTCCCATGTACAGTGATGTGGTGATGAGTGGGCTGTGGGAGAGGCCTGTATCAGTCTAACCTCTCTCCTCTCCCATGTACAGTGATGTGGTGATGAGTGGGCTGTGGGAGAGGCCTGTATCAGTCTAACCTCTCTCCTCTCCCATGTACAGTGATGTGGTGATGAGTGGGCTGTGGGAGAGGCCTGTATCAGTCTAACCTCTCTCCTCTCCCATGTACAGTGATGTGGTGATGAATGGGCTGTGGGAGAGGCCTGTATCAGTCTAACCTCTCTCCTCTCCCATGTACAGTGATGTGGTGATGAGCGGGCTGTGGGAGAGGCCTGTATCAGTCTAACCTCTCTCCTCACTACTTCCTGTCCCATGTAGAGTGACGTTAATGAGGAACGTGTTGCGCGGGCTGTGGGTGAGGCCTGTATCCGTCTCCACCTGGCTGAAGAGCGGGTCTGTCGTCAAATCACAGAGCTGTTCAGAGATGACTTCATCAGGTAGGCTTGGGATTGGTCCTGATTATCTGATATCTTTTTTTAAAATTAATAAATCATTTTTCCTGGTGTTCTATAAGTTTGCTGCAGTGCATGGTGGGACAGTGAGTGAATACACCTAGCCTCTGAAGAGATGCTGTCCTCGGCATTTATTTAAAGAGGTGATGTGCTCGCTGCACCTGGACCACATGCCTTTGTTTCCATGGAGACGGGCAGGTGTAAGTAATGGTTATGTCCTTCCTCCTGTTTTTCAGGGCCTTGCAACAGTCTCTGTTGTGGCCGTCGGAGGCCTGTGCTCTGCTGGTTGGGAAGTCATGTGGACGCTTCGATATCTATGCCCCATGGAACGTAACCCTACCCCGGATCCCCAAACCCCCAGTCACCCCGCCCTCACCCCCCAAGCCTGGAGCACCACAGAGCAGGGTCCTCTTCCTCACAGACATACATTGGGATCAGGTTAGTCAATGTGGTAGGGCAGTTCTTCAGACCTCTCCTCGGAAGACGTTTCACTGTGGTTGTAGTCCTGAACTAGCTCATCTAATTCATTAATATGTTGACCAGTTCTGTCGCGAGTGCCTCTGGGAGTGCCTCTGGGAGTGCCTCTGGGAGTGCCTCTGGGAGTGCCTCTGGGAGTGCCTCTGGGAGTGCCTCTGGGAGTGCCTCTGGGAGTGCCTCTGGGAGTGCCTCTGGGAGTGCCTCTGGGAGTGCCTCTGGGAGTGCCTCTGGGAGTGCCTCTGGGAGTGCCTCTGGGAGTGCCTCTGGGAGTGCCTCTGGGAGTGCCTCTGGGAGTGCCTCTGGGAGTGCCTCTGGGAGTGCCTCTGGGAGTGCCTCTGGGAGTGCCTCTGGGAGTGCCTCTGGGAGGGCCTCCTCACCTTGATCATTCCTTTTGATAAAGCAGTAGCTATACAATGATACATGTGCAGAAAAGACAGGAATGCCAATGGCGGAGGTGGTGCTCTGTTTCATAGCCATATTTCTGTGAAGCTCATGTTAGTGTTGTGGAAGTTCACCTGCCTCATATATGAAGGATCTTTATTTTGGGCTGCTGTTGTTGGCCACCAAGTGTTAAGAGTCAGTGTTTGGATAACGTGTGCAATGCTTGATAGAGTGATGTTAAAGAGGTCTTTCTTCTGGGTGACCTGAACATTGACTGGTTAGTAAACTAGTTGTCCGAATGAAGAGAAGTTCTAACGCTTGTAATATAACCCAGGTTTATCACTCAACCAGCTAGGTTATCATTTAGGTTTGGATTTGTGACATCGCTTGTATTGATTATATCTTCACTAATTTGCCAGAGCTTTGCTCCAAAGAAATATCCGTTCCCATTGGCTGTAGTGACCATAATTGTGGCAATGACAAGGCCAATGGTTTGAACCTGAAGAGATTCATACAGTGTTTTCTCAGGACTCTGTTGTTTTAACATGTCTGTTGGTTTGTGTAGAATCCAGATTCACCCCTGGGAGCATTCGTAAAAGGATTCATGTCAGTTGTTGACAAGCTTTCCACCCACCGGTTTAGAGATGAACTGAGATGAACTGTAAGAGCCCTCTGGATTCATGTCAGTTGTTGACAAGCCTTCCACCTACCGGTTTAGAGATGAACTGTGCCCTCTGGATTCATGTCAGTTGTTGGCGAGCCGTCCACCTACTGGTTTAGAGATGAACTGTGCCCTCTGGATTCATGTCAGTTGTTGGCGAGCCTTCCACCTACCAGTTTAGAGATGAACTGTGCCCTCTGGATTCATGTCAGTTGTTGACAAGCCTTCCACCTACCGGTTTAGAGATGAACTGTGCCCTCTGGATTCATGTCAGTTGTTGGCGAGCCGTCCACCTACTGGTTTAGAGATGAACTGTGCCCTCTGGATTCATGTCAGTTGTTGGCGAGCCTTCCACCTACCGGTTTAGAGATGAACTGTGCCCTCTGGATTCATGTCAGTTGTTGACAAGCCTTCCACCTACCGGTTTAGAGATGAACTGTGCCCTCTGGATTCATGTCAGTTGTTGACAAGCCTTCCACCTACTGGTTTAGAGATGAACTGTGCCCTCTGGATTCATGTCAGTTGTTGACAAGCCTTCCACCTACTGGTTTAGAGATGAACTGTGCCCTCTGGATTCATGTCAGTTGTTGACGAGCCTTCCACCTACCGGTTTAGAGATGAACTGTGCCCTCTGGATTCATGATGAATTGAAAACCGTTATGGTTCAATGAAATTATGCAAAAGAGGTGTTAAACAAGTCAGGCTGCTCAGCTGATTGGTTGACGTATTGTCCATTGTTACTAAACTCAACAAGAGATCCATTATTTTACCAAGATGAATGACAAACCCAATGGGGGGGGGATAGCTTAAAAGATATCATGGGCAGAACCCAATCTGTCGTTCATTGAAGTTGATGGGTCATTTTTAATAACAAACTTTCGACCTTGCCAATCGTTTAGTTAAAGTCAATGAAATGTTTGCAGACTCCGTGAAATGTCAGTGAAGTTGAGTGGTATCCAGATTATCATCTCTCGTCCGAGGATCTAAAGTTACCGGTTTAGGACACAAGGGGGCGCCAACACATTCCAAAAAGCCCATGGGGGGGGGTGACTGTTACCAGAATACTGAAAGGACCCTGGGTTTATAAGCGCGGAAATCGACACTGTAGTTCGAACATGTTTTTGCGGCACAAGTAATACAACAGATCTATTACCGCTGTGATCATAGTCTACCTCAATGTTGAAAAATAAAAAATATATATATATATTTGAATATATTTATTTTTAAATGGCCTGAACAACAATGCATTGGCAGCAAAGCCAATATGCAGTGATAATATATTGGGCCTATAGCTTACTGTACAAACCTCATTGCTCCAGAACTGTTTTTAATTGGTTAATGTTGCATAGGCTTTTTTCCAAAGTTTTTTTTTTAAACATTGAGCAGTAGATCTCGGTTTGCATTTTGACTCTGATCTTGACTCGAAGGTTAGTGATCACTGTTCTAGAGTTTTCCCTACAATTGTGATCTAACGCAAAATGAGCCACTTCCAATGCAACATACCGAAACAACGAAGTCTGCAAGAGATTTTGTTGTAGGCAGAACTCATCGTATTGCGTTGACACTCATGACTCGGCACGTACTCCACAGAGCTGCATTAGGCCTATATGCATTTATTCCTTTGCCATATATAGATCTGTGCCATTCACTTTGAACTGGACTGTGTTTACAACATGAGCGGTCTTGAGTAATGGGCTTGTTTTGAGATCAAAGCGAGAACTGCATATAGCCATCTGTACATTTGTTCATATTATTTGCTCGTTAGTGAGTTATTAGCCCAGTTATAGATAATTTGTAGTCGGCAATAGGGGAATGGTTGTTTCCTGCAAGAGAACAAAACATGTGCATTTCTAGACATCTTTGAAAAAGCAAGTCGTGTAAATAGCTTTTATGTCTTAAAGGGGCAGTGTTGTATTTTGAGAGGGGCTTAGCCAATAGTCGTAGTCAATAGTCGGAAAGTAGCATTTGTCTGATTCTATGTAGTAATGGTATGGGGAATAATGCATTTTACTTTTATGTGGTTGATGCAAGAAACCACTTTACAAACACCTTGTTTTAAAGGACAAGCGGATTAACAGGTTGTCACACCCATCATTTTGCCCCCCCCCCCAAACATCTCCTGGAATGTCATCCTACATTGAACACCACTCATGGGCTGCTACTGTAGGCTGAATGATAGAACAGCTGTTTCCATGGTAAAGTGTTATGGGATGCATTTTCTCCATTGTTTGTGATGGTAGGCCTCTCTGATGGACTTGGCCTTTTCGACCACCCCTTACAGAAATACATTTTAGCTTCACCTTCAGCTAACGCAAAATCGCTTCACGCGTCATTCAATGTGGCCAATCATTATTCCTGTTCTATAATGTCTTGTTTTATATGGACCCCAGGGAGAGTAGCTGCTGCTTTCGCAACATTAAAATACAACTGTAATGTCCCTCCTGGTGTTATTTGTGAACAGGATTATGCAGTGGGCAGCTCTGCTGACTGTAAGGACCCGCTGTGCTGTCGTAATGAGTCTGGATCTCCCAGCTGGAATCAGAGAGCGGCTGGGTTCTGGGGCTCCTACAGTAAATGTGACCTGCCCCTGAGAACTGTGGAGAACATGTTGGAGAACGCAGCGCGAACCGGACCGTGGGACTGGGTCTACTGGACAGGAGACATACCCGCTCATAACATCTGGTCTCAAACCAGGAAGCAGCAACTGTCTGAACTCACCGTTGTCACCAGACTGATACACAGGTACACAATCTCTCGTGTGTGTGTGTATATGCACAAGTTGAATGGTAACTGACCACCTTATTTTTCTCTCTGTAGTCACCTAGGTAACTTGAAGGTGTACCCGGCGATCGGTAACCATGAAAGCACCCCGGTCAACAGTTTCCCCCCGCCGTTCGTCCATGGCAACCGGTCGTCGCGCTGGCTCTATGACACCATGGCCGAGGAGTGGGCGCCATGGTTACCAGAACAGGCCCTGAAGACTCTTAGGTCTGATAATGATTTAACTAGAGAATCTTCTAGTTCACCATACTTCTTAATTTAGAATTGTATTTTATTTAACTAGACAAGTCAAGTTAAGAACAAATTCTTATTTTCAATGACGGCCTAGGAACAGTGTTCAGGGGCAGAACGACAGGGCCTACAGGGTTGGATAGAGTACCGTAGTAAGTTTCCCCCCCCCGGATCCATGCAGACTGTAGTTCTGAGGCAGTGGTTGGTAGGATCCAGACAGTCCTCTGTAGTGGTTGGTAGGATCCAGACAGTCCTCTGTAGTGGTTGGTAGGATCCAGACAGTCCTCTGTAGTGGTTGGTAGGATCCAGACAGTCCTCTGTAGTGGTTGGTAGGATCCAGACAGTCCTCTGTAGTGGTTGGTAGGATCCAGACAGTCCTCTGTAGTGGTTGGTAGGATCCAGACAGTCCTCTGTAGTGGTTGGTAGGATCCAGACAGTCCTCTGTAGTGGTTGGTAGGATCCAGACAGTCCTCTGTAGTGGTTGGTAGGATCCAGACAGTCCTCTGTAGTGGTTGGTAGGATCCAGACAGTCCTCTGTAGTGGTTGGTAGGATCCAGACAGTCCTCTGTAGTGGTTGGTAGGATCCAGACAGTCCTCTGTAGTGGTTGGTAGGATCCAGACAGTCCTCTGTAGTGGTTGGTAGGATCCAGACAGTCCTCTGTAGTGGTTGGTAGGATCCAGACAGTCCTCTGTAGTGGTTGGTAGGATCCAGACAGTCCTCTGTAGGGGTTGGTAGGATCCAGACAGTCCTCTGTAGGGGTTGGTAGGATCCAGACAGTCCTCTGTAGGGGTTGGTAGGATCCAGACAGTCCTCTGTAGGGGTTGGTAGGATCCAGACAGTGGTTGTATTCCCCTGCTCAGTCACACAACAATTGGTTGATGCATGCAAAGTCAATGACGCCATTTGGGCACTAGATTGATGTAGTTTGACCTATCCAGGTATCCTATGATGTGGTTAGCTGATGTGTTACACTCTCTGTGTGGTTAGCTGTTATGCTGTTAAGTGGGGAAGACTCATTTCAGTTGAATGCATATAGTTGTACACCTGACTAGGTATCTCCATGCCCCTCCCCGACTGCATTGCAGATGAATGCCAGATCTCACAATCCCTGGATCAGCTGAACGCGTACATAGTGTTCAGACCCCTTCTCTTCCACATTTTGTTACAGCCTTGTTGTAAAATGAATTTCCCTCTCCTCTCTCTCTCTCTCTCTCTCCAGGCATGGTGGGTTCTACACGGTAGAGGTCCAGCCAGGTCTTCGAGTGGTGTCTCTGAACATGAACTTCTGCGCCAGGGAAAATTACTGGCTGATGGTCAACTCCACTGACCCTGCTAACCAGCTCCAGTGGCTGATCCATATACTGCAGACCAGTGAAGAGAAGGGAGAGAGGGTGAGGAGAGAACCCACTCCACTGTCTGGTTAATATACTGCAGACCAGTGAAGAGAGGGGAGAGAGGGTGAGGAGAGAGAGGGTGAGGAGAGAGAGGGTGAGGGGAGAGAGGGTGAGGGGAGAGAGGGTGAGGGGAGAGAGGGTGAGGGGAGAGAGGGTGAGGGGAGAGAGGGTGAGGGGAGAGAGGGTGAGGGGAGAGAACCCACTCCACTGTCTGGTTAATATACTGCAGACCAGTGAAGAGAGGGGAGAGAGGGTGAGGGGAGAGAGGGTGAGGGGTGAGGGGAGAGAACCCACTCCACTGTCTGGTTAATATACTGCAGACCAGTGAAGAGAGGGGAGAGAGGGTGAGGGGGAGAGAGGGTGAGGGGGAGAGAGGGTGAGGGGGGAGAGAGGGTGAGGGGGAGAGAGGGTGAGGGGGAGAGAGGGTGAGGGGAGAGAACCCACTCCACTGTCTGGTTAATATACTGCAGACCAGTGAAGAGAGGGGAGAGAGGGTGAGGGGAGAGAGGGTGAGGGGTGAGGGGAGAGAGGGTGAGGGGAGAGAGGGTGAGGGGAGAGAACCCACTCCACTGTCTGGTTAATATACTGCAGACCAGTAAGAGAAGGGAGAGAGGGTGAGGAGAGAGTGATAACCTACTCCACTGTCTGGTTAATATACTGCAGACCAGTAAGAGAAGGGAGAGAGGGTGAGGAGAGAGTGATAACCTACTCCACTGTCTGGTCAATAATACTGCAGACCAGTGAAGAGAGGGGAGAGAGGGTGAGGGGAGAGAGGGTGAGGGGAGAGAGGGTGAGGGGAGAGAGGGTGAGGGGAGAGAGGGTGAGGGGAGAGAGGGTGAGGGGAGAGTGATAACCTACTCCACTGTCTGGTCAATAATACTGCAGACCAGTGAGGAGTGATAACCCACTGTCTGGTCAATATACTGCAGGCTACAGACAGGAGGATTTGGGAAGGATGGAGTGAGGGATGAGAAGAGGGATGTAACTAACCTGTAACCATTGTGTCTTTCTCTCTCTCATGGCTGTCTCACTGTCCCCCTCCCTCTTGTCTCTGTCTCAGGTCCACATCATTGGTCACATCCCCCCTGGTCTCTGTTTGAGCAGCTGGAGTTGGAACTACTACCACATCATCAACCGGTAGGAAGAGATGGTCAAGGATGTAAAATTCGCCATTTTGAATCCAATATAGGGGACCTAAGTGATTTGTGTAGATCCCGATGGGAAGTTACCGGGGGGGGCTGGGGTCTTTGAATCACTATTGGCTGTCAGTGAATGAGTGATGTGCGTTTGGACCAATCCCGGCTGTTTCCAAGGCTCAGCCAGCCGTTCACATGACAACAGAACGCAGCGCCCGACTGAAGAGAAGTGCTGCTGTAACTGACAAGTCTCGTCTCCCTGAACGGTGGGTGAGGTAACGGTGGGTGAGACCGGGGTGAGGTAACGGCGGGTGAGACCGGGGTGAGGTAACGGCGGGTGAGACCGGGGTGAGGTAACGGTGGGTGAGACCGGGGTGAGGTAACGGTGGGTGAGACCGGGGTGAGGTAACGGTGGGTGAGACCGGGGTGAGGTAACGGTGGGTGAGACCGGGGTGAGGTAACGGTGGGTGAGACCGGGGTGAGGTAACGGTGGGTGAGACCGGGGTGAGGTAACGGTGGGTGAGACCGGGGTGAGGTAACGGTGGGTGAGACCGGGGTGAGGTAACGGTGGGTGAGACCGGGGTGAGGTAACGGTGGGTGAGACCGGGGTGAGGTAACGGTGGGTGAGACCGGGGTGAGGTAACGGTGGGTGAGACCGGGGTGAGGTAACGGCGGGTGAGGTAACGGCGGGTGAGGTAACGGTGGGTGAGGTAACGGCGGGTGAGACCGGGGTGAGGTATAGGGTGGGTGAGGTGTAACCGAAAAACAACCGTCTTTTGTAGAGTTTGAGCTGAAGGAGAAAGTGGTGGAACAAGTATGATAAGCATCGTGAAGTATCTGGTTAGCTGGATCGGTTTCTCCGTTAACTTATCCAGAGAAATGTTGAGCAACATTAGCCAATTTAACTGATCAAATCATTGAGTTTATGGTGTGAGAAATGATCTGGCTAATAGTCAGACAGCTGACGTTACAACAGCAGATAAGTTAACGTTAACACTATAACGAATTGGTTTGGTTACTAACGGGTAACAGTATGACTCCTTGCCGTTCCTCAAGTTATAGCGCGTTAACGTTAGTTGCTTACCAGATCTGTGAAGTTGACAAACGAATGGTTTCCCTCTACAGTATGTGGTTTATTTTCAGAATGAGAGAATTAGGTGAAAATGAGGCGTTGTTTGTTAAACCGTTAAGTGTAGCTGGAGTTGGGCCTGTCTTAAACTGGATGCAACTATAGAGGTGAAAGAAACAGCACTTTCCCTCTACTTCAATACAGTGGTATAAAGGGCTATGCCAGGTGACGACCTGCCTGAAAGAGATCAATTATACCAACAACGGGTCTCATGCTCTGCTGGCACATTGTACAACAGATGTCCACAGGCAGAACGTGTACAGTGTAAATATGTTCAGAGTAGCCCCAGAGAGTTTGCTCTTGTTGTGTTGAACTTGACAGTAATACGTGAGAGTGAGGGGGGGTTTATTACATGTCTTTCTCAGTGAACTTTATTTTTGCTCACATGTAGCCTTGTGCACTTGGTTTGTGTCTATAATGGCCATATTCTATTTCTACTTTAAGATGTTTTCCCCCCAAGTGTAATATTTAGGTGCGTGTGGTCACAAGCGTTCTATTATAAAGGCTGCAATATTAGGGTATTGTTTTTTGTTTCTCATTTCAACACCGATACCGCTTATTGGAGGACCAAAAAAAGACTATAGTGATTCATCGGATTAATTAATTTATATTTGTAATGACAATTGCAACAATACTGAATTAACTTAATATAATACATAATCAATTTAGTCTCCGATGAAACATGTTTAAATAATGCAAAAACACTGGAGAAAGTAAAAGTGCAATATGTGCCATGTAAAAAAACAAAAAAAGCTCATGTTTAAGCTCCTTGCTCAGAACATGAGAACATATGAAAGCTGGTGGTTCCTTTTAACATGAGTCTTCAATATTCCCAGGTAAGAGGTTTTAGGTTGTAGTTATTATAGGACTATTTCTCTCTCTACCATTTGTATTTCATATACCTTTGACTATTGGATGTTCTTATAGGCACTAGAGTATTGCAAGCCTAATCTCGTGAGTTGATAGGCTTGAAGTCATAAACAGCGCTGTGCTTCAAGCACAGCGAAGAGCTGCTGGCAAACGTAGGAAAGGGCTGTTTAAATGAATGCTCACGAGCCTGAAGCAACCTACCATCGCTCATTCAGACTGCTCTATCAAATCACAGACTTAATTATAATGTAATAAACACACAGAAATACGAGACTTTGGTCATTAATGTGGTCAAATCCAGAAACTATCATTTTGAAAACAAAACATTTATTCTTTCAGTGAAATATGGAACCGTTCTTGGTCTTCACACCGTTCACAACGAGCCAGGCGGCCCAAACTGCTGCATACACCCTGACTCTGCTTGCACTGAACGCTAGAGAAGCGACACAATTTCCCTAGTTAATATTGCCTGCTAACATGAATTTCTTAACTAAATATGCAGGTTAAAAAATATATACTTGTGTATTGATTTTAAGAAAGGCGTTAATATTCATGGTTAGGTACGTTGGTGCAACGTTTGTTAAATCACCCGTTTGGCGACGTAGGCTGTGATTCGATGATAAATTAACAGGCACCACATTGATTATATGCAACGCAGGACAAGCTAGTTAACCACACATGGTTGATATTACTAGGTTAACTAGTGGTTATGTTAAGATTGACAAGGAAGACTGCCTGCCACAGTCTCCTTGTGGGGTGCAATGGAATCAGCATCCAAAAATGTCGATTACCGATTTTGTAATGAACTTAAAATCAGCCCTAGTCATGCCGATAACATTAGCTTGCTTTATTTACATTTTTTTTTTTTTTAGCTGTGATTTAGGTTCACATTAACCACTAATTTGACAGACTGATCATGTAGATTATAGTCTTTGTTTTAGTTAGTTAAACCCTGTGTTTCCCCCTAGCAGGGACTTGTTTTAGTTAGTTAAACCCTGTGTTTCCCTCTAGCAGGGACTTGTTTTAGTTAGTTAAACCCTGTGTTTCCCCCTAGCAGGGACTTGTTTTAGTTAGTTAAACCCTGTGTTTCCCCTAGCAGGGACTTGTTTTAGTTAGTTAAACCCTGTGTTTCCCTCTAGCAGGGACTTGTTTTAGTTAGTTAAACCCTGTGTTTCCCCCTAGCAGGGACTTGTTTTAGTTAGTTAAACCCTGTGTTTTCCCACTAGCAGGGACTTGTTTTAGTTAGTTAAACCCTGTGTTTTCCCCTAGCAGGGACTTGTTTTAGTTAGTTAAACCCTGTGTTTTCCCCTAGCAGGGACTTGTTTTAGTTAGTTAAACCCTGTGTTTCCCCCTAGCAGGGACTTGTTTTAGTTAGTTAAACCCTGTGTTTCCCCCTAGCAGGGACTTGTTTTAGTTAGTTAAACCCTGTGTTTCCCCCTAGCAGGGACTTGTTTTGCGTGTTTCAAAAAGTATCACCATTTTGGACCCTCACCAGTTGGCATCTGTCTGCGTGTGTTCATGTAACAGTCCTCCTATCCTTGGTAGCCGCTGCATGCAGAGGCACCGCCATGGGTGGGCATAGGCCCATCTACTTTGGAGCCAATCAGAATGAGTTTATTTTTTTTCCCCCAAAAAATGACTTTTATTTATCATCAGCTGTCAAGGTCTCAGACCATCCTGGACGTGGAGGTCCTAGGTTGGCATGGTTGTGAGGCCGGTTGGATGTCCTCTAAAATGACTAAAGTTGGTCAATTCTGGAAACCGCTCTGGTGGACATTCCTGCAGTCGGCCAATTGCATGCTCCCTCAAAACTTGAGACATCTGTGGCATTGTGTTGTGACACAACTGCACATTTTAGTGGTTTTTTATTGTCCCCAGCACAAGGTGCACCTGTGTAATGATCATGCTATTTAATTAGCTTCTTGATATGCCACACCTGTCAGGTGGATGGATTATCTTGGTAAATGGAGGAATGCTCACTAACAGGGATGTAAACACATTTGTGCAGTAAATGAGAAGCTTTTTGTATGTCTGGAACATGTCTGATCTTATTTATTTCGGCTCAAAACATGGGACATGTGTTTTTTAAATATTTTTGTTCAGTGTGTTCCCGCCTGGGGTTGTATAATCTACCATTGTGTTGATATATATATATATATATATATATATATATATATATAAAAAAAAAATATCCCAGACTGGTACCAATCTGTCAGTTAATTTATTTTATATAGTCATGTGGACTCAAGACCACATTCATTTCTGTCACTGGTTCTCAACCTCTCCTCAGCTCAGAGACCCGTTCCTGACAACACCAACTAACCAGCAAGCCCTTGACTAGATTAACCTGGTGAACTAGTTCAGGGCTTCAAGAAAATAGTCTTTTCCTGAGGGAGAGGTTTATGAACAGGTTCTTTCTGACTGTAGTTCTGGATCAGATTTGTTCTGCTGTGGGTGGTTTTAATGCGTGTGTCCGTCTGTCTAGGTATGAAGGTACGATCACGGGTCAGTTCTTCGGCCACACGCACATGGATGAGTTTCAGATGTTTTACGATGAGGCGACGATGACTAGGGCTGTGGGCGTGGCCTTCATCGCTCCCTCCATCACCACCTATGTCAACCTCAACCCAGGTACATGCGTGCACACACACACCTCAACCCGGGTCAGACTCTATACCCACCGATTGCCAGACCCCTGCCCTGACCTCACCCCTGCCCTAACATTCCCTCACCCACACTTGAATTTGTCTCAATCAGAATGTATGGTCTCTTCTACTGTCATGAGGACAAGATCTCAAATTGTTGTATGCACAAGAGACGGAGGACAAATCATAGAGCTTCTCTAAATGTTGTTTCCGGTTGCCAGGTTACCGGGTCTACCTGGTCGACGGTAACTACAAGGGCAGTTCTCGGTTTGTTCTGGACCACGAGACGTATATCTTAAACCTTACAGAGGCTAACCGACAGCCTGAAGGGGGGGTCTCCTCCCTGCTCCCCACCACCTCACAACACGCCATCTTCCACCCTGACCCAAACCCCAAATGGACCCTCCTCTACCGTGCTTCTGAAGCCTACGGCGTCTCATCCCTGTTTCCGTCGGACTGGGACGGGCTGATCAGGACCTTCCTCCAGGACGACCGCGTGTTTCAGCGGTTCTGGTACCTCAGACATAAAGGCCATGTGTCAGAGCCCTGTATAGACGCCTGTAAGACAACCGTTGTCTGTTTCCTACGGTCAGGCAGATATGACGAGCTGGAGCAGTGTGACCTGTTGGAGTTCGGGGGAGATATGGTTTCAGTTGTTAGGAAGACACTGTGTTGAAAAGAGATGTGGCGGGGGGTTGGTAACTTTTGAATGTCGGTCATGTTGTCACTAACTGTTCAAGACATTGAATGTGATTCTGGGTAAGTGAAATGTCATGGAACACAGGTTGAACCAGACCATCAACCAGTCTGTCCAATCAGTATCTGCGTTGTCAGAGGACATTTACTGCTAGTGAATATCAAAATAATGGGAGGGGGAAAAAACGATGTTTTCAAGTTGTTTTTACAAAGACAGAACGTTGAGTCTCTTCACTGAGGAGTTGAGTCCTGAAGGGTTGCATTGATAGTGTTACTGCATTCATTTAGCCTAATAGATTTCATCACGTTGAAGGTGTCTGCTTGCTCAGCCCGGGGGGGGGGTTCTCAGAATGACCGAAGGGGGTAGGAGCGACAGCTGGTGTTGAAATGAAGTCGGTATTTTGGTGTGAAGTTTTCCCCAGAATGAGAACGATTCGACTTCAGTTGTTGCCTGTCGCATCCACATAAATCTTGTTGCTTAGCTAGTGGCAACCAGTTTACATTGATGAACTGGTTACTTAGATTAAGGCCAGGATTCAATCCATTGTTGGCTATGTGCCATTTTAAAAAAGAAACGGTAATTTTCTGATTTTTTTGAGCTGAGAAATACAGCGTTTATGGTCAATGCTGTCTCTCTGAACATGGGAACATTGCTGTTTTCTAAAAAGGTGCATAACTGATCATAATCTCGGGTCTCAATTTTCTGGTTTTGTGAAAGCTGTTTTAAGAACTCATCTTGGTGTCCAGATTTTATTATTGAATCATTTTCAGCTCTGTATTGTTCTTCAGTGAGTTGTTTGCACATGTTGTGAAATTAATATACTGGTGATTTTCAGTCTACATCACCAATACCTTCCACTTTCATTCAGCACTTTAATTTCTGGTGTGGATTGTCCCATGTCTGTAATTATTAAAAAGATGAGAATTTTTTTTGTGAATAAAGATGCATTTTGAGATTTACTTAATTCGTTGCCCATATCTTTCTGGCCCAGTGAGTGGAAGGCGGTGAATCGAGGTGCATTTAAAAAAAAAAAAGAGAAACTATCATTGAAAGGGTGCAAAGCTCAACATTGTTTTTATTGATACAACTATTATTGTTGACGTTCCCGCCTTTAATCAGAACTTGTGAGTCAAATAGTGGCTAGTTCATATCTGTCTCGACGCTGAGAGATGTATGCCTAAAGGCCGGGACCGGAGAGAAACCTGTGGGGTTCACAAAGCATACTGCATGGTCAAGTTATGTTTCAGACTACCAGAAAAGAACAAAGTCGCAAAGAAAACAGGAGCTGCCTCCACTATTCCAGCACCATTTCAACTTCATCGTATCACCTACACTTAGGGTCAGTCTAATAATAAACTAACTAAAATATACCAAAAACAATTGTCCACTTAACATCGTATTGATTTGTGTAAAAAAAAAAGTTGGCTCACTCTTGTAGAGAGAAGCCAATGCCATGGTGACACTTTGTCATATAGTACAAGCTTTTTATGTTGTCCTAGGCTACCTGGCTAAAATGCTTGCTCGCTAGCCTAACTTTAATGGGCAACAATACGCCAGGCCAGCGAGTTACCATTGAGCCTTCTACATCTTGGCCTGCTACATATTGGCCTTCTACCCTTTCAGGAGCACAACAATGTATGAATTAATGGGTGGATCAGAATCTCCTTTATCATTGGCCAGTACGGAGAATTAAGTAAAACCACAAGTCCATCTCCATCCATGGCTAATTTAGGAAAGGGATGATTTTTAGCTAGCTAGCGGAGGACAACACAAGATGCAACAATTCCGTTTTTTTTTCAGTCAGTGATGTTTGGTTTCTGAGGCGATTTAGTCTGAAGCCAAATCTAAACTGGCTTCTTCTCTTTTTTTGTGAGTGCCACTGCATCAGATACCCAGACTGAGACAGAGGTGCTGGTGTCTCTCTGGTGAGAAAGAATATTCGGCCTCGTGAATTGAAGGATTATTAATGTACACAGATGGAAAATTCAAAAAGGCTTTTGGACACCATGAAAATCACTTAAAGCCCTTTGTACATCGGCTGCTATCTGAAAGTGCTGTACAGAAACCCGGCCTAAAACCCCCCAAACAGAAAGCAATGCAGGTGTTGAAGCACGTTGGCTAAGGGAAAAACTCCCAAGAAAGGCCAAAACCTAGGAAGAAACCAGGCTATGAGGGCTAGCCTGTCCTCTTCTGGCTGGGCCAGGTGGGGATAACAGAACATGGCCAAATGTTCATAAATGACAAGCATGGTCAAATAATAGGTCTGGGACAGGTAGCACGTCCGGTGAACAGGTCAGGATTCCATAGCCGCAGGCAGAACAGTTGAAACTGGAGCAGCAGCACGGCCAGGTGGACTGGGGACAGCAAGGAGTCATCATGCCAGGTCGTCTTGAGGCATGGTCCTACGGCTCAGGTCCTCCGAGAGAGAAAGAAAGAGAGAATTAGAGAGAGCATACTTACATTCACACAGGACACCGGATAAGACAGGAGAAGTACTCCAGATATAACAGACTGACCCTAGCCCCCCGACACAAACTACTGCAGCATAAATACTGTAGGCTGAGACAGGAAGGGTCAGGAGACACTGTGGCCCCATCCGATGATACCCCCGGACAGGGCCAAACAGGAAGGATATAACCCCACCCACTTTGCCAAAGCACAGCCCCCACACCACTAGAGGGATATCTTCAAGCACCAACTTACCATCCTGAGACAAGGCCGAGTATAGCCCACAAAGATCTCCGCCACGGCACAACCCAAGGGGGGCGCCAACCCAGACAGGAAGATCACATCAGTGACTACCCACTCAAGTGATGCATCCCTCCTAGGGACGGCATGAAAGAGCACCAGTAAGCCAGTGACTCAGCCCCTGTAATAGGGTTAGAGGCAGAGAATCCCAGTGGAAAGAGGGGAATCGGCCAGGCAGAGACAGCAAGGGCGGTTCGTTGCTCCAGAGCCTTTCCGTTCAACTTCAGGTATGTACGGCAGGACCAAATCAGAGAGATAGGTAGGAGCAAGCCCATGTAATGCTTTGTAGGTTAGCAGTAAAACCTTGAAATCAGCCCTTACCTTGATAGGAAGCCAGTGTAGGAAGGCTAGCACTGGAGTAATATGATCAAATTGGTTGGTTCTCGTCAGGATTCTAGCAGCCGTATTTAGCACTAACTGAAGTTTATTTAGTACTTTATCTGGGTAGCCGGAAAGTAGAGCATTGCAGTAGTCTAATCTAGAAGTGACAAAAGCATGGATTAATTTTTCTGCATCATTTTTGGATGGAAAGTTTCTGATTTTTGCAATGTTACGTAGATGGAAAAAAGCTGTCCTTGAAATGGTCTTGATATGTTCTTCAAAAGAGAGATCAGGGTCCAGAGTAACGCCGAGGTCCTTCACAGTTTTATTTGAGACGACTGTAGAACCATCAGGATTAATTATCAGATTCAACAGCAGATCTCTTTGTTTCTTGGGACCTAGAACAAGCATCTCTGTTTTGTCCGAGTTTAAAAGTAGAAAGTTTGCAGCCATCCACTTCCTTATGTCTGAAACACATGCTTCTAGCGAGGGCAATTTTGGGGCTTCACCATGTTTCATTGAAATGTACAGCTGTGTGTCATCCGCATAGCAGTGAAAGTTAACATTATGTTTTCGAATGACATTCCCAAGAGGTAAAAGAGGGAGTGAAAACAATAGTGGTCCTAAAACGGAACCTTGAGGAACACCGAAATTTACAGCTGATTTGTCAGCGGACAAACCATTCAGAGACAAATTGATATCTTTCCAACAGATAAGATCTAAACCAGGCCAGAACTTGTCCGTGTAGACCAATTTGGGTTTCCAATCTCTCCAAATGAATGTGGTGATCGATGGTATCAAAAGCAGCACTAAGGTCTAGGAGCAAGAGGACAGATGCAGAGCCTCGGTCTGACGCCATTAAAAGGTAATTTACCACCTTCACAGGTGCAGTCTCAGTGCTATAAAGGGGTTAAAAACCAGACTGAAGCATTTTGTATACATTGTCTTCAGGAAGGCAGTGAGTTGCTGCGCAACAGCCTTTTCTAAAAATGTTGAGAGGAATGGAAGATTCGATGTAGGCTGATAGTTTTTTATATTTTCTGGTTCAAGGTTTGGCTTTTTCAAGAGAGGCTTTATTACTGCCACATCCGGTGGATAGAGAGACGTTTATTATGTTCAACATAGGAGGGCCAAGCACAGGAAGCAGCTCTTTCAGTAGTTTAGTTGGAATAGGGTCCAGTATGCAGCTTGAAGGTTTAGAGGCCATGATTATTTTCCTCATTGTGTCAAGAGATATAGTACTAAAACACTTGAGTGTCTCCCTTGATCCTCGGTCCTGGCAGAGTTGTGCAGACAACTGAGCTTTGAAGGAATACGCAGATTTAAAAGAGGAGTACGTAATTTGCTTTCTAATAATCATGATCTTTTCCTCAAAGAAGTTCATGAATTTATTACTGCTGAAGTGAAAGCCATCCTCACTTGGGGAATGCTGCTTTTTATTTTTATTTGCGACAGTATCAAAAATAAATTTGTTGTCTCGTCACTTTACCCCTACCTACAGTATACTGCTGTTACTGTCTATCTATCCTTTACCCCTACCTACAGTATACTGCTGTTACTGTCTATTATCTATCCTTTACCCATACCTACAGTATACTGCTGTTATTGTCTATTATCTATCCTTTACCCCTACCTACAGTATACTGCTGTTACTGTCTATCTATCCTTTACCCCTACCTACAGTATACTGCTGTTACTGTCTATTATCTATCCTTTACCCCTACCTACAGTATACTGCTGTTACTGTCTATTATCTATCCTTTACCCCTACCTACAGTATACTGCTGTTACTGTCTATTATCTATCCTTTACCCCTACCTACAGTATACTGCTGTTACTGTCTATCTATCCTTTACCCCTACCTACAGTATACTGCTGTTACTGTCTTATCTATCCTGTTGTCTAGTGACTTTATCCCTACCTATATGTGTATATCTACCTTAATTACCTGGTACCCCTCCCTGCACATCGACTCAGTACTGGTACTCCCTGTATATAGCCATGTTATTACCTGGTACCTCCTGTATAAACCATGTTATTACCTGGTACTTCCTGTATATAGCCATGTTATTACCGGGTACTTCCTGTATATAGCCATGATATTACCTGGTACTCCCTGTATGTAACCATGTTATTACCTGGTACCCCTGTATATAACCATGATATTACCTGGTACTCCCTGTATATAACCATGATATTACCTGGTACTCCCTGTATATAGCCATGTTATTACCTGGTACTCCCTGTATGTAACCATGTTATTACCTGGTACTCCCTGTATATAGCCATGATATTACCTGGTACCCCTGCACAGACTCAGTACCCAGTGTATATAGCCATGTTATTACCTGGTACTCCCTGTATATAGCCATGATATTACCTGGTACTCCCTGTATATAGCCATGATATTACCTGGTACTCCCTGTATATAGCCATGATATTACCTGGTACTCCCTGTATATAGCCATGATATTACCTGGTACTCCCTGTATATAGCCATGATATTACCTGGTACTCCCTGTATATAGCCATGATATTACCTGGTACTCCCTGTATATAGCCATGATATTACCTGGTACTCCCTGTATATAGCCATGATATTACCTGGTACTCCCTGTATATAGCCATGATATTACCTGGTACTCCCTGTATATAGCCATGATATTACCTGGTACTCCCTGTATATAGCCATGATATTACCTGGTACTCCCTGTATATAGCCATGATATTACCTGGTACTCCCTGTATATAGCCATGATATTACCTGGTACTCCCTGTATATAGCCATGGTATTACCTGGTACTCCCTGTATATAGCCATGATATTACCTGGTACTCCCTGTATGTAACCATGTTATTACCTGGTACCCCTGTATATAACCATGATATTACCTGGTACTTCCTGTATATAGCCATGATATTACCTGGTACTCCCTGTATATAGCCATGATATTACCTGGTACTCCCTGTATATAGCCATGATATTACCTGGTACTTCCTGTATATAGCCATGATATTACCTGGTACCCCTGCACAGACTCAGTACCCAGTGTATATAGCCATGTTATTACCTGGTACTCCCTGTATATAGCCATGATATTACCTGGTACTCCCTGTATATAGCCATGATATTACCTGGTACCTCCTGTATATAACCATGTTATTACCTGTATATAGGAAGGAGGTCTTCAAACCTGACTCAGTTACACCATCTCTGTCAGGGGGAAGGAGGTCTACAAACCTGACTCAGTTACACCATCTCTGTCAGGGGGAAGGAGGTCTTCAAACCTGACTCAGTTACACCATCTCTGTCAGGAGGAAGGAGGTCTTCAAACCTGACTCAGTTACACCATCTCTGTCAGGAGGAAGGAGGTCTTCAAACCCGACTCAGTTACACCATCTCTGTCAGGCGGAAGGAGGTCTTCAAACCCGACTCAGTTACACCATCTCTGTCAGGAGGAAGGAGGTCTTCAAACCTGACTCAGTTTCACCATCTCTGTCAGGAGGAAGGAGGTCTTCAAACCTGACTCAGTTACACCATCTCTGTCAGGAGGAAGGAGGTCTTCAAACCTGACTCAGTTACACCATCTCTGTCAGGAGGAAGGAGGTCTTCAAACCTGACTCAGTTACACCATCTCTGTCAGGAGGAAGGAGGTCTTCAAACCTGACTCAGTTACACCATCTCTGTCAGGAGGAAGGAGGTCTTCAAACCTGACTCAGTTACACCATCTCTGTCAGGAGGAAGGAGGTCTTCAAACCTGACTCAGTTACACCATCTCTGTCAGGAGGAAGGAGGTCTTCAAACCCGACTCAGTTACACCATCTCTGTCAGGAGGAAGGAGGTCTTCAAACCCGACTCAGTTACACCATCTCTGTCAGGAGGAAGGAGGTCTACAAACCTGACTCAGTTCCACCATCTCTGTCAGGAGGAAGGAGGTCTACAAACCTGACTCAGTTACCCCAGCTCTGTCAGGAGGAATGGGCCAACATTCACACAACTTATTGTGGGAAGCTTGTAGAAGGCTACCCGAAACATTTGACCCAAGTTAAACAATTTAAAGGCAATGCTACCAAATACTAATTGACTGTATGTAAGCTTCTGACCCACTGGGAATGTGATGAAAGAAATAAAAGCTGAAATTAATCACTCTACTATCATTTCACATTCTTAAAATGAAGTGGTGATCCTAACTGACCTAAGACAGGGATTTTTACTCTGATTAAATGTCAGGAATTGTGATAAACTGAAATGTATTTGGCTTCCGACTTCAACTGTACATACATACCCCACCAGACACACATACATACATACCCCACCAGACACACATACATACATACCCCACCAGACACACATACATACATACCCCACCAGACACACATACATACATACCCCACCAGACACACATACATACCCCACCAGACACACATACATACATACCCCACCAGACACACATACATACATACCCCACCAGACACACATACATACATACCCCACCAGACACACATACATACATACCCCACCAGACACACATACATACATACCCCACCAGACACACATACCCCACCAGACATACATACCCCACCAGACATACATACCCCACCAGACATACATACCCCACCAGACATACATACCCCACCAGACATACATACCCCACCAGACATACATACCCCACCAGACATACATACCCCACTAGGGGGTTGTTAACAGTGACGTCAGGTATGTCAGAAGCTTGTAGAGCAGGGCTTTGTAAACAAAGAGTGCTGATGTGATCTGTGACTTTAAAGAGGCCCAGGATGTAATTTGACCAGGGCCCTGTGGCACTATGAAGGGAACAGGAGGCCATTTTGTGAAGTGTACTGTCAGGCTCACTGAACCTCACTGAGGTTGTTCAGCAGGACACAACGTTTTGAAATGTTCAGACAGAAATCTGCTAACAAAACACGTCTCTCTGACCTGTAGAAATCAGACAAAACACGTCTCTCTGACCTGTAGAATCAGACAAAACACGTCTCTCTGACCTGTAGAATCAGACAAAACACGTCTCTCTGACCTGTAGAATCAGACAAAACACGTCTCTCTGACCTGTAGAATCAGACAAAACACGTCTCTCTGACCTGTAGAATCAGACAAAACACGTCTCTCTGACCTGTAGAATCAGACAAAACACGTCTCTGACCTGTAGAATCAGACAAAACACGTCTCTGACCTGTAGAAATCAGACAAAACACGTCTCTGACCTGTAGAATCAGACAAAACACGTCTCTCTGACCTGTAGAAATCAGACAAAACACGTCTCTCTGACCTGTAGAATCAGACAAAACACGTCTCTCTGACCTGTAGAAATCAGACAAAACACGTCTCTCTGACCTGTAGATCAGGAATCACGTCAGTTCTATTCATGGCTTTTCTATCTGTAATGTCCGGCAACGGTTGTAACCGTGGCTAAACCCTGGCTGAACCCGGTGGTGACGTCATCATTCGTCGCCCTCGTCACAAAACACACTACTTCCTTCCCGTCTGATAAGTTGTCATGGGAACGCATTTACAAACAGAACCCTTCAACCGAAGAATCTGATACGGGTATATATATATATATATATTTCTAGTTGTATTGTCATTATTGGTCATCAAGTCTTTATATTACAGACATGACAACATGTACAATTAATTTCCTGTTGAGACTGGACATTAACAGTAAACTTAAACAAAAACCAGTAATCTGATGTTTTGGTTAAATGGGTTTCCACTGTCATTACACTCATACAAGACTAGACTGCATTAAAGTTAGGCCTAGATTCAATCTGGCCCCGTGGAAGACAGTGGTTATAACCAGATTGACATTGAATGTGGTCTCTGTGAACGCAGGAAACCTGCCTTTAAAAACGTGCATAGCCGACAAAATGTAAAATCAGATTGAATCTGGCCCTTAAAAATCCTGTTTCATCTACAGTATGTACCAGTAGCTACAGTATATACCAGCATCTACAGTATGTACAGCATCTACAGTATGTACCAGCATCGACAGCATCACCAGTATGTACCAGCATCTACAGTATGTACCAGCATCTACAGTATGTACCGGCATCTACAGTATGTACCAGCATCTACAGTATGTACCAGCATCTACAGTATCTGCAGTATGTACCAGCATCTACAGTATCTACAGTATGTACCAGCATCTACAGTGTGTACCAGTATGTACCAGCATCTACAGCATGTACCAGCATCTACAGCATGTACCAGCATCTACAGCATGTACCAGCATCTACAGCATGTACCAGCATCTACCAGCATCTACAGCATGTACCAGCATCTACAGCATGTACCAGCATCTACAGTATCTACAGTATGTACCAGCATCTACAGTATGTACCAGCATCTACAGTATGTACCAGCATCTACAGTATGTACCAGCATCTGCAGCATGTACCAGCATCTGCAGCATCTACAGTATGTACCAGCATCTACAGTATGTACCAGCATCTACAGTATGTACCAGCATCTACAGTATGTACCAGCATCTACAGTATGTACCAGCATCTACAGTATGTACCAGCATCTACAGCATCTGCAGCATCTACCAGCATCTACAGTATGTACCAGCATCTACAGTATGTACCAGCATCTACAGTATGTACCAGCATCTACAGTATGTACCAGCATCTACAGTATGTACCAGCATCTACAGTATGTACCAGCATCTACAGTATGTACCAGCATCTACAGTATGTACCAGCATCTACGGCATGTACCAGCATCTACGGTATGTACCAGCATCTACGGCATGTACCAGCATCTACGGCATGTACCAGCATCTACAGCATGTACCAGCATCTACAGCATGTACCAGCATCTACAGCATGTACCAGCATCTACAGCATGTACCAGCATCTACAGTGTGTACCAGCATCTACAGTATGTACCGGCATCTACAGTATGTACCAGCATCTACAGTATGTACCAGCATCTACAGTATGTACCAGCATCTACCGTATGTACCAGCATCTACAGTATGTACCAGTATCTACCAGTATAATTTGAGTAAAATATTAAGAAAAACACAACATGACGTGGAAATATGTTTGTTTATTTATTTTAAGCTGGAACACTGATATTTTAGTGAAACAGATCCCCAGTCTTCCTCACCTACATCCCATTCACTATCCAGAGGGCTCTACTGCAATGCAGGATCAACAAGTTAGCCAGCTAACTGATAAACAACAAGAAATATCTATTGATTTTCTGATTCATTAAGAAGGTTAAACTCAGAAATGTGTTTTTGGTTGTTGAGTCAATTAGACCATGCCTATTTCAAGTTTATCCTTACAAAACAAAATAAAAAAGTTATTTCAGAATATTTAAAGTTTAGTTTGCTAATTTATAGATCTTGCTTTTTAGTATACCCCTTTGTATTGACAGGATAATACTAGCATAGAATATTCAGTTACATTTATAAAGCCTGGTTTCAGATGATCCTAGACCTGGACAACAACAAAAAAACACACTTTCAATTTAAACAGCTGTTTAGTCCAGGACTTTACTTAATCTATGTCCGGGAAACTGGCCCATAAATCTTCCAAGGTCTCCAAAACAATCATCTTTAAGGTTTAAGTATTGAACATCCCTCACATCCAAATGATCCCTTTTTGTTTGTTAACATAAATGTAAAATACATCCACAGATTTGACCACAGAGGACTAATGATACACTTAAGGTCTCATGGCTCAGTGCAAACAGACAGGCGATTATTATTGGGACAGAGTCCCTGGTGTCTTTCTCCTAAATAAAAAAGGTGTACACACCTTCGCTGCTTCCCCAAGTTGGATTGGTGGGAGTTTCTACCATATTTCTAATACCAGTCATTTTTCTTATCAAATGATAAGCAAGTGAACGAGTGCACACTCTAGGAGAAAGGATAGATGATTGGGACACAGCCAGTGATTTCTGGTAGTGGAGTGTCTTTGGCTAGGTTCAGGAGGTGTTGACCCTTTGGTCTGACAGGACTATCATGGGTCAGAGGTCAGAGAAGGCATGAATCTCAAAATGGTACCCTAATCTCTATACAGCACTTTAGTTATATACAGGCCCCACGGGGGCTCTGGTCTGACCGTGCACTATACAGAGTGCTATTTGGCACACAGACAGGTTTGTTATCAGGGGTAAGGGCTCAGAGTTGGACAGGGGTTAAAAAGGTCAGAGGTCATGGTTCAGAGAAAGACAGGGTGACTCCAAAGGCCTCCTTGTAGAGATCCCAGGTCTTGGCTTTGTGGGGGTTGTCCAATTCTTCTCTAGACAGGACCAGTCTGGGAGGGGGAGGGAATACAGGAGAGAGAACAAAGCATAAACCACAGGGTTTTAAAAGACATGTCACTGGCGTATTAGGGCTCATTCCCACAGATGGAGCAGACAGCCATACCTGTTGTTCTCTATGGAGGAGGAGGTATTGAACCATAAATGAGGAGGAGGTATTGAACCATAAATGAGGAGGAGGTATTGAACCATAAATGAGGAGGAGGTATTGAACCATAAATGAGGAGGAGGTATTGAACCATAAATGAGGAGGAGGTATTGAACCATAAATGAGGAGGAGGTATTGAACCATAAATGAGGAGGAGGTATTGAACCATAAATGAGGAGGAGGTATTGAACCATAAATGAGGAGGAGGTATTGAACCATAAAGGAGGAGGAGGTATTGAACCATAAAGGAGGAGGAGGTATTGAACCATAAAGGAGGAGGAGGTATTGAACCATAAAGGAGGAGGAGGTATTGAACCATAAAGGAGGAGGAGGTATTGAACCATAAAGGAGGATGAGGTATTGAACCATAAAGGAGGAGGAGGAGGAGGAGGAGGTATTGAACCATAAAGGAGGAGGAGGAGGAGGTATTGAACCATAAAGGAGGAGGAGGAGGAGGTATTGAACCATAAAGGAGGAGGAGGTATTGAACCATAAAGGAGGAGGAGGAGGTATTGAACCATAAAGGAGGAGGAGGAGGTATTGAACCATAAATGAGGAGGAGGAGGAGGAGGTATTGAACCATAAATGAGGAGGAGGAGGAGGTGGTATTGAACCATAAATGAGGAGGAGGAGGAGGTGGTATTGAACCATAAATGAGGAGGAGGAGGTGGTATTGAACCATAAATGAGGAGGAGGAGGAGGTATTGAACCATAAATGAGGAGGAGGAGGAGGTATTGAACCATAAATGAGGAGGAGGAGGAGGTATTGAACCATAAATGAGGAGGAGGAGGAGGTATTGAACCATAAATGAGGAGGAGGAGGAGGTATTGAACCATAAATGAGGAGGAGGAGGAGGTATTGAACCATAAATGAGGAGGAGGAGGAGGTATTGAACCATAAATGAGGAGGAGGAGGAGGTATTGAACCATAAATGAGGAGGAGGAGGAGGTATTGAACCATAAATGAGGAGGAGGAGGAGGTATTGAACCATAAATGAGGAGGAGGAGGAGGTATTGAACCATAAATGAGGAGGAGGAGGTATTGAACCATACCTGTTGTTCTCTATGAAGGAGGTGTTGAACCAGAAATAGAAAGGACAGTCTTCATATCCTTTAGGGAGACCCTGGAGAGGAAGATGAAGGAAGCATTATTAGAAGACAATACACACACACCAGAGGGCTATGAGAGTGAATTGTATCTCTGTTACATTTGAAATATGTTCCTTAACACCAGCTTCGAATAGCTTTTAAAATGTTCTCCTTCAATGATGGCTTCCATTAGTTCTGTGACCTTTAAAGTCTTCCCCCAAATACAAGCTCCAGTTAGTTGTGTAACATCTAAAGTATTTCCCTGAATACAGGTACTCGTGTCACGTCTAAATTCTTCCCCCATCCACAGGTACTCACAGCAGAGGACTCAAACATGACCTTAACGTCACCGTTGACAACAGGCCCCTCCTGCAGGCTGATCACCACTGAGTTGTTACCAGCATCAGGAAACACCTGGGACAGATCAATACATGTGGAACACACCTGGGACAGATCAATATATCAACCAATCAATCAATAGTGTGTGTGCCTCACCGTGCAGTTCTCTTGTTTGGCACAGACACATAGGAACACCAGCTTCTTCTTTACAATGATCTTCACCTTCAAGTCACTACCATTCCCTTTACCCACACCTGGAACACAGAGGGGGAGATTCTCATTCAACAAGCTGTCATTCTAATAGGGTTAATAGCTTGTGGAAAAAGCACAAGTCCTCTGCCACCAAACATTACTACAGTGGCCTTTTAAAATCAGTGAAATTATAAATATTTGGAAAATGGCATAAAAACAACATGGCCGTCAATGGCAGCCTAAAGTGTGGTCTCATCCACCTGCTGTTTGCATTGCAATGAAGTTGTTTATCAATTACACCATTGCCAGAATGCGAGGACAAAAATCAGGTTAAGATGCTGCAACATCATTCAACAGTCACACAGGTGCAGAATCAAATGTATTTATAAAGCCCTTCTTACATCGTCATACATAATTTAACAATATAATCTAATGTCAAAGCGGAAGACAAATTCCATGATTTGTACAAATTTAATAAAACAATAATATATCTTGATTAGATAAATATTCAATTTTCTGAGTCAATACATGTTAGAATCACCTTTGGCAGTGACTACAGTTGTGAGTCTTTCTGGGTCAGTCTAAGAGCATTGCATACCTGGATTGTACAATATTTGCCAATTATTCTTGAAAAAAAACATGTACAAGTTGATCAATGTGATCATTGCTAGACAGCCATTTTCAAGTCTTGCCATAGATTTACATGCAGATTGAAGTCAAAACTTTTACTAGGCCATTTAAAAACATTACATGTCATCTTGGTAAGCAACTCCAGTGTATATTTGTCCTTGTGCTTAAGGTTATTTGCAGACAACCAGTTTTTCCCTCTCGGATTTTGCTTAGCGCCATTAAGATTTTGTCCTAAACATCTCTCTAGCCGATTACAAGCATACCCATAACATGATGCAGCCACCACCATGCTTTAAAATATGAAGAGTGGTACTCAGTGATGTGTTGCGTTTTCCCCCTAAATAATGCTTCGTAGTCAGGGCAAAAAGGTGTCCTTTTAACTCTGTCATTTAGGTTAATATTGTGGAGTAACTACAATGTTGTAGATCCATCCCCATTTTCCTCCTATCACAGCCATTAAACTCTAACTGTTTTAAAGTCACCATTGGCCTCATGGTGAAATCCCAGAGTGGTTTCCTTCCTCTCCGGCAACTGAGTTAGGATGGACGCCTGTATCTTTGTAGTGACTGAGTGCATTGATACACCTTCCAAAGTGTAATGAATAACTACACCATACCCAAAGGGGTATTCAATATCTGCTTAATATATATATATATATAACCCATCTACCAATGGTCCCATGTTACTCAGTTGGTAGAGCACGGCCCTTGTAACGTCCTGGTTGTGGATTCGATTCCCACGGGGGACCAGTATGAAAATGTAAGTGACTCTGGATAAGAGAGTCTGCTAAATGACTCACTACTGTAAGTGGCTCTGGATCAGAGAGTCTGTTAAATGACTCACTACTGTAAGTGGCTCTGGATAAGAGAGTCTGCTAAATGACTCACTACTGTAAGTGGCTCTGGATCAGAGAGTCTGCTAAATGACTCACTACTGTAAGTGGCTCTGGATCAGAGAGTCTGCTAAATGACTCACTACTGTAGTGACTCTGGATAAGAGAGTCTGCTAAATGACTCACTACTGTAAGTCTCTCTGGATAAAAAGAGTCTGCTAAATGACTCACTACTGTAAGTGGCTCTGGATCAGAGAGTCTGCTAAATGACTCACTACTGTAAGTGGCTCTGGATCAGAGAGTCTGCTAAATGACTCACTACTGTAAGAGTAAAAGACACAAATGTAAATGCAATTTGTTTCCTTCTTTGTGAGACATTGGAAAACATCCCTGGTCTTTGTGGTTGAATCTGTGCTTGAAATTCACTGCTCGACTGAGGGGCCTTACAGGCAATTGTCTGTGTGGAACAGAAATGAGGTAAATCAACACCCTTTAAGATATTTTCTCTGTGACTCTAGTGTCACTGTAGATAACCTCCCAAGAAATGCCACCAATGTGACATGCAAAATATTATTCCCCTCCTTTAGAAACGCAAACTAGCAAGTGGATAGCAGCGCCATCTGCTGACCATTTAGGGAATGGCGTTCTCAGCTGGTGGGACAAAATGTATGTTAATCTACATTGCCCAATCAAAACAGGGTATTCTCTCTTTTCAGAGGACAACAATGGGCTTGTGTTTTATCTTCAATTATGTTTCATGTGCCGTATGTCATGTCTCTGGGTGGAGCCGTTTTTAATCAAATAATCAAAACCTGCTATGGAGTGGATGTTACTATAGTGGACAGATATTCAATCAAACCTGCTATGGAGTGGATGCGGATGCTCTTGATCTTCAGGCTCTGTTCTGGAGGAAGTTGTCGGTTGAACTTAGTCTTCATCACTTCATAGTAACCCACGTACCTGCTCTGTAACACACACACAGACCGTCACTTCATAGTAACCCACGTACCTGCTCTGTAACACACAGACAGACCATAGTAACCCATCTACATGCTCTGTAACACACACACACACCATAGTAACCCATCTACATGCTCTGTAACACACACACAGACAGACAGAGACACAGGCCGGGGGCCACCACTCTACAGGCCGGGGGCCACCACTCTACAGGCCGGGGGCCACCACTCTACAGGCCGGGGACCACCACTCTACAGGCCGGGCGAGCAGGTAAGGTTCCACAGTAGACCGGCGCCATGTAACTGCCTTATCAAATATGGCACAGGTTTTGGACCCAAATGTTACCTGTGGTCTTGTTGGGAAACACTGCATCACCTTTATGGTCTCTATGGCTGTGTTTTACACAGGCAGCCCAATTCTGATCTTGTTCTCACCAATTTGTCGTCTTTAATTTTCCCCCTCACGAAGATCAGAATTGGGCTGCCTGTGTAAACGCAGCCCAATGTACCAGAGACTGAGCGCCAGTCATATCCGTGTACCTGAGACGGGGTCTCCACTCCCTGGAACTTGGAGCTACGGCTCTTGTCTGTTCTCCTCTCCCCAAAGTAGTCCAAGCTGTCCTGTAGATCATTATAAAACACGTTATCCCCCGGAGCCCTGGGGGTGGTGTTTTTGATGTTAAACCGTTTAAGCACTGTGTCACGCTGAAATACCTGAACAGTGTCGGGTAATTGCCCTACCTGAGCGCTCTCAAACTGGTCACTGTCAATGAGCCAGGTGCACACCAGAGTCCCTGTACGCCCTGTAGGAACACACACACACACCTGTTAAAAAAGGGGCCATTTTTGGGCTTATTGAAAAGTAAAACATTGATTCTTGAAGAATATTACTTATAAATGCCTCATGAGCTTAACTGTCGTACCTCATCAGAACCAAAAATATAAGCTTGTTTCACTCCAATGTTGGTAAACAAATGTAAACAATAGTGCTGACCCCTGTAGAGCTGAACCCAATTAGTGGACTGGACAATTTTTTAGACTGTTGGTCGACCAAGATATTTTGAACTCGTACGGGGACACCTATGAAGCGTTAATATGGAGTTGGTCCCTCCTTTGCTGCTATAACAGCCTCCACTCTTCTGGGAAGGCTTTCCACTAGATGTTGGAACATTGCTGCTATAACAGCCTCCACTCTTCTGTGAAGACTTTCCACTAGATGTTGGAATATTGCTGCTATAACAACCTCCACTCTTCTGGGAAGGCTTTCCTCTAGATGTTGGAACATTGCTGCCATAACAGCCTCCACTCTTCTGGGAAGGCTTTCCACTAGATGTTGGAACATTGCTGCTGGGACTTGCTTCCATTCAGCCACAAGAGCGTTAGTGAGGTCTGACACTGATGTTGGGCGATTAGGCCTGGCTCGCAGTCGGCATTACATTTCATTCCAAAGGGGGTGAGTTCGAGTTCAGGACTCTGTGCAGGCCAGTCAAGTTCTTCCACACCGATCTTGACAAAACATTTCTGTACGTACCTCGCTTTGTGCACGGGGTTATTGTCATGCTGAAACAGGAAAGGATCTTCACCAAACTGTTGCCACAAAGTTGGAAGCACAGAATCGTCTAGAATGTCATTGTATGTTGTAGGGTTAAGATTTCCCTTCACTGGAACTAAGAGGCCTGAACCATGAAAAACAGCCCCAAACCATTATTCCTCCTCCACCAAACTTTACAGTTTGCACTATGCATTGGGGCAGGTAGCGTTCTCCTGGCATCCACCAAACCCAGAATAGTCCGTCGAGTTGCCAGACATTGAAGTGTGATTCATTTATCAAGTGATGTTTTCTTCACCTCAAAACGGCAAACAAACAAAGTCTGTTTTTACAACCATTGAGAGTTACCATAGTTACTCAATGTACATGAACAAGCTTTCCAGCTCTTTCCCTTTCATTAACCACTCAGCGTGAAAGGAAACAATGTCATGCTCTGACACAGCTACACACTGTCATCACCACAGCTACACACTGCTATCATGTTATCACAGCTACACACTGCTATCATGTTATCACAGCTACCATGTTATCACAGCTACCATGTTATCACAGCTACACACTGTTATCATGTTATCACAGCTACACACTGTTATCACAGCTACACACTGTTATCACAGCTACACACTGTTATCATGTTATCACAGCTACACACTTATCATGTTATCACAGCTACATTGTTTGTAAAAAACCTAAGCCAACCCAGTCTGTTTTTCTCCATGAGTTGCTCAACATTATTACAGCTGGCTGCTACTACAGGATATTACCAGTAGATGGCGTAGTAGTTACCTTTTCCTCCTTTACAGTGTATAGCAATGATGTTTTTGGGATCAGCTGCCATCCACTCTCTCACACCTGCAGTGTACTTCAGCATGTCCCTGAGATGAACACACACACAAAACTATTTGATAGAAAATAACACGTAGAATAACTCTGAAGGAAGGGCCCCCCCTCCTGCTCTGAAGGAAGGGCCCCCTCCTGCTCTGAAGGAAGGGCCCTCCCTCCTGCTCTGAAGGAAGGGCCCCCCCTCCTGCTCTGAAGGAAGGGCCCCCCTCCTGCTCTGAAGGAAGGGCCCCCCTCCTGCTCTGAAGGAAGGCTCCCCCCTCCTGCTCTGAAGGAAGGCTCCCCCCTCCTGCTCTGAAGGAAGGCTCCCCCTCCTGCTCTGAAGGAAGGCTCCCCCTCCTGCTCTGAAGGAAGGCTCCCCCTCCTGCTCTGAAGGAAGGCTCCTCCCTCCTGCTCTGAAGGAAGGCTCCTCCCTCCTGCTCTGAAGGAAGGCTCCTCCCTCCTGCTCTGAAGGAAGGCTCCTCCCTCCTGCTCTGAAGGAAGGCTCCTCCCTCCTGCTCTGAAGGAAGGCTCCTCCCTCCTGCTCTGAAGGAAGGCTCCTCCCTCCTGCTCTGAAGGAAGGCTCCTCCCTCCTGCTCTGAAGGAAGGCTCCTCCCTCCTGCTCTGAAGGAAGGCTCCTCCCTCCTGCTCTGAAGGAAGGCTCCTCCCTCCTGCTCTGAAGGAAGGCTCCTCCCTCCTGCTCTGAAGGAAGGCTCCTCCCTCCTGCTCTGAAGGAAGGCTCCTCCCTCCTGCTCTGAAGGAAGGCTCCTCCCTCCTGCTCTGAAGGAAGGCTCCTCCCTCCTGCTCTGAAGGAAGGCTCCTCCCTCCTGCTCTGAAGGAAGGCTCCTCCCTCCTGCTCTGAAGGAAGGCTCCTCCTCCTGCTCTGAAGGAAGGCTCCTCCCTCCTGCTCTGAAGGAAGGCTCCTCCCTCCTGCTCTGAAGGAAGGCTCCTCCCTCCTGCTCTGAAGGAAGGCTCCTCCCTCCTGCTCTGAAGGAAGGCTCCTCCCTCCTGCTCTGAAGGAAGGCTCCTCCCTCCTGCTCTGAAGGAAGGCTCCTCCCTCCTGCTCTGAAGGAAGGCTCCTCCCTCCTGCTCTGAAGGAAGGCTCCTCCCTCCTGCTCTGAAGGAAGGCTCCTCCCTCCTGCTCTGAAGGAAGGCTCCTCCCTCCTGCTCTGAAGGAAGGCTCCTCCCTCCTGCTCTGAAGGAAGGCTCCTCCCTCCTGCTCTGAAGGAAGGCTCCTCCCTCCTGCTCTGAAGGAAGGCTCCTCCCTCCTGCTCTGAAGGAAGGCTCCTCCCTCCTGCTCTGAAGGAAGGGTCCTCCCTCCTGCTCTGAAGGAAGGCTCCTCCCTCCTGCTCTGAAGGAAGGCTCCTCCCTCCTGCTCTGAAGGAAGGCTCCTCCCTCCTGCTCTGAAGGAAGGCTCCTCCTCATTGACCAAAGTTCCAAAGGCTGGGTCTTATAGAGTATAGAAGAGATCATGCAAAACCTTTTTGTACTGATTCCGATGTTATAGACAAAATAAATATTTGTTTTGTCTGATGTGTGTAATGAGGAGCATCCAGACGCAGCACTTGATACATTTATGAAATAGTTTCTTCCAGTTATTGATTAAAAAAAATATGGACCTATTAAGAAACTGACTGTTAGAACTGTTAAGGCCCCGTGGATTGATGAGGAACTGAGAAGCTGTATGGTTGAGAGAGGGACGAGGCTAAAGATCTGTTAAGGCCCCGTGGATTGATGAGGAACTGAGAAGCTGTATGGTTGAGAGAGGGACGAGGCTAAAGATCTGTTAAGGCCCCGTGGATTGATGAGGAACTGAGAAGCTGTATGGTTGAGAGAGGGACGAGGCTAAAGATCTGTTAAGGCACCGTGGATTGATGAGGAACTGAGAAGCTGTATGGTTGAGAGAGGGACGAGGCTAAAGATCTGTTAAGGCACCGTGGATTGATGAGGTACTGAGAAGCTGTATGGTTGAGAGAGGGACGAGGCTAAAGATCTGTTAAGGCCCCGTGGATTGATGAGGAACTGAGAAGCTGTATGGTTGAGAGAGGGACGAGGCTAAAGATCTGTTAAGGCCCCGTGGATTGATGAGGAACTGAGAAGCTGTATGGTTGAGAGAGGGACGAGGCTAAAGATCTGTTAAGGCACCGTGGATTGATGAGGAACTGAGAAGCTGTATGGTTGAGAGAGGGACGAGGCTAAAGATCTGTTAAGGCACCGTGGATTGATGAGGAAATGAAAAACGGTTGAAAGAGATGAGGCGAAATGAGTGGCTAATAAGTCTGGCTGTACATCTGATTGGCTGACTTACTGCAAACTGAGAAATGGCGTGACTAAACTCAACAAAAAGAAGAAGAAACGATGAAGCCAAGATCAGTGACAAAGAATTACATGGGAACAAAAATGACTTTAAATAAAAATTATGGGCAGATTCTATCGAATCCGATGGCTTATTCATCCAATTGATTTGAACGACGACCTCATTGGGCAAAGTGGAAACTTAGGAAGGAACCAACAGAGAGACGTCATATTCATGCATAAAAAAAACTAATCATTCAAAAGAAAAGCATTGAAAGTTTGAATTTTGTAAAGTCAGTGTGGGAGAAGTGGAACATTTTTTGTTAAAGAATAATGTGACTGTTGAGAAAACTAAATGACTTGGTGACTGACGCCTTGGATTGGAAAACGTTCATGTTAAAAAAAAAAAACATTAATTCAATGGTTGTAAAGATGTCTGTCTGTTTCCTCCGACAACCAAACAGGTTTTTACAGGCTCTTCAATCAGAGAGGAAGTGGGCTCTCTCTGTCAAGAGCGGTGGTCTCTGCTTCATGACAAACACACGGTGCGATAGAGGACACATACAGGAACTTGCGAGCTTCTGCTCCCCCGACCTAGGAATACATAGTCATCAAAACGTCACCTTTTCTTAACCTTCTGAGAGAGTTCCCGGCCGACACAAATTTCACGACTACCACAACCCGGTAGGGTGTACTCCACACACACACACACACACACACACACGGTGGGGTGTACAGTACTCACTCTAGAGAAGGCACGTTGTGGTCGTCGATAAACACCCTCTCTACTCTGTAGTGGAAGAACTTGGGGTCGTAACCTTTCTCACCTAAAGAACAAACAGCAACAACATGTTGGAGATGGTTTCCCAACCCTCTCCTCACACGGACGACACAAACTATATACTCTGTGTACTTACTGCAGAGGTTGTATACTCTGTAGTAGACTGGACGTAATGTGTACTCACTGCAGAGATTGTATACTCTGTAGTAGACTGGACGTAATGTGTACTCACTGCAGAGGTTGTATACTCTGTAGTAGACTGGACGTAATGTGTACTCACTGCAGAGATTGTATACTCTGTAGTAGACTGGACGTAATGTGTACTCACTGCAGAGGTTGTATACTCTGTAGTAGACTGGACGTAATGTGTACTCACTGCAGAGGTTGTATACTCTGTAGTAGACTGGACGTAATGTGTACTCACTGCAGAGGTTGTATACTCTGTAGTAGACTGGACGTAATGTGTACTCACTGCAGAGGTTGTATACTCTGTAGTAGACTGGACGTAATGTGTACTCACTGCAGAGGTTGTATACTCTGTAGTAGACTGGACGTAATGTGTACTCACTGCAGAGGTTGTATACTCTGTAGTAGACTGGACGTAGTGTGTACTCACTGCAGAGGTTGTATACTCTGTAGTAGACTGGACGTAATGTGTACTCACTGCAGAGGTTGTATACTCTGTAGTAGACTGGACGTAATGTGTACTCACTGCAGAGGTTGTATACTCTGTAGTAGACTGGACGTAGTGTGTAGTGTGTACTCACTGCAGAGGTTGTATACTCTGTAGTGGTCTTCATGTTTGGTATCAAGGAACCTAGCCACCTCCTAACAGGAGCAGAGAGAAGAGATATTATAGAATTAGATTATTCTCTAAAACAACCAACTGATATCTAACTCTTTTATCCTCTCTGGCCACCTTTAGGAGTCATGGTGTGTGTGTGTATGTGTGTAGGAAGAGGAGATATTGCTGACCTTTAGGAGTCATGGTGTGTGTGTGTGTGTGTGTGTGTGTGTGTGTGTGTGTAGGAAGAGGAGATATTACTGACCTTTAGGAGTCATGGTGTGTGTGTGTGTGTGTGTGTGTGTGTGTAGGAAGAGGAGATATTGCTGACCTTTAGGAGTCATGGTGTGTGTGTGTGTGTGTGTGTAGGAAGAGGAGATATTACTGACCTTTAGGAGTCATGGTGTGTGTGTGTGTGTGTGTGTGTGTGTAGGAAGAGGAGATATTATTGACCTTTAGGAGTCAATTTCCCTATTGACAATATCAGAACCTCCGATATAGTGTGTTACCCTGATGGGGTTTCTATACGGGCCTCACCCTGATGGGGTTTCTATACGGGGCTCACCCTGATGGGGTTACTATACGGGCCTCACCCTGATGGGGTTACTATACGGGGCTCACCCTGATGGGGTTACTATACGGGCCTCACCCTGATGGGGTTACTATACGGGGCTCACCCTGATGGGGTTACTATACGGGGCTCACCCTGATGGGGTTACTATACGGGGCTCACCCTGATGGGGTTACTATACGGGGCTTACCCTGATGGGGTTACTGTACGGGCCTCACCCTGATGGGGTTACTATACGGGCCTCACCCTGATGGGGTTTCTGTACAGGGCTTACCCTGATGGGGTTACTATACGGGGCTCACCCTGATGGGGTTACTGTACGGGGCTTACCCTGATGGGGTTTCTATACGGGCCTCACCCTGATGGGGTTACTATACGGGGCTCACCCTGATGGGGTTACTATACGGGGCTCACCCTGATGGGGTTTCTATACGGGGCTCACCCTGATGGGGTTACTATACGGGGCTCACCCTGATGGGGTTTCTATACGGGCCTCACCCTGATGGGGTTACTATACGGGGCTCACCCTGATGGGGTTACTATACGGGGCTCACCCTGATGGGGTTACTGTACGGGCCTCACCCTGATGGGGTTACTATACGGGGCTTACCCTGATGGGGTTACTGTACGGGGCTCACCCTGATGGGGTTACTATACGGGGCTCACCCTGATGGGGTTACTGTACGGGGCTCACCCTGATGGGGTTACTGTACGGGGCTCACCCTGATGGGGTTTCTATACGGGGCTCACCCTGATGGGGTTTCTATACGGGGCTCACCCTGATGGGGTTACTGTACAGGGCTCACCCTGATGGGGTTACTATACGGGGCTCACCCTGATGGGGTTACTGTACAGGGCTCACCCTGATGGGGTTACTATACGGGCCTCACCCTGATGGGGTTACTATACGGGGCTCACCCTGATGGGGTTACTATACGGGGCTCACCCTGATGGGGTTACTGTACGGGGCTCACCCTGATGGGGTTTCTATACAGGGCTCACCCTGATGGGGTTACTGTACGGGGCTCACCCTGATGGGGTTACTATACGGGGCTCACCCTGATGGGGTTACTATACGGGGCTCACCCTGATGGGGTTTCTATACAGGGCTCACCCTGATGGGGTTTCTATACGGGGCTCACCCTGATGGGGTTACTATACGGGGCTCACCCTGATGGGGTTTCTGTACAGGGCTTGTTTCCCAGAGGAGGGGAACGACATGGCAATGACACGATCTGGAGAGAGAAGAGGAGGAGAGATGAGAGGGATAGAAGAGAAGGATGAGAGGAGAGAGGGATAGAAGAGAAGGATGAGAGAAGAGAAGGATGAGAGAAGAGAAGGATGAGAGAAGAGATGAGAGAAGAAAAGGAGAGCGGAAGAGAGGGATGAGAGAAGAGGATGAGAGAAGAAGAGGAAAGGGATGAGAGGAGGAGCTGTGCATATGCAGTATACTATAAACATTCATGATATGTTCCTAACATTAGTCTTTCATTTAAAACAGCTCATCTGTGACGTAGGTCAGGGGTGTGTGAGATGTAACCTGTGACGTAGGTGAGATCCAGGTCAAAGCCGTCTTTCTGGTAGCGACGCTTGTTCTCAGACACCTGACAGGTCAGAGGTCATTGGTTATATGAGGGTCGGAGCACGAGTCCATATGCAGTTTGTACATATCCCCTCTCTGATCAGTACTCAGTTTGTATATATATCCCCTCTCTGATCAGTACTCAGTTTGTATATATATCCCCTCTCTGATCAGTACTCAGTTTGTGTATATTTTTAAGCATTGATGCTTCAACGGCAAGGGGATTGAAACCCCGGGGATGAAAGTGGAAGGATGTGACCCGACCAGGTACAGCCTATAGCCGTTGAACCCCGAAAACTGTTTTTATTTAAAAAAAAAAAAAAGCTGCGTTGCCATGGAGATGAACTCACCATTCTCCTGGTGACCTTCTCCAGTTCTTTCTTCTGAGAGGCTAATCTGAAGACCCTGACCAGGATTATAATCCTCAGAAAACGCAGGAACGTCACCACCCTGAAAAGAGTAAGAAAGATATATACTCTATATATACACACACACACACACATATATATGATATAATATATATAATATATAGATATATGATATATAGATATATATATGATATAGATATATATATGATATAGATATATATATGATAGATATAGGATATAGATATATGATATATGATATAGATATATGATATAGATATATATATATATGATAGATATATGATATGATATATGATATAGATATATATATATATGATAGATATATGATATAGATATATATATATATGATAGATATATGATATAGATATATATATATATGATAGATATATGATATAGATATATATATATATATGATATAGATATATGATATATATGATAGATATATGATATATATGATAGATATATGATATATATGATAGATATATATGATAGATATATATATATATAGCATCAGTCAAAAGTTTGGACACATCTACTCATTCAAGGGTTTTTCTTTATTTTCACTATTTTCTACATTGTAGAATAATAGTGAAGACATCCAAACACTAAAATAACATGGTATCATGTTGTACACAAAAAAAGTAAAACAAAATCTAAATATATTTTAGATTCTTCAAAGTAGCCACCATTTGCCTTGATTGACAGCTTTGCGCACTCTTTGCATTCTCTCAACCAGCTTCACCTGGAATGCTTTTCCAACAGTCTTGAAATAGTTCCCACATATGCTGAGCACTGGGCTGCTTTTCTTTCACCATGAGTTTCCCAACCCTGAACATTAGACTGGTTGAGAGAATGCCAAGAGTGAGCAAAGCTGTCATCAAGGCATAGAGTGGCTACTTGGAAGTATCTCAAATATATTTTGATTTGTTTAACACTTTTTTTTGGTTACTACATGATTCCATATGTGTTATTTCATAGTTTTGATGTCTTCACTATTATTCTACAATGTAGAAAATAGTACAAATAAGGAAAAACCCTTGAATGAGTAGGTGTATCCAAACTCTTTGACTGGTACTGTATCAAAAACAATCAGAGGCAGAGGATTGTGGAACAGGACTGAAGAGGGTGAAAGGGTCATGGGTCAAGCAGAGATACAGTCCTGTGTGTGAACCTGGGGTGAGTCTGGGCTCTGTAGTTACACCCAGCCCTGTACGTACCTGGGTAGGAGGCCGGCCCCCTGTACGTACCTGGGTATGAGGCCGGCCCCTGTACGTACCTGGGTATGAGGCCGGCCCCCTGTACGTACCTGGGTATGAGGCCGGCCCCCTGTACGTACCTGGGTATGAGGCCGGCCCCCTGTACGTACCTGGGTATGAGGCCGGCCCCCTGTACGTACCAGGGTATGAGGCCGGCCCCCTGTACGTACCTGGGTATGAGGCCGGCCCCCTGTACGTACCTGGGTATGAGGCCGGCCCCCTGTACGTACCTGGGTATGAGGCCGGCCCCCTGTACGTACCTGGGTATGAGGCCGGCCCCCTGTACGTACCTGGGTATGAGGCCGGCCCCCTGTACGTACCTGGGTATGAGGCCGGCCCCCTGTACGTACCTGGGTATGAGGCTGGCCCCTGTCAGGTCAGAGAAGGTGTAGATCATAGTGACAACCAGGGTGATGACAACGATACAGGCATCTATGATATTCAGTCTGGAACGGAAGTACACCTTGAACCTGAAACACACAGGACAGTCAGTCAGACACACAGAGTCAGTCATACACAGACAGATAGTTCGACCAGTGCTTGGGAGGCGTAAGGGGTTGGCAGGGGGGGGCATTTACTCGTGAAAGTTGAAAATAGTAGAATGCACAAGGTGCAATATCTATATTAGATTGTGCATCATCAGTATTCATCTTGTCTTGTCATTACCTTTATTATCCTCAGAGAGCCATTTATAACTTGACAGTAATGTCCAGATCAACACCGCTGAGTCAAGGAGTTTAACTTAGGTTTATGATGATTCATCAGTGTGTTCCAATAAGGCCTACTGCCCAGTAAAGGGCAGACCACTTCCTGGAACCATTTCCTGCACATTACTTCCTGTTTAAAAAGCTCATCATAGACAGCAGAGGTTCACAGCTCTCCCTCACTCAGGGGGGTCTCCGTCCTGCGCTCTCGCTGTCCTACTTTCACTTCATATACACAGTCATGGCCAAACGCTTTGAGAATGACACGAATATTAATTTTCACAAAGTCTGCTGTCTCAGTTTGTATGATGGCAATTTGCATATACTCCAGAGTGTTATGAAGAGTGATCAGATGCTTGACAAATCCCTCTTTGCCATGCAAATGAACTGAACCCCCAAAAAACATTTCCACCACATTTCAGCCCTGCCACAAAAGGAGCAGCTGACATGTCAGTGATTCTTTCTTTAACACAGGTGTGAGTGTTGACGAAGACAAGGCTGGAGATCACTCTGTCATGCTGATTGAGTTTGAATAACAAACTGGAAGCTTCAAAAGGAGAGTGGTGCTTGGAATCATTGTTCTTTCTCGGTCAACCATGGTTACCTGCAAGGGAACACGTGCCGTCATCATTGCTTTGCACAAAAAGGGCTTCACAGGCAAGGATATTGTTACCAGTAAGATTGCACCTAAATCAACCATTTATCGGATCATCAAGAACTTCAAGGAGAGCGGTTCAATTGTTGTGAAGAAGGCTTCAGGGCGCCCAAGAAAGTCCGGCAAGCGCCAGGACCGTCTCCTAAAGTTGATTCAGCTGCGGGATCGGGCCCCCACCAGTACAGAGCTTGCTCAGGAATGGCAGCAGGCAGGTGCATCTGCACGAACAGTGAGGCAAAGACTTGGAGGATGGTCTGGTGTCAAGAAGGGCAGCAAAGAAGCCACTTCTCTCCAGGAAAAACATCAGGGACAGACTGATATTCTGTAAAAGGTACAGGGATTGGACTGCTGAGGACTGGGGTAATGTCATTTTCTCTGATCAATCCCCTTTCCAATTGTTTGTGGAATCTGGAAAAAAGCTTGTCCGGAGAAGACAAGGTGAGCGCTACCATCAGTCCTGTGTCATGCCAACAGTAAAGCATCCTGAGACCATTCATGTGTGGGGTTGCTTCTCAGCCAAGGGAGTGGGCTACCTCACAATTTTGCCTAAGAACACAGACATGAATAAAGAATGGTACCAACACATCCTCCGAGAGCAACTTCTCCCAGCAATCCAGGAACAGTTTGGTGATGAATAATGCCTTTTCCAGCATGATGGAGCACCTTGCCATAAGGCAAAAGTGATAACTAAGTGGCTCGGGGAACAAAACATTGATATTTTGGGTCCATGGCCAGGAAACTCCCCAGACCTTAATCCCATTGAGAACTTGTGGTCACCCTCAAGAGGCAGGTGGACAAACAAAACCCCACAAATTCTGACAAACTCCAAGCATTGATTATGCAATAATGGGCTGCCATCAGTCAGGATGTGGCCCAGAAGTTAATTGACAACATGCCAGGGCAGATTGCAGAGGTCTTGAAAAAGAAGGGTCAACACTGCAAATATTGACTCTTTGCATCAACTTCATGTAATTGTCAATAAAAGCCTTTGACACTTATGAAATGTTTGTAATTATACTTCAGTGTTCCACAGTAACATCTGACAAAAATATCTAAAGACACTGAAGCAGCAAACTTTGTGAAAATGTATATTTGTGTCATGCAAAACTTTTGGCCACGACTGAGAACACACACTCTCGCTTACCCCTCTACATAGACCCGTAGCAGTACGTCGGTGAGGAAGAACAGAGAGATGATGAGAGAGACCGTCTCTAGAACGTCCCCCACATCTCTGCTCCGCGTCATCAGAGACAGGTCTACTATCACCAGCACTATATCCACTATGATCAGTACCACACCAAACATACTGGAATACAGAGACACAGAGAGAGACAGACAGAGAGAATAATTATCATAACCACCACCACCCCCTCCTCCACCACCATCATCTCCACCATCATCTCCACCACCACCATCCCCACCACCACCACCATCATCCCCACCACCAACATCATCATCCCCACCACCACCACCATCACCACCACCACCATCACCACCACCACCACCATCATCCCCTCCACCACCACCACCACCATCATCCCCTCCACCATCATCATCCCCTCCACCACCACCACCATCATCATCCCCTCCACCACCACCACCATCCCCTCCACCATCATCATCCCCTCCACCACCACCATCATCATCCCCTCCACCATCATCATCCCCTCCACCATCATCATCCCCTCCACCACCATCATCCCCTCCACCATCATCATCCCCTCCACCACCACCATCCCCTCCACCATCATCATCCCCTCCACCACCACCATCATCATCCCCTCCACCACCACCATCATCATCCCCTCCACCACCACCATCATCATCCCCTCCACCACCACCATCATCATCCCCTCCACCACCACCATCATCATCCCCTCCACCACCACCATCATCATCCCCTCCACCACCACCATCATCATCCCCTCCACCACCACCATCATCATCCCCTCCACCACCACCATCATCATCCCCTCCACCACCACCATCATCATCTCCTCCACCACCATCATCATCCCCTCCACCACCATCATCCCCTCCACCACCATCATCCCCTCCACCACCATCATCCCCTCCACCACCATCCTACCGGAATCCGAAGGACATGACAAAAGGCGTAATCTTCATCCGAATAAGTCTGTAGAACGAAGAAAAAAAAAACGAATGACGACACTTTCATCAGAAACAACATCTCTATACATTTGGAGGTGTGTGTGTGTGTGTGTGACGTTGCGATTGGAGCCGCGGTACTTACTGGTGGGTCATTCCATGTCATTTCAGCCATGACACATCTCACATTTTTCAGAAATTGTTTCTGTCGTTAGAAACACATGAGATGAGCTGCTACAAAACACTTTTGTTGCGATTTAATTTGATTTGAATCTGACTTAATCTCTCAGAGTACTGATTGCACCCAAATTGGCCATTTTAATTCATATAATCATCAATAAATAACATCCGATTTGGACCATAATTCTTCCTAACAATGAGTAAGACATGAGGAAGCCAATAAAAATAGCTAAAAGTAATTATATATAATCCAAATGAGATGTTAGGTACTATATTTATTGAAGATTATATATGAATCCTATACATTTTAAAAAGGGCCAATTTGGGTTCAATTAATTTGTTTTATTTCTCAGAGATCAAATTATATTTCAACAAAATAATGTTTCTGGAATTCTAATCCGTTTCTAACTACAGAAATAATTTGCTCTTCGTTGTGCTTTTGAGGTGGAATGATTCTGGTACATCAGGTTCAGCACTGTGTGTGTGTGTGTGTGTGTGTGTGTGTGTGTGTGTACACTTACTGATACATGGTATCAGGTTCAGCACAGTGTGTGTGTGTGTGTGTGTGTGTGTGTACACTTACTGATACATGGTATCAGGTTCAGCACAGTGTGTGTGTGTGTGTGTGTGTACACTTACTGATACATGGTATCAGGTTCAGCACAGTGTGTGTGTGTGTGTGTGTGTGTGTGTACACTTACTGATACATGGTATCAGATTCAGCACAGTGTGTGTGTGTGTGTGTGTACACTTACTGATACATGGTATCAGATTCAGCACAGTGTGTGTGTGTGTGTGTGTGTGTGTGTGTACTTACTGATACATGGTATCAGGTTCAGCACTCTCATCCTTCCCATCGTCTATCTCCACCTTAGCCTCCTCCAGCTTCTCTACACTACTGAGAAAGAGAGGGAGGGAGACGGATGGGGTGGGAGCGAGAGCAGAAAGAGAGAGCGAGCGAGAGCAGGGAGCGAGAGCAGAAAGAGAGAGCGAGCGAGAGCAGAAAGAGAGAGCGAGCGAGAGCAGAAAGAGAGAGCGAGCGAGAGCAGAAAGAGAGAGCGAGCGAGAGCAGAAAGAGAGAGCGAGCGAGAGCAGAAAGAGAGAGAGAGCGAGGAGAGAGAGCGAGGAGAGAGAAAGCGAGGAGAGAGAAAGCGAGGAGAAAGAGAGCGAGGAGAAAGAGAGCGAGGAGAAAGAGAGCGAGGAGAAAGAGAGCGAGGAGAAAGAGAGCGAGGAGAAAGAGAGAAAAGGAAAGATGGGGAAAGAGATCAACATCAATTAAAGCTGTTTCCATGTACAGTTTAGACACTTAACATGGTACTGTACTGTTAGAAACACAAGCATTTAGTTAGATATTACTGTACTGTTGGAGCTAGAAACACAAGCATTTAGTTAGATACTACTGCACTGTTGGAGCTAGACACACAAGCATTTAGTTAGATATTACTGCACTGTTGGAGCTAGAAACACAAGCATTTAGTTAGATATTACTGTACTGTTGGAGCTAGAAACACAAGCATTTAGTTAGATATTACTGTACTGTTGGAGCTAGAAACACAAGCATTTAGTTAGATATTACTGTTGGAACTAGGAACACCAGCATTTAGTTAGATATTACTGTACTGTTGGAGCTAGAAACACAAGCATTTAGTTAGATATTACTGCACTGTTGGAGCTAGAAACACAAGCATTTAGTTAGATATTACTGTTGGAGCTAGAAACACAAGCATTTAGTTAGATATTACTGTACTGTTGGAGCTAGAAACACAAGCATTTAGTTAGATACTACTGCACTGTTGGAGCTAGAAACACAAGCATTTAGTTAGATACTACTGTACTGTTGGAGCTAGAAACACAAGCATTTAGTTAGATACTACTGCACTGTTGGAGCTAGAAACACAAGCATTTAGTTAGATACTACTGCACTGTTGGAGCTAGAAACACAAGCATTTAGTTAGATACTACTGTACTGTTGGAGCTAGAAACACAAGCATTTAGTTAGATATTACTGTACTGTTGGAGCTAGAAACACAAGCATTTAGTTAGATACTACTGCACTGTTGGAGCTAGAAACACAAGCATTTAGTTAGATACTACTGCACTGTTGGAGCTAGAAACACAAGCATTTAGTTAGATATTACTGTACTGTTGGAGCTAGAAACACAAGCGTTTCACAACACCCGCAATAACATCTGCTAAATATGTGAATGTGACCAATAAAATGTGATATAAAGTAAAGGTTATGGAGTAATTCATCTTGTCCTCCTTGTTGATCCTCTGTCAACATGCAGTGGGAGACGAGCTTAAGGACAAACAGCTGATGACCAGTTGTTTCAAACCAGGAAAACGCTACTGACATCAGCAGAATGTCAGAGAGACGTACAATACTACAGCCACACCTCTACAGTCTTGACTGACCATTCTTAGGGTTCGTCCCGAATGGCACCCTATTCCCTATATAGTACACTACCTTAGACCAGAGCCCTATGGTACCCTATATAGTACACTACCTTAGACCAGAGCCCTATGGTACCCTATATAGTACACTACCTTAGACCAGAGCCCTATGGTACCCTATTCCCTATATAGTGCACTACCTAAGACCAGAGCCCTATTGTACCCTATATAGTGCACTACCTTAGACCAGAGCCCTATTGTACCCTATTCCCTATATAGTGCACTACCTAAGACCAGAGCCCTATTGTACCCTATATAGTGCACTACCTAAGACCAGAGCCCTATTGTACCCTATATAGTGCACTACTTTAGACCAGGGCTCTTAGTAACATGTGGGACGCATCCTTCACTGCTCAGCATGTCATTATAAAAGAATGTCTCCTAACAGTAGCAACTTCTGTAGATTACTCATTAAAAGACAGTAAAGGTTGACAGTCTCCCTGTGTGTGTGTGTTAAGGTTGACCGTGTGTGTGTGTGTGTGTGTTAAGGTTGACCGTGTGTGTGTTAAGGTTGACCGTGTGTGTGTGTGTGTGTGTCTGTAAGGTTGACCGTGTGTGTGTGTGTCTGTGTGTGTTTAAGGTTGACTGTGTGTGTTAACTTACCCATTAACTTCCGTGGAATCCGACCCCGGATTGAAATGAACAGATGACATGATGCTCGTCTTATTTTCTCTTTCCTGTTATAGAGAGAATACATCAACACAGGCAGGGGCGGACTGGGACCAGAATTCAGCCTTGGCATTTCTAACACACCGGACCACTTTTCTTTCCTTGAGGCCTCCATTATTACCCAAGTAATGATAATTTGTAGCTAAAAAAACTAGTTAGACAGGCCCACTGGGCTAAAAATGGACCAGCCCGTTAGTCATTTGCCCGAAATGTCAGAAGACCAGTCCACCCCTGAAACACAGAGATTGAAAGTTTTCCCAGATGGCTTTTGGTGACATGTTTCTGTCAAACACTTGAGTACCAAATGGCACTATTTCCAACATAGGACACTACTTTCAAAAAGTGTCCATAGAGCTCTGGTCAAACGTAGTGCACTATGTAGGGAATAGTGTGCCATTTGGCCCATTCATAAATGGACAGTGTGTCTGCTGGTTACAATGTTTGGACAAGAGACTAGCCAAGAGCCCAGGCTTTCCACATGTAACGTGTGTCTTAAACATGCGTTTCCCGAAACACCGCGGTGAGTGAGTGAACTGTCGCTAAGTGCGCCGTTGAGGTATGTGTCGATACTGATAGGATGGAAAAAAGGTAGGGCTGCTCTCGGATCAGTTTTACTTTAACATTACAATTATTTCACAATACTAACGACGGATCAACTTATAGAAAGATATTACCACCTATAGATGCAACGGTTGATATACGGCGTAATGCTTACCCTAAAATGTACTAAATCAAGTCTAGTCACATCATTGCGCACATGTTGACTGTGGCCTATAACAAAATACAGCTCAATTGAATTAACATGAAATTGACTTCAATAGTATTGAATTACATAGTATAGGCTATTTATCTTGTAATGCAGTCATCTCGGGTTTCATTTGAAGAATATGTTTTGTTTTATCGTTCGCTTGTTTGTAACAATTGCAAAGACATTGTAACTATGTGTAGTCAACTTCACAGCTAAGTTGACAGAGGTCACAGGAAGACAGATAAACATATTGAATCTGCCTAGATCTTCCGTGTATAATTTGACGCGGTATATGAACAAAAAAACGCATCTGCCGACGCACCGTTCTACGTGTGGTCTGAAGCACTCGGTAAAATAACGAGCGGTGTCCAGTACAACTTTCGTAAAGACGGTTTTAGGGAAACAGCAGATTTAAACGAGAGACTTATTACGATGCTTCTGGGGAAACCATCCACTGTAGTTGACACCCACACACGGTCCGGCAGAAAGCACTCAGAATAAACGGGATCTCTGACCGAAACAAACACACGTTCCAAAAACAAAGTCTACACTTGTTGCTGTATTTTGGGAATAATTGATTAAAGGTTAACCACAAAATGATCTGGAAAGTTGTGGCGACAATTTTACAAACCTAACGACTCTCTTTCAGCAGCATAGAAGAGTGCGGTGGTGCTACTCTCTCCCCTTCGCCTTGTTTTCCGTTCGTTTAATTTTCTTTATCCAAACGAATCACTGTTAGTGAACCGGGTCGCCTGCATCGGTATGTGTGATATCCAACTCCGATTAGGAAGTATACGAACCTAGTCTTGTGACTGTTCGAGAAGAAGGTTCAAAGGTTCACCGAGGTATTTTTTCCTTCCATCCTCCTATTCCTCCTCCACTCTCTGCAAACGTAGCGGTTTTCAACTTCCTGACAGGCAGATCGCTCAAGAGTGACTTCGAAATTTAACGTCTAACCGTATTCTGAGGACGTCGAGAAATGCCTTCAAAAACCAGACACTAGGGCAACAATGGGCGCTATTATCATCAAGAAGGCTTGCGTTTCGCAATGGGGTTGTGGATTGGTGTAATCCCATAACTCTGGAACAGAAGGTCACGTGTTCAATCCCAGTGCTGGACACAAATGTATGTTTTACATTTGAGGAGGGGGAGGGGGAGAGGAGGAGGGGGAGGAGGAGGAGGGGGGGAGGAGGGGGAGGAGGGGAGGAGGAGGAGGGGGGGGGGGGGAGGGGGAGAGGGGGAGAGGAGGAGGAGGGGGAGGGGGGGGGAGGGGGGGGAGGGGGGGAGGGGGAGGGAGGGAGGGAGGAGGGGGGGAGAGGAGGAGGGAGGAGGGGGAGAGGAGGGGGAGAGAGGATATCACAGTACAATACAATGTAGTCCTACAATATTAGGTTTATGCTCCTCAGTGAACCAAAACAAATAGATGTAGTACTGCGAAACAGTTGATGTTACTGTGTCCAGTATGTAACAAACTAACCAATGACATCCTATTCTTGCATTTTCTACAGAACTGCCAGACGACCTCCTGAGGGTGGACCTTGGCAAGTCAGTTAAGAGCACATTCTTATTTACAATGATGGCCTAGGAACAGTGGGGTTAACTGCCTTGTTCAGCGTCAGAACGACAGATTTGTACCTCGTCAGCTCGGGGGATTCGATCTTACAATCTTCCGGTTATTCGTCCAACGCTCTAACCACTAGGCTACCTGCCGCCCCAGTGTAAGGAGCAATCTTTCACAGAAGCTTGTATGACACAATTAAAAAGGTGTACTAAAGACGTCAGCATTTTGAGTAAAGTACGTCCGTGTGTTGCTGCTTTGAAAGAGTAAATCAAATGGTGCCTGTGCCATTTTTGTTGCAAGGAATTATTAAGTTTTGATTGCAGAGTTTCATTTTGACAGAAGTAAGATGTTTATCACCGAGTGTTGTCTCACTTGGCTTGTGTGTTACGTTGATATACAACGAGACAAATTCCACTACAAGAGTGTAAGCAATCGCAAAAAAAAACTGTAACCCTAACTATTAACTTCAAAATTTGACGTTTAGAGATACGTGGATTAAAAATGGAATTCTGCAGCGCTTTTGAGTCTGCAATGCTCCTCTCTCGTGCTGTAGTCCCTCCCCCTTGCCATAACAAGTAGGCGTGCCGATGGTGCTGCAGCACGCCCTGAAAGTAGTCCACTGGGCCTTTTAACAGTCCTGTATTAGCAGAAATGTATTCCAGTGGCCCCTCACTGCACTGCCTGCTGGTCCAAATCAATGGTCTTGTTTGATTCTACTTCATGTACAAACTTCTATTCACTTTATTCCAATAAATGCGCCAATCTTTCACAGATGGTAAGGCTTCTGAGAAACATCTAGAATCAAAGGGAATTAATTGCACAGCACCAACTCTTCACAGGGGGGAGAAAAAAAAAAAGATTTTAAGTTAATCACAAAATGTACCCGATGACAGTTATCTAAAATGAACACATGCTATTTCAGATGTAGGAACCCGATGATGTACAATGTTGCAGATACATGGTTTTTATCCAGCGGGTGGGGGGGTCCCAAATGGCACCCTATTCCCTATATGTAGTACACTACTTTAGACCAGAGCCCTATGGCACCCTATTCCCTATATGTAGTACACTACTTTAGACCAGAAACCTATGGCACCCTATTCCCTATATAGTGCACTACTTTAGACCAGAGCCCTATGGCACCCTATTCCCTATATAGTGCACTACTTTAGACCAGAGCCCTATGGCACCCTATTCCCTATATAGTGCACTACTTTAGACCAGAGCCCCATAGAACCCTATTCCCTATATAGTGCACTACTTTAGACCAGAGCCCTATGGCACCCTATTCCCTTTATAGTGTACTGCTTTAGACCAGAGCCCCATAGAACCCTATTCCCTATATAGTGCACTACTTTAGACCAGAGCCCTATGGAACCCTATTCCCTATATAGTGCCCTACTTTAGACCAGAGCCCTATGGCACCCTATTCCCTATATAGTGTACTGCTTTAGACCAGAGCCCTATGGCACCCTATATATAGTGCACTACTTTAGACCAGAGCCCTATGGCACCCTATTCCCTATATAGTGTACTGCTTTAGACCAGAGCCCTATGGAACCCTATTCCCTATATAGTGCCCTACTTTAGACCAGAGCCCTATGGCACCCTATTCCCTATATAGTGCACTACTTTAGACCAGAGCCCTATGGTACCCTATTCCCTATATAGTGCACCACTTTAGACCAGAGCCCTATGGCACCCTATTCCCTATATAGTGCACTACTTTAGACCAGAGCCCTATGGTACCCTATTCCCTATATAGTGCACTACTTTAGACCAGAGCCCTATGGCACCCTATTCCCTATATAGTGCACTACTTTAGACCAGAGCCCTATGGCACCCTATTCCCTATATAGTGTACTGCATGGGGAAAAGGCAGCCATTTGGGAACACGGCCACACATCCATCCACTGAGGATGGATCATAAGACACAGGTGGTAAGCAGAGGCACAGATCCAGGACCTGCTTATCCATACCAAGTCCCTACCTTGACCACCGGGGGGGGGTGGGGGAGACAAACTGATCTTAAATTTGGGATTTTGATTATTTTGGTATTCAATGTAATGCAGCCTAATATTGAGAGGGTCGAGTGTGACGGGTCGAGTGTCAACTGTCAGGCTGTGTGACGGGTCGAGTGTCAACTGTCAGGCTGTGTGACGGGTCGAGTGTCAACTGTCAGGCTGTGTGGCGGGTCGAGTGTCAACTGTCAGGCTGTGTGACGGGTCGAGTGTCAACTGTCAGGCTGTGTGACGGGTCGAGTGTCAACTGTCAGGCTGTGTGACGGGTCGAGTGTCAACTGTCAGGCTGTGTGACGGGTCGAGTGTCAACTGTCAGGCTGTGTGACGGGTCGGGTGTCAACTGTCAGGCTGTCAGGCTGTGTGACGGGTCGAGTGTCAACTGTCAGGCTGTGTGACGGGTCGAGTGTCAACTGTCAGGCTGTGTGACGGGTCGAGTGTCAACTGTCAGGCTGTGTGGCGGGTCGAGTGTCAACTGTCAGGCTGTGTGGCGGGTCGAGTGTCAACTGTCAGGCTGTGTGACGGGTCGAGTGTCAACTGTCAGGCTGTGTGGCGGGTCGAGTGTCAACTGTCAGGCTGTGTGACGGGTCGAGTGTCAACTGTCAGGCTGTGTGGCGGGTCGAGTGTCAACTGTCAGGCTGTGTGGCGGGTCGAGTGTCAACTGTCAGGCTGTGTGACGGGTCGAGTGTCAACTGTCAGGCTGTGTGGCTTTTGACAGAAAACAGCTTGGTCCACTTTCCCCAACAGGTTGGACATGCTAGGAGGTATGAACTCCTCCTCTCCGCTACTAAAATCTCAAAATCAGAACGAAAATAACTTTTACCGATCAAGAATGACACCTGTTTGAGGAAGCGAACCAACTGCTTTTCTTCCAGACTGTTTGAAACGACATTCTGACCACTTTCCCAACAAGTTAGACGAGTACGAAAATCTTCCACAACTTTTTTTGTTTTCTGCCATTCAAATCTAAAATCAGAAAACTTCTTCCACGACCGCTAAAGCCTCACAGCGTTACTTTACAAACAGTTACAATCCAGCGGTTGTTTTCCCATCTTTTGTCCACTTCTTGGTAAATAGTAGATTGTCATTGAAACAGAAAGCCCATAAGGTTACCTTTCAGAATAGCTAAAAAGCTAATGAGCACGTCTCAGCTTAGAATGACAGGGGCAACACTTACATTACTTTCCAGTTTCCTGGTGCAGTTGACACATTAAACTCACAGCAGGGGAATGGTAGTTCAAACGTTTATCATACAAACTAAAATGTTTTTTTTTATACAATAATAAACCAGCATTCTAAACTAAACATGGTTCCCTGATGTTTATAGTTGATCATCCTGAAATCGTAATAAATCATAAAAAAACACTAATACTGTAGTAGTACATTCTGTGTTGTATACATAGAAAATACACTTAGAAAATGTGAAAATACAAGCCTCCAGCTGGTAAAAAAAGAGTGAAGTGAAAGTTCTTTGGGTAAAACCTTAGAATACACATCACTCTCTCATAACACTAATGAGCAACACAAACACATCAATCTCTCATAACACTAATGAGCAACACAAACATCACTAATGAGCAATACAAACACATCAATCACTCAAAACACTAATGAGCAACACAAAACACATCAATCTCTCATAACACTAATGAGCAACACAAACACATCACTAATGAGCAATACAAACACATCAATCACTCATAACACTAATGAGCAACACAAAACACATCAATCTCTCATAACACTAATGAGCAACACAAAACACATCAATCTCTCATAACACTAATGAGCAACACAAAACACATCAATCTCTCATAACACTAATGAGCAATACAAACACATCAATCACTCATAACACTAATGAGCAACACAAAACACATCATTCCAATGTAATTCATCTAATAGTGACGTAACATCGCCTCAGTAGACAGGACTCACTCCACAGTGTAGGACAGTAGGGATATATGTTGGCGTTAGGAAGAAACAGAGGGTAGGGCCTGAAAAGAGAACAGACCTGATTGGCAGAACATGTAACAGTATTTGGTAACATTCTAACGTGTGTCCATCGTGTCATGTGGTCAGAGTTCTTGTCATTTAACCCCCCCCCCCCAAAAAAAATTGCATCTCTATCTGAGAAGCTCACAGTGTCGCATCTCTATCTGGGAAGCTTACAGTGTCGCATCTCTATCTGGGAAGCTCACAGTGTCACATCTCTATCTGGGAAGCTTACAGTGTCGCATCTCTATCTGAGAAGCTCACAGTGTCACGTCTCTATCTGAGAAGCTCACAGTGTCACGTCTCTGAGAAGCTCACAGTGTCACATCTCTATCTGAGAAGCTCACGGTGCCACATCTCTATCTGAGAAGCTCACGGTGTCGCATCTCTCTCTGAGAAGCTCACCGTGTCACATCTCTATCTGAGAAGCTCACAGTGTCGCATCTCTATCTGAGAAGCTCACAGTGTCGCATCTCTATCTGAGAAGCTCACCGTGTCGCATCTCTATCTGAGAAGCTCACCGTGTCACATCTCTATCTGAGAAGCTCACAGTGCCACATCTCTATCTGAGAAGCTCACAGTTTCACATCTCTATCTGAGAAGCTCACAGTGCCACATCTCTATTTGAGAAGCTCACCGTGTCACATCTCTATTTGAGAAGCTCACAGTGCCACATCTCTATCTGAGAAGCTCACAGTTTCACATCTCTATCTGAGAAGCTCACAGTGTCACGTCTCTGAGAAGCTCACAGTGTCACATCTCTATCTGAGAAGCTCACAGTGTCACATCTCTATCTGAGAAGCTCACAGTGTCACATCTCTATCTGAGAAGCTCACAGTGTCACGTCTCTATCTGAGAAGCTCACAGTGTCACGTCTCTGAGAAGCTCACAGTGTCACGTCTCTATCTGAGAAGCTCACAGTGTCGCATCTCTATCTGGGAAGCTCACAGTGTCACATCTCTATCTGAGAAGCTCACCGTGTCACATCTCTATCTGAGAAGCTCACCGTGTCGCATCTCTATCTGAGAAGCTCACAGTGTCACATCTCTATCCGAGAAGCTCACCGTGTCACATCTCTATCCGAGAAGCTCACAGTGTCACATCTCTATCTGAGAAGCTCACAGTGTCACATCTCTATCTGAGAAGCTCACAGTGTCACATCTCTATCTGAGAAGCTCACAGTGTCACATCTCTATCTGAGAAGCTCACAGTGTCACATCTCTATCTGAGAAGCTCACAGTGTCACATCTCTATCTGAGAAGCTCACAGTGCCACATCTCTATCTGAGAAGCTCACCGTGTCACGTCTCTGAGAAGCTCCGTGTTGCAGACAGACAGACAGACAGACAGACAGACAGACAGACAGACAGACAGACAGACAGAGACAATCATCACTCTAATATCCAAATGGTGACATTTGACTCCCAGCATTATAATACGTATTGTCATAAAAGATTACATTTCATTTATTTATTTATTTAACCAGGCAAGTCAGTTAAGAACAAATTATTATTTACAATGACGGCTTAGAAGGGGAACAGTGGGTTAAACTGCCTTGTTCTCAGGGGAACAGTGGGTTAAACTGCCTTGTTCTCAGGGGAACAGTGGGTTAAACTGCCTTGTTCTCAGGGGGACAGAACGACAGATTTTTTACCTCGTCAGCTCGGGGGATTCCATCTAGCAACCTTTCGGTTACTGGCCCAACCTGCCGCTCACAACTTGCCATGAAACACATTTAGACCTGTTGTGACACACATTGCATTATTTCATGTCTGGTTATAACACCTACATAAGTGTCAAAACCCACAACAGTTGTTATTGTATGGCTGGTTACGACACCTACATAAGAGTGTCATAGCCCACAAAACCAACCACACGTCCACATTTCATTACACCATGGCCTGTGTGTCAACACTATGTTTATGTTATATAACATTTTCTGAAATTAACCATATTAAAATTATCGTTGTATAATGGCTCACACATTGGATGTCAGACATGCACCTACCCCAGTGCTCTGTTTCTGATGACTGGGATGAATGTAGGAGCAGATTTCAGGAGCGGGACAAGACACCCTCTATGTGACTGAGGACTGGGATGAATGTAGGAGCAGATTACAGGAGCAGCACAAGACACCCTCTATGTGACTGATGACTGGGATGAATGTAGGAGCAGGACAAGACACCCTCTATGTGACTGATGACTGGGATGAATGTAGCAGCAGGACAAGACACCCTCTATGTGACTGATGACTGGGATGAATGTAGCAGCAGGACAATACACCCTCTATGTGACTGATGACTGGGATGAATGTAGCAGCAGGACAAGACACCCTCTATGTGACTGATGACTGGGATGAATGTAGCAGCAGGACAAGACACCCTCTATGTGACTGATGACTGGGATGAATGTAGGAGCGGGACAAGACACCCTCCATGTGACTGATGACTGACATAAGGACATGTACGTGATTGGCCTATCTGGTTTATATGATTATGATGTCATAAGGCTTCTTGGAATAACAAAGCAATTGTACGGTGTTGAAAATAGTTTTGCTGTGCTGCCGTCATGAGTACGAGACGGAGACGCTGTTAGCATGGCTGTGCTGAGGTCATAGGTACGAGACGGAGCCGCTGTTAGCATGGCTGTGCTGAGGTCATAGGTACGAGACGGAGCCGCTGTTAGCGTGGCTGTGCTGAGGTCCTAGGTACGAGACGGAGACGCTGTTAGCATGGCTGTGCTGAGGTCCTAGGTACGAGACGGAGCCGCTGTTAGCGTGGCTGTGCTGAGGTCATAGGTACGAGACGGAGCCGCTGTTAGCGTGGCTGTGCTGAGGTCATAGGTACGAGACGGAGCCGCTGTTAGCGTGGCTGTGCTGAGGTCATAGGTACGAGACGGAGACGCTGTTAGCATGGCTGTGCTGAGGTCATAGGTACGAGACGGAGGCGGTGCTAAAAAAGTTGTTTTGCACACCCTCAAGTGTACAATAGCTTTCCAACAAAGAATTACCAATTAAATAAAACACATTACTTTGATGAATTTAGTCATAGTCCCGACATATCTACAGTTGCTCTATGTTAGGCTGGGACGCGACCCAGTCGTTCAGTCTTGTTGTTCTGTATCTATGGACGCGACCCAGTCGTTCAGTCTTTGTTCTGTATCTATGGACGCGACCCAGTCGTTCAGTCTTTGTTCTGTATCTATGGACGCCACCCAGTCGTTCAGTCTTTGTTCTGTATCTATGGACGCCACCCAGTCGTTCAGTCTTTGTTCTGTATCTATGGACGCGACCCAGTCGTTCAGTCTTTGTTCTGTATCTATGGACGCCACCCAGTCGTTCAGTCTTTGTTCTGTATCTATGGACGCGACCCAGTCGTTCAGTCTTTGTTCTGTATCTATGGACGCGACCCAGTCGTTCAGTCTTTGTTCTGTATCTATGGACGCGACCCAGTCGTTCAGTCTTTGTTCTGTATCTATGGACGTGACCCAGTCGTTCAGTCTTTGTTCTGTATCTATGGACGCGACCCAGTCGTTAAGTCTTTGTTCTGTATCTATGGACGCGACCCAGTCGTTCAGTCTTTGTTCTGTATCTATGGACGCGACCCAGTCGTTCGTTCTAAATGTTTCGTTGCCAGCTTTTATCCCTTGCTTGCTCGCTAGCCAACTTCACAGCTAACACAATCGCTTCAAACTGAAGCTGGTAAGACAGCAAACTAGCTGCACTTCATGTTGTTTGTATACAGTATATCTATAAAAAATATGCTGATTCATGACTTTTACTGGCTGAGAAAAAATGTCTTGTCCAGAAATGTTAATCGTCAATAGGAGATCTAGTGGAGATCGAATTTCAATATTGATTTTTTTTTTAATTGTCGAGAGACATACGGCAACGTTTTTACAAACCCCCGTTGTTGCAAACTAAATGTTGGCTAGAAGCAAGGGGAGATAATGTCTAGAAGCTTTTTACAGAGGAAAATCATTTCATGAATTGTCTGGCTGGGCTGATGGGACAATGGATACGTAGGGATTTGTCAGATGGAACAGAAAGCAAGATGCCCATTGTCATATGCTTACGTGTGCTAAACAATTTGTTTTTGTATGGCTTAGAATGCAACTCAACCAATAAAAAGGCTTGTTTTGACCAACCTGTTTTAGAAAGTGTATTTTCTTAGTCCAAGCAAAGTGACACAGGATGGTCGTAATGGTTCATCACAATATCATAAATTGTATTTTCTGCAAGTTATTTAAAATATGATAAAACATTACTCATTGCAACAAGAAAGGAAACAAACTTTCAAACAAAACTAATTTGAGTAAATGTGGGGTTTGACACTCTTATGTAGGTGTCATAACCAGCCATAAAATAACAGGTGTGACGATACCAGACCAGGCCCAAATCCCCGTCATTCGCCGATACACAAATCCGGGAGCCTTGTGAGAATTTGTTGGCGATTGGGTAACCAACCAACGTGGAATCATTGAAGATTAAACTGGATGAGCTCCGTTCGAAACTATCCTACCAATCAGACATTAACCTCTTGAAACTCTGGGGGCAGTATTTCATTTTTGGATGAAAAATGTTCCCGTTTTAAACAAGATATTTTGTCACGAAAAGATGCTCGACTATGCATATAATTGACAGCTTTGGAAAGAAAACACTGACGTTTCCAAAACTGCAAAGATATTATCTGTGAGTGCCCCAGAACTAATGCTACAGGCGAAACCAAGATGAAATTTCAAACAGGAAATGCCCCAGATTTTGAATGCGCTGTGTTCCAATGTCTCCTTATATGGCTGTGAATGCGCCAGGAATGAGCCTACACTTTCTGTCGTTTCCCCAAGGTGTCTGCAGCATTGTGACGTATTTGTAGGCATATCATTGGAAGATTGACCATAAGAGACTACATTTACCAGGTGTCCGCCTGGTGTCCTCCGTCGAAATTATTGCGTTATCTCCAGCTGCGTGCACTTTTCCATTTGGTTCAGAGGAGAAAGGCAACTGCCACGAATGATTTATCATCGAATAGATATGTGAAAAACACCTTGAGGATTGATTCTAAACAACGTTTGCCATGTTTCTGTCGATATCATGGAGTTAATTTGGAAAAAAGTTTGCGTTGTAATGACTGAATTTGTTTTTTTTTCTTAGCCAAATGTGATGAACAAAACGGAGCGATTTCTCCTACACATAATCTTTTTGGAAAAACTGAACATTTGCTATCTAACTGAGAGTCTCCTCATTGAAAACATCCGAAGTTCTTCAAAGGTAAATTATTTTATTTGAATGCTTTTCTTGTTTTTGTGAAAATGTTGCCTGCTGAATACTAGGCTTAATGCTATGCCAGCTATCAATACTCTTACACAAATGCTTGTTTAGCTATGGTTGAAAAGCATTTTTTGAAAATCTGAGATGACAGTGTTGTTAACAAAAGGCTAAGCTTGTGAGCTAATATATTTATTTCATTTCATTTGCAATTTTCATGAATAGTTAACGTTGTGTTATGGTAATGAGCTTAAGGCTATAATTACGCTCCTGGATACGGGATTGCTCGTCGCAATAGGTTAAAAACTGTAATATCTTATGTTTCACTGAGTCGTGAATGACGACATGGGGATAACAAACAGCAGCCTCTGGTAAGACAAAGGGTGGTGGTCTGTGTCTGTGTGTGAATAACAGCTGGTGCACAAAATCGAATATTAAAGAAGTCTCAAGGTTTTGCTCGCCTGAGGTAGAGTACTTTGTGATAAGCTGTAGACCACACTATCTACCAAGAGAGATTATCTATATTTTTCGTAGCCATCTATTTACCACCACAAACCGATGCTGGCACTAAGACCGCACTCAACGAGCTGTATAGGGCCGTAAGCAAACAAGAAAATGCTCACCCAGAGACGGCGCTCCTAGTGGCCAGGGACTTTAATGCAGGGAAAATGAAATCTGTTTTACCTCATTTCTATCAGCATGTTAAATGTGCAACCAGAGAAAAAAAAAACAACTCTAGACCACCTTTACTCCACACACAGAGACGCGTACAAAGCTCTCCCTCAACCTCCATTTGGCAAATCTGACCATATCCTCCTGAATCCTGCTTACAAGCAAAATCCCAAAACAAGAAGTACCAGTGACTCACTCAATACAGAAGTGTATCAGATGACTCACATGCTAAACTACAGGACTGTTTTGCTAGCACAGACTGGAATATGTTCCGGGATTCATCCGATGGCATTGAGGAGTTTACCACCTCAGTCACTGGCTTCATCAATAAGGGCATCGATGACTTCATCCCCACAGTGACCGTACGTACACCAACCAGAAGCCATGGATTACAGGCAACATCCACACTAAGCTAAAGGGCTTAAAGTGGCTGCTTCAAGGAGCGGGACTCTAACCTGGGCGCTTACAAGAAATCTCGCTTTGCCCTCCGACGAACCATCAAACAGGCAAAAAAATCAATATAGGACTAAGATTGTATCCTACTACACCGGCTCTGACACTCGTTGGATGTGGCAGGGCTTGCAAACTATTCCGGATTACAAATGGAGGCCCAGCCGCGAGCTGCCCAGTGACACGAGCCTACCCAATGAGCTAAATGACTTCTATGCTCGCATCAAGGCAAGCAACACTGAAGCATGCATGAGAGCAGCAGCTTTTCCGAACGAGTGTGTGATCACGCTCTCCGTTGCTTGCCTCGAAGCACGCACAGAAGTCATTTAGCTCATTTGGTAGGCTCGTGTGAGAGCGTGATCACACACTCGTTCGGAATAGCAGGTGCTCTCATGCATGCTTCAGTGTTGCTTGCCTCGAAGCACGCATAGAAGTCATTTAGCTCATTTGGTAGGCTCGTGTGAGAGCGTGATCACACACTCGTTCGGAATAGCTGGTGCTCTCATGCATGCTTCAGTGTTGCTTGCCTCGAAGCACGCATAGAAGTCATTTAGCTCCTTTGATAGGCTCGTGTGATGTGATTAAGACATTTAAACAGGTCAACATTCACAAGACCACAGGATCAGGCGGATTACCAGGAGCGTTGAGTCTGTCATACCTACATGTTTAAAGCCGACCACCATAGTCCCTGTGCCCACGAACACAAAGGCAACCTGTCTAAATGTCTACTAAAAACGGAGCATGAAGTGCCTTGAAAGGCTTGTCATGGCTGACATCAACACCATCATCCCAGCAAACCTAGACCCACTCCACTTTGCATACCGCCCAAACAGATCCACAGATAACGTAAATCTCTATTGCACTCCACACGGCCCTTTCCCACCTGGACAAAAGGAACACCGAAGTGAGAATGCTGTTCATTGACTTCAGCTCAGCGTTCAACACCATAGTGCCCTCAAAGCTCATCACTAAGCTAAGGACCCTGGGATTAAACCCCTCCATCTTCAACTGGATCCTGGACTGCGTGACGGGCCATCCCCAGGTGGTAGGCAATAACACATTTGCTTCGCTGATCCTCAACATGGAGGCCCTTCAGGGGTGCGTGCTTAGTCCCCTCCTGTACTCCCTGTTCACTCACGATTGCATGGCCAAACACGACTCAAACACCATAATTAAGTGTGCTGACGACACAACGGTGGTAGGCCTGATCACCGACAACGATGAGGAGGTCAGAGACCTGGCCAGTGTGGTGCCAGGACAAAAACCTCTCCCTCAACATGATCAAGACAAAGGAGATGATCGTGGACTACAGGAAAAGGAGGACCGAACACGCCCCCATTCTCATCGACAGGGCTATAGTGAAGCAGGTTGAGAGCTTCCAAGTTCCTTGGCGTCCACATCACCAACAAACTATCATTTGGCATGGGTCCACCGATTCTCAAAAGGTTCCACGGCTGCACCACTGAGAGCATCCTGACTGCATCGCTCCAACACTCAGACATAGTTACAGATAGCCAGCCAGGGGGAACACTCCAACACTCAGATATCATTACAGATAGCCAGGGGAACACTCCAACACTCAGACATAATTACAGATAGCCAGGGGGCACGCTCCAACACTCAGACATAATTACAGATAGCCAGGGGGCAAACTCCAACACTCAGACATAATTACAGATAGCCAGGGGGAACACTCCAACACTCAGACATAATTACAGATAGCCAGGGGGAACACTCCAACACTCAGACATAATTACAGATAGCCAGGGGGCAAACTCCAACACTCAGACATAGTTACAGATAGCCAGGGACACGCTCCAACACTCAGACATAGTTACAGATAGCCAGGGACACGCTCCAACACTCAGACATAATTACAGATAGCCAGGGACACGCTCCAACACTCAGACATAATTACAGATAGCCAGGGGGCAAACTCCAACACTCAGACATAGTTACAGATAGCCAGGGGGCACGCGCCAACACTCAGACATAGTTACAGATAGCCAGGGGGCAAGTTCCAACACTCAGACATAATTACAAGATAACCAGGGGGCACGCGCCAACACTCAGACATAATTACAGATAGCCAGGGGGCACACTCCAACACTCAGACATAGTTACAGATAGCCAGGGGGCACGCTCCAACACTCAGACATAGTTACAGATAGCCAGGGGGCACGCGCCAACACTCAGACATAATTTACGAAAGATTTCCACCCGATCAAAGGCAGTAGGGATGACCAGGAGTTCTCTTGATAAGTGTGTGAACTGGACCATTTTCCTGTCCTGCTAAGTATTCAAAATGTAACAAGTACTTTTTTGGGTACAAAAAGTACTTTTTAATTTTTAGGAATGTAGTGAATTCAAAGTAAAAGTTGTCCAAAATATAAAAAGTAATGTACAGATACCCCAACTGTAAAGTACCTCGACTAACCTGAACCCGCACATTAACTCGATACCGGCACCCCCTGTATATAGCCTCGTCATTGTTACTTCTTAGAAAAGTATTATTGTTTTATTTTATAACTTTAAGTTTATTTAGTACATATTTATTTAGTAAATATATTTATTTAGTAAATATATTTATTTAGTAAGTAAGTTTATTTAGTAAATATATCTTAACTCTTAACTGCATTGTTGGCTAACGGCTTGTAAGTAAGCATTTCACGTTAAGGTATATGTAGGACAAATACAATTTGATTTGATGACAGTGCTACGATCATTTTGATAAGTTATGTCAGCTGTTGTGACATGGTTATAACTGTGTCATAACGTGTTATGATACTGGTGTCAAGCGTTACACAAAGGGTTTTCAGTGAAAGAGTCAAAACAAAAAGGCTCAGTCATTTCTTTACAACTTCCTCCTCTCCTCTCTTCCTCCTCCTCCTCTTCTGGGCACCTTCCAGGCAACAAGACAGGTCCCCCTCTCCTCTCTTCCTCCTCCTCCTCCTCTTCTGGGCACCTTCCAGGCAACAAGACAGGTTCTCCTCTCCCTCTTCTCCTCTTCCTCCCCTGGACACCTTCTAGACAACAAGACATGTTCTCCTCTCCTCTCTTCCTCTTCTCCTCTTCCTCCCCTGGGCACCTTCTAGACAACAAGACATGTTCTCCTCTCCTCTCTTCCTCTTCTCCTCTTCCTCCCCTGGGCACCTTCTAGACAACAAGACATGTTCTCCTCTCCTCTCTTCCTCTTCTCCTCTTCCTCCACTGGGCACCTTCCAGACAACAAGACAGCTCCTCCTCTCAACCCCTGCTTTTCTTTCCTCTCTTCAGTATCCGTTAACCCTCTCCTCTCCTCCCCTCTCGGTGTGTACAGGTCAGAACTCATCCTCTCCCAGGTATAGCGAGGTCATATCTAGATCCAGCATGCATTGCTCTGCCTCAGTCAGTCCATAGGGGGAGTCCCCAGACAGAGGAAGAGACCTGCACCTCCCCTTCCTTTGTTCACTGGCAGACACGCTAAATGTGGAGCTGCGCTGCCTCTGGTTATGGCGCCCCTGCTGGTTGGAGGCGGTGTTGCAAGACTGAGCTTCTCTCAGCTTCCTGGCCAGGATATTTCTCTGAATCGGGGAAGGGCCTCGACGGTTCCAGTTGTGTTCTGCCCGCTCCGCCCGGTCCGGGGTGAGGTAAGCAGGGCAGCCACGAGACCCCACCCCTGGTCCTAATCCTGGTCCACCTATACCTGAAGTCCCAGCTCTCTCTCCTCTATCTTCACCACATTCTCTTCGATCACCAATCCTCCGCCTCTCCCTCTCCAGGGTGAGTTCAGGGTTGCTAAGCAGCTCAGATCCTAACATGGCCGCAGTTGTAGTGTTAGTCTCTGAGTGGTTAGGGTCAGAGATCAAGTAGGTATTGTTGTTTTCAGCGTGTTTGGGTTTGTTACTGGAAAACGGAGGACATCCAGTCTCCACCCAGGGTCTTCTCCTGTCGTCCCCAGGCCAAGGGGGTCGCGGTTTGGGCCTGGCCCAGTCAGGGGTGCTCTGCTCTGGGATGAGATAGGCTGGGTTCTGGGTCTCCAAGGTTCCTCGGGTCCTACAGCTGCCCTCGGGGAGGGTCCTGGTGCGGGGACCCACCTGAATTAATTTATAGATGAATGTCTGAATTAATCATTAATTGTGCATATATACACTGTCATTTGAGTACAACAATACATACATGAAATATTATCAAGGAATAACAACACAAATCCTACTGACTTATTTCCATTGTGGTCTAGGTTATTACCTTCCTGGGTATTATTGGTTATTACCTTCTTGGTTGTTATTGGTTATTACCTTCCTGGTTGCTATTGGTTATTACCTTCCTGGTTGTTATTGGTTATTACCTTCCTTTTTGTTATTGGTTATTACCTTCCTTTTTGTTATTGGTTATTACCTTCCTTTTTGTTATTGGTTATTACCTTCCTTTTTGTTATTGGTTATTACCTTCCTGGTTGTTATTGGTTATTACCTTCCTGGTTGTTATTGGTTATTACCTTCCTGGTTGCTATTGGTTATTACCTTCCTGGTTGCTATTGGTTATTACCTTCCTGGTTGCTATTGGTTATTACCTTCCTGGTTGCTATTGGTTATTACCTTCCTGGTTGCTATTGGTTATTACCTTCCTGGTTGTTATTGGTTATTACCTTCCTGGTTGCTATTGGTTATTACCTTCCTGGTTGTTATTGGTTATTACCTTCCTGGTTGCTATTGGTTATTACCTTCCTGGTTGTTATTGGTTATTACCTTCCTGGTTGCTATTGGTTATTACCTTCCTGGTTGCTATTGGTTATTACCTTCCTGGTTGCTATTGGTTATTACCTTCCTGGTTGCTATTGGTTATTACCTTCCTGGTTGTTATTGGTTATTACCTTCCTGGTTGTTATTGGTTATTACCTTCCTTTTTGTTATTGGTTATTACCTTCCTTTTTGTTATTGGTTATTACCTTCCTTTTTGTTATTGGTTATTACCTTCCTTTTTGTTATTGGTTATTACCTTCCTTTTTGTTATTGGTTATTACCTTCCTGGTTGTTATTGGTTATTACCTTCCTGGTTGCTATTGGTTATTACCTTCCTTTTTGTTATTGGTTATTACCTTCCTGGTTGTTATTGGTTATTACCTTCCTGGTTGTTATTGGTTATTACCTTCCTGGTTGTTATTGGTTATTACCTTCCTGGTTGTTATTGGTTATTACCTTCCTTTTTGTTATTGGTTATTACCTTCCTGGTTGTTATTGGTTATTACCTTCCTTTTTGTTATTGGTTATTACCTTCCTGGTTGTTATTGGTTATTACCTTCCTTTTTGTTATTGGTTATTACCTGGGTCTGACTCCTCTCCCTGTGGGGGCGACATGGGGCTGCTGGGGGAGGTGGGGGCTTGGTGTCGTGAAAGCTGGATGTCCGTCTGCAGTTTGGGTTTTTCTGGTACGAGTTGGAGGGAACGCCTCCTCCACCCATCCCTCCTAACCCAGTCCTCTCCACCATCTCCACCCAGTCTGCAGTGCGGTCTCGTCGTTGGGAGCTCCCGCCACCTCCTCCCCTACCTTCTCTCATGTATCCGGCCACGGGAGGCCCCAGGACGAGCTCCACCCTGGGGCTCAGTCTGTCTGGCAGAGTAACCGAGCTGCACTGTGGGACCCTGTGCTCGGGGAAAGGGGCGGTGATACGAAACCGGCTCAGATTAGAATCTTCTTCCTGGAGGTCCAGGGGGCTGGGGTTGGGGCTGAGCCCAGGGAGGGTGAACCCTGGCTGGGTAGGAGTGGAGGTGGGCGAGTCCTCCAGAAGAGTGTCGTGGACAGGGCTCTGTGAGACATGATAGAGCTGGGTGGCTTCCTTTAAACCTCTCTTCTTCATCTCTTTTAACTGCTGCTGGGCCAGACGATACCTGGAAAATACAGTCATATAGTTAACCCTACAGCTGCTGCTGGACCAGACGATACCTGGATAGAATACAGTCATATAGTTAACCCTACAGCTGCTGCTGGACCAGACGATACCTGGATAGAATACAGTCATATAGTTAACCCTACAGCTGCCACTGAACCAGACGATACCTGGATAGAATACAGTCATATAGTTAACCCTACAGCTGCTGCTGAACCAGACGATACCTGGATAGAATACAGTCATATAGTTAACCCTACAGCTGCTGCTGGACCAGACGATACCTGGATAGAATACAGTCATATAGTTAACCCTACAGCTGCTGCTGGACCAGACGATACCTGGATAGAATACAGTCATATAGTTAACCCTACAGCTGCTGCTGAACCAGACGATACCTGGATAGAATACAGTCATATAGTTAACCCTACAGCTGCTGCTGGACCAGACGATACCTGGAGAATACAGTCATATAGTTAACCCTACAGCTGCTGCTGGACCAGACGATACCTGGAGAATACAGTCATATAGTTAACCCTACAGCTGCTGCTGAACCAGACGATACCTGGAGAATACAGTCATATAGTTAACCCTACAGCTGCTGCTGGACCAGACGATACCCGGATAGAATACAGTCATATAGTTAACCCTACAGCTGCTGCTGAACCAGACGATACCAACTCTACCTACCCAAAGATTGGCGGTAGCACCTTCTGTCCCGAGGGAGACAGTCTGTCTGGGTCCTGAACCAGGGCAATAACTAGAGGAGGGGGTTGAGGCAGAGGTTTGCACCCCAGGTTAGGCCTTTCGTTCTGGGCTGGCCCTGTGCCCCCGTGGTTCCCCTGGCTGTCGGAGAGGCTGGGTCTCTGGAGGCTGTTCCCACAGATGGAGGCCTCGTCAGAGAGTTTACGTCCCCCAGGTGAGTGCATAGATCCGCGGCGGACCGAGCTACACTGGGGTGTCCGGCAGAGTTTACGCCACAGGGTGACCAGGATGGTCGCTAGGATGACCGCCAGACACAGGGATATACCGGCCACGACTACCAGGTTACCACCGAGTAAGGAGGAGGCTGGAGGAGGCGGGAGGGACGGAGAGGGAGTGGGAAGGTCTGGAAAACAGAGAGAAATGGAAAGAGGAAGTGAGAAGGGGATAAGAGAGTGGAAACAGAGAGAGATGGAAAGAGGAAGTGAGAAGGGGATAAGAGAGTGGAAACAGAGAGAGATGGAAAGAGGAAGTGATAAGGGGATAAGGGAGTGGAAACAGAGAGAGATGGAAAGAGGAAGTGAGAAGGGGATAAGAGAGTGGAAACAGAGAGAGATGGAAAGAGGAAGTGAGAAGGGGATAAGAGAGAGATGGAAAGAGGAAGTGAGAAGGGGATAAGAGAGTGGAAACAGAGAGAGATGGAAAGAGGAAGTGAGAAGGTGATAAGAGAGTGGAAACAGAGAGAGATGGAAAGATGAAGTGAGAAGGGGATAAGAGAGTGGAAACAGAGAGATGGAAAGAGGAAGTGAGAAGGGGATAAGAGAGTGGAAACAGAGAGAGATAGAAAGAGGAAGTGAGAAGGGGATAAGAGAGTGGAAACAGAGAGAAATAGATGAGGGGATGGGGACAAGAGAGTGGAAACAGAGAGAGATGGAAAGATGAAGTGAGAAGGGGATAAGAGAGTGGAAACAGAGAGAAATAGATGAGGGGATGGGGACAAGAGAGTGGAAACAGAGAGAGATGGAAAGAGGAAGTGAGAAGGGGATAAGAGAGTGGAAACAGAGAGAGATAGAAAGAGGAAGTGAGAAGGGGATAAGAGAGTGGAAACAGAGAGAGATAGAAAGAGGAAGTGAGAAGGGGATAAGAGAGTGGAAACAGAGAGAAATAGATGAGGGGATGGGGACAAGAGAGTGGAAACAGAGAGAGATGGAAAGATGAAGTGAGAAGGGGATAAGAGAGTGGAAACAGAGAGAAATAGATGAGGGGATGGGGACAAGAGAGTGGAAACAGAGAGAGATGGAAAGAGGAAGTGAGAAGGGGATAAGAGAGTGGAAACAGAGAGAGATGGAAAGATGAAGTGAGAAGGGGATAAGAGAGTGGAAACAGAGAGATGGAAAGAGGAAGTGAGAAGGGGATAAGAGAGTGGAAACAGAGAGAAATAGATGAGGCGATGGGGACAAGAGAGTGGAAACAGAGAGAGATGGAAAGAGGAAGTGAGAAGGGGATAAGAGAGTGGAAACAGAGAGAGATGGAAAGAGGAAGTGAGAAGGGGATAAGAGAGTGGAAACAGAGAGAGATGGAAAGAGGAAGTGAGAAGGGGATAAGAGAGTGGAAACAGAGAGAGATAGAAAGAGGAAGTGAGATGGGGATAAGAGAGTGGAAACAGAGGGAAATAGATGAGGGGATGGGGATAAGAGAGTGGAAACAGAGAGAAATAGATGAGGGAGAGATAGATGAGTGGAAACAGAGAGAGATGGAAAGAGGAAGTGAGAAGGGGATAAGAGAGTGGAAACAGAGAGAGATGGAAAGAGGAAGTGAGAAGGGGATAAGAGAGTGGAAACAGAGAGAGATGGAAAGAGGAAGTGAGAAGGGGATAAGAGAGTGGAAACAGAGAGAGATAGAAAGAGGAAGTGAGATGGGGATAAGAGAGTGGAAACAGAGAGAGATAGATGAGGGGATGGGGACAAGAGAGTGGAAACAGAGGGAAATAGATGAGGGGATGGGGATAAGAGAGTGGAAACAGAGAGAAATAGATGAGGGGATGGGGACAAGAGAGTGGAAACAGAGGGAAATAGATGAGGGGATGGGGACAAGAGAGTGAAAACAGAGAGAGATGGAAAGAGGAAGTGAGAAGGGGATAAGAGAGTGGAAACAGAGAGAAATAGATGAGGGGATGGGGACAGAGAGTGGAAACAGAGAGAAATAGATGAGGGGATGGGGACAAGAGAGTGGAAACAGAGAGAGATGGAAAGAGGAAGTGAGAAGGGGATAAGAGAGTGGAAACAGAGACAAATAGATGAGGGGATGGGGACAAGAGAGTGGAAACAGAGAGAAATAGATGAGGGGATGGGGACAAGAGAGTGGAAACAGAGAGAAATAGATGAGGGGATGGGGACAAGAGAGTGGAAACAGAGGGAAATAGATGAGGGGATGGGGATAAGAGAGTGGAAACAGAGAGAAATAGATGAGGGGATGGGGACAAGAGAGTGGAAACAGAGAGAAATAGATGAGGGGATGGGGATAAGAGAGTGGAAACAGAGAGAAATAGATGAGGGGATGGGGACAAGAGAGTGGAAACAGAGAGAGATGGAAAGAGGAAGTGAGAAGGGGATAAGAGAGTGGAAACAGAGAGAGATAGATGAGGGGATGGGGACAAGAGAGTGGAAACAGAGAGAAATAGATGAGGGGATGGGGACAAGAGAGTGGAAACAGAGAGAAATAGATGAGGGGATGGGGACAAGAGAGTGGAAACAGAGAGAAATAGATGAGGGGATGGGGATAAGAGAGTGGAAACAGAGAGAAATAGATGAGGGGATGGGGACAAGAGAGTGGAAACAGAGAGAGATGGAAAGAGGAAGTGAGAAGGGGATAAGAGAGTGGAAACAGAGAGAAATAGATGAGGGGATGGGGACAAGAGAGTGGAAACAGAGAGAAATAGATGAGGGGATGGGGATAAGAGAGTGGAAACAGAGAGAAATAGATGAGGGGATGGGGACAAGAGAGTGGAAACAGAGAGAGATGGCAAGAGGAAGTGAGAAGGGGATAAGAGAGTGGAAACAGAGAGAAATAGATGAGGGGATGGGGACAAGAGAGTGGAAACAGAGAGAAATAGATGAGGGGATGGGGACAAGAGAGTGGAAACAGAGAGAAATAGATGAGGGGATGGGGACAAGAGAGTGGAAACAGAGAGAAATAGATGAGGGGATGGGGACAAGAGAGTGGAAACAGAGAGAGATGAAAAGAGGAAGTGAGAAGGGGATAAGAGAGTGGAAACAGAGAGAAATAGATGAGGGGATGGGGACAAGAGAGTGGAAACAGAGAGAAATAGATGAGGGGATGGGGACAAGAGAGTGGAAACAGAGAGAAATAGATGAGGGGATGGGGACAAGAGAGTGGAAACAGAGAGAAATAGATGAGGGGATGGGGACAAGAGAGTGGAAACAGAGAGAAATAGATGAGGGGATGGGGACAAGAGAGTGGAAACAGAGAGAGATGGAAAGAGGAAGTGAGAAGGGGATAAGAGAGTGGAAACAGAGAGAAATAGATGAGGGGATGGGGACAAGAGAAACAAGGTTAAGTTAGATGTTAGATGATTGAGGAAATCAGTATGACATCATTAAGGATAAGCCTAATTAAAACAGAAAGGAGAGAGAGTTGGAGGGAGATACTGCATGACTGAAGATATGAGGAAATTATAGAAACAGAGTGGAAAGGAGAGAGAGAGTTGACATTAGATTATGTTAAGGACAACATACCTGTACAGTCTTCCAGTGAGCAGAGAGACTGTTCCTTGACCATGCCGGTGCACTGCATACTTCCACCACCGGAGGGCAGCAGACACTCTCGCACTCTCTCCCTCACCCCCTCCCCACAGCTCACACTGCACACGCTCCACGCCTGCCACACCCCCCATGACTCTATGGAGAGGAGGGGGGGAGGAGGTGAGAGCAAGAGTTTTTTGGGGGATCGAGCGAGAGATCAAATACAGTAGCTCTCTAGCTGCTGAAAAAAAATGCTGGTCAAGCTGGTCTGATGCTGGTCAGTGTTGGTCTGATGCTGGTCAGTGTTGGTCTGATGCTGGTCAGTGTTGGTCTGATGCTGGTCTGATGCTGGTCAGTGTTGGTCTGATGCTGGTCTGATGCTGGTCAGATGCTGGTCAGTGCTGGTCTGATGCTGGTCTGATGCTGGTCAGTGCTGGTCTGATGCTGGTCTGATGCTGGTCAGTGCTGATCTGATGCTGGTCTGATGCTGGTCAGTGTTGGTCTGATGCTGGTCAGTGTTGGTCTGATGCTGGTCAGTGTTGGTCTGATGCTGGTCAGTGTTGGTCTGATGCTGGTCTGATGCTGGTCAGTGTTGGTCTGATGCTGGTCAGTGTTGGTCTGATGCTGGTCAGTGTTGGTCTGATGCTGGTCTGATGCTGGTCAGTGTTGGTCTGATGCTGGTCTGATGCTGGTCAGTGCTGGTCAGTGTTGGTCTGATGCTGGTCTGATGCTGGTCTGATGCTGGTCAGTGCTGGTCAGTGCTGGTCTGATGCTGGTCAGTGCTGGTCTGATGCTGGTCAGTGCTGGTCAGTGCTGGTCAGTGCTGGTCTGATGCTGGTCAGATGCTGGTCAGTGCTGGTCAGTGCTGATCTGATGCTGGTCAGATGCTGGTCAGTGCTGGTCTGATGCTGGTCTGATGCTGGTCAGATGCTGGTCAGTGCTGGTCTGATGCTGGTCTGATGCTGGTCTGATGCTGGTCAGTGCTGGTCTGATGCTGGTCAGATGCTGGTCAGTGCTGGTCAGTGCTGATCTGATGCTGGTCAGATGCTGGTCAGTGCTGGTCTGATGCTGGTCAGTGCTGGTCTGATGCTGGTCAGTGCTGGTCTGATGCTGGTCAGTGCTGGTCAGTGCTGGTCTGATGCTGGTCAGATGCTGGTCAGTGCTGGTCTGATGCTGGTCAGTGCTGGTCTGATGCTGGTCAGTGCTGGTCAGATGCTGGTCAGTGCTGATCTGATGTTGGTCTGATGCTGGTCAGTGTTGGTCTGATGCTGGTCAGTGTTGGTCTGATGCTGGTCAGTGTTGGTCTGATGCTGGTCAGTGTTGGTCTGATGCTGGTCAGTGCTGGTCAGTGTTGGTCTGATGCTGGTCAGTGTTGGTCTGATGCTGGTCAGTGTTGGTCTGATGCTGGTCAGTGCTGGTCAGTGTTGGTCTGATGCTGGTCAGATGCTGGTCAGTGTTGGTCTGATGCTGGTCAGTGCTGGTCTGATGCTGGTCAGATGCTGGTCAGTGTTGGTCTGATGCTGGTCTGATGCTGGTCAGTGTTGGTCTGATGCTGGTCAGTGCTGGTCTGATGCTGGTCTGATGCTGGTCAGTGTTGGTCTGATGCTGGTCAGTGCTGGTCTGATGCTGGTCAGTGCTGGTCTGATGCTGGTCAGTGCTGGTCTGATGCTGGTCAGTGCTGGTCAGTGTTGGTCTGATGTTGGTCTGATGCTGGTCAGTGCTGGTCTGATGCTGGTCAGTGCTGGTCTGATGCTGGTCAGTGTTGGTCTGATGCTGGTCAGTGTTGGTCTGATGCTGGTCAGTGTTGGTCTGATGCTGGTCAGTGCTGGTCTGATGCTGGTCAGTGTTGGTCTGATGCTGGTCAGTGTTGGTCTGATGCTGGTCAGTGCTGGTCTGATGCTGGTCAGTGTTGGTCTGATGCTGGTCTGATGCTGGTCTGTGCTGGTCTGATGCTGGTCAGTGCTGGTCTGATGCTGGTCAGTGTTGGTCTGATGCTGGTCTGATGCTGGTCAGTGCTGGTCTGATGCTGGTCAGTGCTGGTCTGATGCTGGTCAGTGTTGGTCTGATGCTGGTCTGATGCTGGTCAGTGTTGGTCTGATGCTGGTCAGTGCTGGTCTGATGCTGGTCAGTGTTGGTCTGATGCTGGTCAGTGCTGGTCTGATGCTGGTCAGTGTTGGTCTGATGCTGGTCAGTGCTGGTCTGATGCTGGTCAGTGTTGGTCTGATGCTGGTCAGTGCTGGTCTGATGCTGGTCAGTGTTGGTCTGATGCTGGTCAGTGTTGGTCTGATGCTGGTCAGTGTTGGTCTGATGCTGGTCAGTGCTGGTCTGATGCTGGTCAGTGTTGGTCTGATGCTGGTCAGTGCTGGTCTGATGCTGGTCAGTGTTGGTCTGATGCTGGTCTGATGCTGGTCTGATGCTGGTCAGTGCTGGTCTGATGCTGGTCAGTGTTGGTCTGATGCTGGTCAGTGTTGGTCTGATGCTGGTCAGTGTTGGTCTGATGCTGGTCAGTGCTGGTCTGATGCTGGTCAGTGTTGGTCTGATGCTGGTCAGTGTTGGTCTGATGCTGGTCAGTGTTGGTCTGATGCTGGTCAGTGCTGGTCTGATGCTGGTCAGTGTTGGTCTGATGCTGGTCAGTGCTGGTCTGATGCTGGTCAGTGTTGGTCTGATGCTGGTCTGATGCTGGTCTGATGCTGGTCAGTGCTGGTCTGATGCTGGTCAGTGTTGGTCTGATGCTGGTCAGTGTTGGTCTGATGCTGGTCAGTGTTGGTCTGATGCTGGTCAGTGTTGGTCTGATGTTGGTCTGATGCTGGTCAGTGTTGGTCTGATGCTGGTCAGTGCTGGTCTGATGCTGGTCAGTGTTGGTCTGATGCTGGTCAGTGTTGGTCTGATGCTGGTCAGTGTTGGTCTGATGCTGGTCAGTGCTGGTCAGTGTTGGTCTGATGCTGGTCAGTGTTGGTCTGATGCTGGTCAGTGTTGGTCTGATGCTGGTCAGATGCTGGTCAGTGTTGGTCTGATGCTGGTCAGTGTTGGTCAGTGTTGGTCTGATGCTGGTCAGTGTTGGTCTGATGCTGGTCAGTGTTGGTCTGATGCTGGTCAGTGTTGGTCTGATGCTGGTCAGTACTGGTCTGATGCTGGTCTGATGCTGGTCAGTGTTGGTCTGATGCTGGTCAGTGTTGGTCTGATGCTGGTCTGATGCTGGTCAGTGTTGGTCTGATGCTGGTCAGTGTTGGTCTGATGCTGGTCAGTACTGGTCTGATGCTGGTCTGATGCTGGTCAGTGTTGGTCTGATGCTGGTCAGTGCTGGTCTGATGCTGGTCTGATGCTGGTCAGTGTTGGTCTGATGCTGGTCAGTGCTGGTCTGATGCTGGTCAGTGTTGGTCTGATGCTGGTCAGTGCTGGTCTGATGCTGGTCTGATGCTGGTCAGTGCTGGTCTGATGCTGGTCTGATGCTGGTCAGTGCTGGTCTGATGCTGGTCTGATGCTGGTCAGTGTTGGTCTGATGCTGGTCAGTGTTGGTCTGATGCTGGTCAGTGCTGGTCTGATGCTGGTCTGATGCTGGTCAGTGTTGGTCTGATGCTGGTCAGTGCTGGTCTGATGCTGGTCTGATGCTGGTCAGTGTTGGTCTGATGCTGGTCAGTGCTGGTCTGATGCTGGTCAGTACTGGTCTGATGCTGGTCTGATGCTGGTCTGATGCTGGTCAGTGTTGGTCTGATGCTGGTCAGTGTTGGTCTGATGCTGGTCAGTGCTGGTCTGATGCTGGTCAGTGTTGGTCTGATGCTGGTCTGATGCTGGTCAGTGTTGGTCTGATGCTGGTCTGATGCTGGTCAGTGTTGGTCTGATGCTGGTCTGATGCTGGTCAGTGTTGGTCTGATGCTGGTCTGATGCTGGTCTGATGCTGGTCAGTGTTGGTCTGATGCTGGTCTGATGCTGGTCAGTGTTGGTCTGATGCTGGTCTGATGCTGGTCTGATGCTGGTCAGTGTTGGTCTGATGCTGGTCAGTGTTGGTCAGATGCTGGTCAGTGCTGGTCAGTGTTGGTCTGATGCTGGTCAGTGCTGGTCTGATGCTGGTCAGTGCTGGTCAGTGTTGGTCTGATGCTGGTCAGTGCTGGTCTGATGCTGGTCTGATGCTGGTCAGTGCTGGTCAGATGCTGGTCAGTGCTGGTCTGATGCTGGTCAGTGTTGGTCTGATGCTGGTCAGTGTTGGTCTGATGCTGGTCAGTGTTGGTCTGATGCTGGTCAGTGTTGGTCTGATGCTGGTCAGATGCTGGTCAGTGCTGGTCTGATGCTGGTCAGTGTTGGTCTGATGCTGGTCAGTGTTGGTCTGATGCTGGTCAGTGTTGGTCTGATGCTGGTCAGATGCTGGTCAGTGCTGGTCTGATGCTGGTCAGTGTTGGTCTGATGCTGGTCAGTGTTGGTCTGATGCTGGTCAGTGCTGGTCTGATGCTGGTCTGATGCTGGTCTGATGCTGGTCAGTGTTGGTCTGATGCTGGTCAGTGCTGGTCTGATGCTGGTCAGTGTTGGTCTGATGCTGGTCTGATGCTGGTCAGTGCTGATCTGATGCTGGTCAGATGCTGGTCAGTGTTGGTCTGATGCTGGTCTGATGCTGGTCAGTGCTGATCTGATGCTGGTCAGATGCTGGTCAGTGCTGGTCTGATGCTGGGCAAGCTTTTTCTGATGCTGGCCAAGCTAGCATTGAGTTAAGGTTAAGGTTAGGGCTAGAATATAGCAGTTAGGGTTTGCGTTCAGGGTTAGGGGTGTAGGGACATGGTTGGGTCAGGGTTAGGAGTGTTGGGTCAGGGTTAGGTGTGTTGGGTCAGGGTTAGGGGTGTAGGGACATGGTTGGGTCAGGGTTAGGAGTGTTGGGTCAGGGTTAGGGGTGTAGGGACATGGTTGGGTCAGGGTTAGGAGTGTTGGGTCAGGGTTAGGGGTGTAGGGACATGGTTGGGTCAGGGTTAGGAGTGTTGGGTCAGGGTTAGGGGTGTAGGGACATGGTTGGGTCAGGGTTAGGAGTGTTGGGTCAGGGTTAGGGGTGTAGGGACATGGTTGGGTCAGGGTTAGGGGTGTTGGGTCAGGGTTAGGGGTGTAGGGACATGGTTGGGTCAGGGTTAGGAGTGTTGGGTCAGGGTTAGGGGTGTAGGGACATGGTTGGGTCAGGGTTAGGAGTGTTGGGTCAGGGGTGTTGGGTCAGGGTTAGGGGTGTAGGGACATGGTTGGGTCAGGGTTAGGAGTGTTGGGTCAGGGTTAGGGGTGTAGGGACATGGTTGGGTCAGGGTTAGGAGTGTTGGGTCAGGGGTGTTGGGTCAGGGTTAGGGTTAGGGGTGTGGGAACCTGGTTGGGTCAGGGTTAGGGGTGTTGGGTCAGGGTTAGGGGTGTAGGGACATGGTTGGGTCAGGGTTAGGAGTGTTGGGTCAGGGTTAGGGGTGTTGGGTCAGGGTTAGGGGTCCTGGTTGGGTCATGGTTGGGTCAGGGGTCATGGTTGGGTCAGGGTTAGGAGTGTAGGGTCATGGTTGGGTCAGGGTTAGGGGTGTTGGGTCAGGGTTAGGGGTGTTGGGTCAGGGTTAGGGGTGTTGGGTCAGGGTTAGGGGTGTAGGGACATAGTTGGGTCAGGGTTAGGAGTGTTGGGTCAGGGTTAGGGGTGTTGGGTCAGGGTTAGGGGTCCTGGTTGGGTCAGGGTTAGGGGTGAAGGGTCGGGGTTGGGTCAGGGTGTAGGGTCATGGTTGGGTCAGAGTTAGGAGTGTAGGGTCAGGGTTAGGGGTGTTGGGTCAGGGTTAGGGGTGTTGGGTCAGGGTTAGGGGTGTTGGGTCAGGGTTAGGGGTGTAGGGACATGGTTGGGTCAGGGTTAGGGGTGTTGGGTCAGGGTTAGGAGTGTAGGGTCAGGGTTAGGAGTGTTGGGTCAGGGTTAGGAGTGTAGGGTCAGGGTTAGGAGTGTAGGGTCAGGGTTAGGAGTGTTGGGTCAGGGTTAGGAGTGTTGGGTCAGAGTTAGGAGTGTAGGGTCAGGGTTAGGGGTGTAGGGTCAGGGTAAAGTTGTGTTCCTACCTGCGTTCCTGTTTACCACCAGGCAGGTCTGTGCTGGACTCGGGGAGCGGCTGAGGTTGAGCACAAATCTGAAGCAGTATTTATTCCTTCCTGGGTCAAACACCGAACAGTTGAATTCTGTCTCGTTCTCCCCCTGTGTCAGCCAATTAAACGCCAGTGGAACGGAGGGGGCGGGGCCTCTGCCCCTACACCCCCTTCACCTGCTCCCCCCGCCCCTGTGCCCCCCTTTCCCTCGGACCCCACACCTCCGTCCCGGAGTAGGAGGACCTTGCCGCTGATCAGAGCACAGGGAGGGGTCACCAGGCGTACAGATATCGCTCCCTCACAGCCTGACCTGGACGAGGAAGAGGAGAATCCTTACAAAACGACATCTATAATGTTTAAACTGGCTGCAGAAGTTGTGTCACGATTGAATCACTGCCACCTAGTGAGGTTAGCATAGGGCTAGCATGCACCATGTTATCTTATGGGACCAGCTACAAGTTCGCTTTCTGTCACATGCAAGTACATCGACAATTTTGATTGGCTGATTCGCATTATGTGCGTGAGAACGTGTGTAACTTTTAAATGCTTTGCTTATGTCCGCAAGTATGGCCCCACTGTATTTTGGTTCAACACAATACTTTGCAAAAGTGTGTGTGTGTGTGTGTGTGTGTGTGTGTGTGTGGGGGGGGGGGGATTCTGTGTGTGTGTGTGCGCGTGTGTGCGTGTGTGTGTGTGTGTGGGGGGATTCTGTGTGTGTGTGTGCGCGTGTGTGCGTGTGTGTGTGTGGGATTCTGTGTGTGTGTGTGTGTGTGTGTGTGATTCTGTGTGTGTGTGTGTGTGTGTGTGTGTGTGTGTGTGTGTGTGTGTGTGTGTGTGTGTGTGTGTGTGGGATTCTGTGTGTGTGTGTGTGTGTGTTTCTGTGTGTACCTGTGTGTGTGTGTGTGTGTGTGTGTGTGTGTGTGTGTGTGTGTGTTTCTGTGTGTACCTGTGTGTGTGTGTGTTTCTGTGTGTACCTGTAGGAGTTTATGTTGTCCACCAGTAGCTTATAGGAGAAGATCCTGGAGAGGTAGAGAGGGCCAGATGACTTGACATCCTGGTTTGTGTGAGGGGAGCGCAGCGCCACCCTGTAATCATATAAAATACTATAACTTTATTTATACCACACATTTCCAACAATAAATTGCAGTGCTTCACACTCACATAAGACAGTTGAAAATATAATACATTTTTTAGACAAGAAGTAAATAGAGGAACGCCCACAGGTAAAATGTGACGCAGCATGACTAAGCTAAATGCCACGCTGTATATAATACACACTCAGTGGACAGTTTATTAGGTACACCATCCCATTTAGGAAAATGGTTCCCTCCTACAGACAGTGAGTCACGTGTCTTGCTATATAAAGCATGCAGACAGGCATCAAGGCATTCAGTTACTGTTCCATTGAACTTTAGAATGGACAGAACTAGTGGCTAAGAGACTTTGAGCGTGGTATGATGGTCGGTGCCAGGCGCTCCGGTTCCAGTATCTCAGAAACGCCCTCCCTACTGGGCTTTTCACTCACAACAGTGTCTAGGTTTTACCTGAGAATGGCCCTCTTAAAGAAGAAGTTACAGGTCTGTGAGAGCCAGAAATCTTGCTTGTTTGTAGGTGACCAAATACTTATTTTCCAACATAATTTGCAAATAAATTCATTAAAAATCCTACAATGTGATTTTCTAATTTTGTCTGTCATAGTTGAAGAGTACCTATGGTGAAAATTACAGACCTCTCTCATCGTTTTAAGTGGGAGAACTTGCACAATTGGTGGCTGACTAAATAATTTTTTGCCCCACTGTATATATATATAGTACCATCCAAAAGGAGAGAGACTAATCAAAAGGAGACTAATCCAAAAGGAGAGAGACGAATCAACAGGAGACTAATCCAAAAGGAGAGAGACTAATCCAAAAGGAGAGAGACTAATCAACAGGAGAGAGATTAATCCAACATGAGACACTAATCCAAAAGGAGAGAGACTAATCAACAGGAGAGACACTAATCCAAAAGGAGAGAGACTAATCCAACAGGAGAGAGACTAATCCAACAGGAGAGAGTCTAATCAAAAGAAGAGAGACTGATCCAAAAGGAGAGAGACTAATCAAAAGGAGAGAGACTAATCAAAAGGACAGAGACTAATCCAAAAGGAGAGAGACTAATCTAAAAAGAGAGAGACTAATCCAACATGACAGAGACTAATGCAAAAGGAGAGAGACTAATCAAAAGGAGAGAGACTAATCCAAAAGGAGAGAGACTAATCAAAAGGAGAGAGACTAATCCAAAAGGAGAGAGACTAATCCAACATGAGAGAGACTAATGCAAAAGGAGAGAGACTAATCAAAAGGAGAGAGACTAATCCAAAAGGAGAGAAACTAATCCAACATGAGAGAGACTAATGCAAAAGGAGAGAGACTAATCAAAAGGAGAGAGACTAATCCAAAAGGAGAGAGACTAATCCAAAAGGAGAGAGACTAATCCAAAAGGAGAGAGACTAATCCAACATGAGAGAGACTAATGCAAAAGGAGAGAGACTAATCAAAAGGAGAGAGACTAATCAAAAGGAGAGAGACTAATCAAAAGGAGAGAGACTAATCCAAAAGGAGAGAGACTAATCCAACATGAGAGACTAATCCAAAAGGAGAGAGACTAATCAAAAGGACAGAGACTAATCCAAAAGGAGAGAGACTAATCCAACAGGAGAGAGACTAATCCAACAGGAGAGAGTCTAATCAAAAGAAGAGAGACTGATCCAAAAGGAGAGAGACTAATCAAAAGGAGAGAGACTAATCAAAAGGACAGAGACTAATCCAAAAGGAGAGAGACTAATCTAAAAGGAGAGAGACTAATCCAACATGAGAGAGACTAATGCAAAAGGAGAGAGACTAATCAAAAGGAGAGAGACTAATCAAAAGGAGAGAGACTAATCCAAAAGGAGAGAGACTAATCCAAAAGGAGAGAGACTAATCCAAAAGGAGAGAGACTAATCCAAAAGGAGAGAGACTAATCCAACATGAGAGAGACTAATGCAAAAGGAGAAAGACTAATCAAAAAGAGAGAGAATAATCCAACATGAGAGAGACTAATCCAACATGAGAGAGACTAATGCAAAAGGAGAGAGACTAATGCAAAAGGAGAGAGACTAATCCAACAGGAGAGAGACTAATCAACAGGATACTAATCCAAGTGAGAGACTAATCCAAAATGAGAGAGACTAATCTAACATGAGAGAGACTAATCAAAAGGAGACTAATCCAAAAGGAGAGAGACTAATCAAAAGGAGAGAGACTAATCAAAAGGAGAGAGACTAATCCAAAAGGAGAGAGACTAATCCAAAAGGAGAGAGACTAATCCAAAAGGAGAGAGACTAATCCAACATGAGAGAGACTAATGCAAAAGGAGAAAGACTAATCAAAAAGAGAGAGACTAATCCAAAAGGAGAGAGTCTAATCCAACAGGAGAGAGACTAATCCAACAGGAGAGAGTCTAATCAAAAGAAGAGAGACTGATCCAAAAGGAGAGAGACTAATCAAAAGGAGAGAGACTAATCAAAAGGACAGAGACTAATCCAAAAGGAGAGAGACTAATCTAAAAAGAGAGAGACTAATCCAACATGACAGAGACTAATGCAAAAGGAGAGAGACTAATCAAAAGGAGAGAGACTAATCAAAAGGAGAGAGACTAATCCAAAAGGAGAGAGACTAATCCAAAAGGAGAGAGACTAATCCAAAAGGAGAGAGACTAATCCAAAAGGAGAGAGACTAATCCAACATGAGAGAGACTAATGCAAAAGGAGAAAGACTAATCAAAAAGAGAGAGAATAATCCAACATGAGAGAGACTAATCAAAAGAAGAGAGACTGATCCAAAAGGAGAGAGACTAATCAAAAGGAGAGAGACTAATCAAAAGGACAGAGACTAATCCAAAAGGAGAGAGACTAATCTAAAAGGAGAGAGACTAATCCAACATGAGAGAGACTAATGCAAAAGGAGAGAGACTAATCAAAAGGAGAGAGACTAATCAAAAGGAGAGAGACTAATCCAAAAGGAGAGAGACTAATCCAAAAGGAGAGAGACTAATCCAAAAGGAGAGAGACTAATCCAAAAGGAGAGAGACTAATCCAACATGAGAGAGACTAATGCAAAAGGAGAAAGACTAATCAAAAAGAGAGAGAATAATCCAACATGAGAGAGACTAATCCAACATGAGAGAGACTAATGCAAAAGGAGAGAGACTAATGCAAAAGGAGAGAGACTAATCCAACAGGAGAGAGACTAATCAACAGGATACTAATCCAAGTGAGAGACTAATCCAAAATGAGAGAGACTAATCTAACATGAGAGAGACTAATCAAAAGGAGACTAATCCAAAAGGAGAGAGACTAATCAAAAGGAGAGAGACTAATCAAAAGGAGAGAGACTAATCCAAAAGGAGAGAGACTAATCCAAAAGGAGAGAGACTAATCCAAAAGGAGAGAGACTAATCCAACATGAGAGAGACTAATGCAAAAGGAGAAAGACTAATCAAAAAGAGAGAGAATAATCCAACATGAGAGAGACTAATCCAACATGAGAGAGACTAATGCAAAAGGAGAGAGACTAATGCAAAAGGAGAGAGACTAATCCAACAGGAGAGAGACTAATCAACAGGATACTAATCCAAGGGAGAGACTAATCCAAAATGAGAGAGACTAATCTAACATGAGAGAGACTAATCAAAAGGAGACTAATCCAAAAGGAGAGAGACTAATCAAAAGGAGACTAATCCAAAAGGAGAGAGACTAATCAATAGGAGACTAATCCAGAAGGAGAGAGACAAATCCAAAAGGAGAGAGACTAATCAACAGGAGAGACACTAATCCAAAAGGAGAGAGACTAATCCAACAGGAGAGAGACTAATCCAACAGGAGAGAGTCTAATCAAAAGGAGAGAGACTAATCAAAAGGACAGAGACTAATCCAAAAGGAGAGAGACTAATCTAAAAGGAGAGAGACTAATCCAACATGAGAGAGACTAATGCAAAAGGAGAGAGACTAATCAAAAGGAGAGAGACTAATCAAAAGGAGAGAGACTAATCAAAAGGAGAGAGACTAATCAAAAGGAGAGAGACTAATCCAAAAGGAGAGAGACTAATCCAACATGAGAGAGACTAATGCAAAAGGAGAGAGACTAATCAAAAGGAGAGAGACTAATCCAACATGAGAGAGACTAATGCAAAAGGAGAGAGACTAATCAAAAAGAGAGAGAATAATCCAACATGAGAGAGACTAATCCAACATGAGAGAGACTAATGCAAAAGGAGAGAGACTAATGCAAAAGGAGAGAGACTAATCCAACAGGAGAGAGACTAATCAACAGGATACTAATCCAAGGGAGAGACTAATCCAAAATGAGAGAGACTAATCTAACATGAGAAAGACTAATCAAAAGGAGACTAATCCAAAAGGAGAGAGACTAATCAAAAGGAGACTAATCCAAAAGGAGAGACTAATCAATAGGAGACTAATCCAGAAGGAGAGAGACAAATCCAAAAGGAGAGAGACTAATCAACAGGAGAGACACTAATCCAAAAGGAGAGAGACTAATCCAACAGGAGAGAGACTAATCCAACAGGAGAGAGTCTAATCAAAAGAAGAGAGACTGATCCAAAAGGAGAGAGACTAATCAAAAGGAGAGAGACTAATCAAAAGGACAGAGACTAATCCAAAAGGAGAGAGACTAATCTAAAAGGAGAGAGACTAATCCAACATGAGAGAGACTAATGCAAAAGGAGAGAGACTAATCAAAAGGAGAGAGACTAATCAAAAGGAGAGAGACTAATCCAAAAGGAGAGAGACTAATCCAACATGAGAGAGACTAATGCAAAAGGAGAGAGACTAATCAAAAGGAGAGAGACTAATCCAAAAGGAGAGACTAATCCAAAAGGAGAGAGACTAATCAAAAGGAGACTAATCCAAAAGGAGAGAGACTAATCAATAGGAAACTAATCCAGAAGGAGAGAGACTAATCCAAAAGGAGAGAGACTAATCAACAGGAGAGAGACTAATCCAACAGGAGAGAGACTAATCCAACAGGAGAGAGACTAATCCAACAGGAGAGAGACTAATCCAAAAGGAGAGAGACTAATCCAAAAGGAGAGACTAATCCAACAGGAGAGAGACTAATCCAACAGGAGAGAGACTAATCCAACAGGAGAGAGACTAATCCAAAAGGAGAGAGACTAATCCAAAAGGAGAGAGACTAATCCAAAAGGAGAGAGACTCATCCAAAAGGAGAGAGACTCATCCAAAAGGAGAGAGACTCATCCAAAAGGTGAGTGACTAATCCAAAAGGAGAGTGACTAATCCAAAAGGAGAGTGTCTCGTCCAAAAGGAGAGAGACTAATCAAAAGGAGAGAGACTAATCAAAAGGACAGAGACTAATCCAAAAGGAGAGAGACTAATCCAAAAGGAGAGAGACTAATCCAAAAGGAGAGAGACTAATCCAACATGAGAGAGACTAATGCAAAAGGAGAGAGACTAATCAAAAGGAGAGAGACTAATCAAAAGGAGAGAGACTAATCCAAAAGGAGAGAGACTAATCAAAAGGAGAGAGACTAATCCAACATGAGAGAGACTAATGCAAAAGGAGAGAGACTAATCAAAAGGAGAGAGAATAATCCAACATGAGAGAGACTAATCCAACATGAGAGAGACTAATGCAAAAGGAGAGAGACTAATCCAACAGGAGAGAGACTAATCAACAGGATACTAATCCAAGGGAGAGACTAATCCAACAGGAGAGAGACTAATCCAACAGGAGAGAGACTAATCCAACAGGAGAGAGACTAATCCAACAGGAGAGAGACTAATCCAACAGGAGAGAGACTAATCCAAAAGGAGACTAATCGAAAAGGAGGGAGACTAATCGAAAAGGAGAGAGACTAATCAAAAGGAGAGTGACTCATCCAAAAGGAGAGTGTCTCGTCCAAAAGGAGAGAGACTAATCAAAAGGAGAGAGACTAATCAAAAGGACAGAGACTAATCCAAAAGGAGAGAGACTAATCCAAAAGGAGAGAGACTAATCAAAAGGAGAGAGACTAATGCAAAAGGAGAGAGACTAATCAAAAGGAGAGAGACTAATCAAAAGGAGAGAGACTAATCAAAAGGAGAGAGACTAATCCAAAAGGAGAGAGACTAATCAAAAGGAGAGAGACTAATCCAACATGAGAGAGACTAATGCAAAAGGAGAGAGACTAATCAAAAGGAGAGAGAATAATCCAACATGAGAGAGACTAATCCAACATGAGAGAGACTAATGCAAAAGGAGAGAGACTAATCCAACAGGAGAGAGACTAATCAACAGGATACTAATCCAAGGGAGAGACTAATCCAAAATGAGAGAGACTAATCTAACATGAGAGAGACTAATCAAAAGGAGACTAATCCAAAAGGAGAGAGACTAATCAATAGGAGACTAATCCAGAAGGAGAGAGACTAATCCACAGGAGAGACTAATCCAACAGGAGAGAGACTAATCCAACAGGAGAGAGACTAATCCAACAGGAGAGAGACTAATCCAACAGGAGAGAGACTAATCCAAAAGGAGACTAATCGAAAAGGAGGGAGACTAATCGAAAAGGAGAGAGACTAATCCAAAAGGATAGAGACTCATCCAAAAGGAGAGTGTCTCGTCCAAAAGGAGAGAGACTAATCAAAAGGAGAGAGACTAATCAAAAGGACAGAGACTAATCCAAAAGGAGAGAGACTAATCCAAAAGGAGAGAGACTAATCAAAAGGAGAGAGACTAATGCAAAAGGAGAGAGACTAATCAAAAGGAGAGAGACTAATCAAAAGGAGAGAGACTAATCCAAAAGGAGAGAGACTAATCCAAAAGGAGAGACTAATCCAACATGAGAGAGACTAATGCAAAAGGAGAGAGACTAATCAAAAGGAGAGAGACTAATCCAAAAGGAGAGAGACTAATCCAAAAGGAGAGAGACTAATGCAAAAGGAGAGAGACTAATCAAAAGGAGAGAGAATAATCCAACATGAGAGAGACTAATCCAACATGAGAGAGACTAATGCAAAAGGAGAGAGACTAATCCAACAGGAGAGAGACTAATCAACAGGATACTAATCCAAGGGAGTGACTCATCCAAAAGGACAGAGACTAATCAAAAGGAGAGAGACTAATCCAAAAGGAGAGAGACTAATTCAAAAGGAGAGACTAATCCAAAAGGAGAGAGACTAATGCAAAAGGAGAGTGACTCATCCAAAAGGAGAGAGACTAATCCAAAAGGAGAGTGTCTCGTCCAAAAGGAGAGAGACTAATCCAAAAGGAGAGTGACTCATCCAAAAGGAGAGAGACTAATCCAAAAGGAGAGTGTCTCGTCCAAAAGGAGAGAGACTAATCCAAAAGGAGAGTGTCTCGTCCAAAAGGAGAGAGGAGAGACTAATCCAAAAGGAGAGTGACTCATCCAAAAGGAGAGAGACTAATCAAAAGGAGAGAGACTAATCCAAAAGGAGAGAAACTAATGAAAAAGGAGAGAGACTAATCCAAAAGGAGAGAGACTAATCCACAGGAGAGAGACTAATCGACAGGAGACTAATCCAAAAGGAGAGAGACTAATCCAAAAGGAGAGTGACTCATCCAAAAGGAGAGAGACTAATCAAAAGGAGAGAGACTAATGAAAAAGGAGGAGACTAATCCAAAAGGAGAGAGACTAATCCAAAAGGAGAGAGACTAATCAACAGGAGACTAATCCCAGGAGAGACTAATCCAAAAGGAGAGAGACTAATCCAAAAGGAGAGAGACTAATCAAAAGGAGAGAGACTAATGCAAAAGGAGAGAGACTAATCAAAAGGAGAGAGACTAATCAAAAGGAGAGAGACTAATCCAAAAGGAGAGACTAATCCAAAAGGAGAGTGTCTCGTCCAAAAGGAGAGAGGAGAGACTAATCCAAAAGGAGAGTGACTCATCCAAAAGGAGAGAGACTAATCAAAAGGAGAGAGACTAATCCAAAAGGAGAGAAACTAATGAAAAAGGAGAGAGACTAATCCAAAAGGAGAGAGACTAATCCACAGGAGAGAGACTAATCGACAGGAGACTAATCCAAAAGGAGAGAGACTAATCCAAAAGGAGAGTGACTCATCCAAAAGGAGAGAGACTAATCAAAAGGAGAGAGACTAATGAAAAAGGAGGGAGACTAATCCAAAAGGAGAGAGACTAATCCAAAAGGAGAGAGACTAATCAACAGGAGACTAATCCCAGGGAGAGACTAATCCAAAAGGAGAGAGACTAATCCAAAAGGAGAGAGACTAATCAAAAGGAGAGAGACTAATGCAAAAGGAGAGAGACTAATCAAAAGGAGAGAGACTAATCAAAAGGAGAGAGACTAATCCAAAAGGAGAGAGACTAATCCAAAAGGAGAGTGTCTCGTCCAAAAGGAGAGAGGAGAGACTAATCCAAAAGGAGAGTGACTCATCCAAAAGGAGAGAGACTAATCAAAAGGAGAGAGACTAATCCAAAAGGAGAGAAACTAATGAAAAAGGAGAGAGACTAATCCAAAAGGAGAGAGACTAATCCACAGGAGAGAGACTAATCGACAGGAGACTAATCCAAAAGGAGAGAGACTAATCCAAAAGGAGAGTGACTCATCCAAAAGGAGAGAGACTAATCAAAAGGAGAGAGACTAATGAAAAAGGAGGGAGACTAATCCAAAAGGAGAGAGACTAATCCAAAAGGAGAGAGACTAATCAACAGGAGACTAATCCCAGGGAGAGACTAATCCAAAAGGAGAGAGACTAATCCAAAAGGAGAGAGACTAATCAAAAGGAGAGAGACTAATCAAAAGGAGAGAGACTAATCAAAAGGAGAGAGACTAATCAAAAGGAGAGAGACTAATCCAAAAGGAGAGAGACTAATCCAAAAGGAGAGAGACTAATCCAACATGAGAGAGACTAATGCAAAAGGAGAGAGACTAATCAAAAGGAGAGAGAATAGTCCAACATGAGAGAGACTAATGCAAAAGGAGAGAGACTAATGCAAAAGGAGAGAGACTAATCCAACAGGAGAGAGACTAATCAACAGGATACTAATCCAAGGGAGAGACTAATCCAACATGAGAGAGACTAATCAAAAGGAGACTAATCCAAAAGGAGAGAGACTAATCAAAAGGAGACTAATCCAAAAGGAGAGAGACTAATCCAAAAGGAGAGAGACTAATCAACAGGAGAGAGACTAATCCAAAAGGAGAGAGACTAATCCAACAGGAGAGAGACTAATCCAACAGGAGAGAGACTCATCCAAAAGGAGAGAGACTAATCCAAAAGGAGAGACTAATCCAACAGGAGAGAGACTAATCCAAAAGGAGAGACTAATCCAACAGGAGACTAATCGAAAAGGAGGGAGACTAATCGAAAAGGAGAGAGACTAATCAAAAGGAGAGAGACTCATCCAAAAGGAGAGTGACTCATCCAAAAGGAGAGTGACTCATCCAAAAGGAGAGTGACTCATCCAAAAGGAGAGTGACTCATCCAAAAGGAGAGAGACTCATCCAAAAGGAGAGAGACTAATCCAAAAGGAGAGAGACTAATCCAAAAGGAGAGAGACTAATCAAAAGGACAGAGACTAATCAAAAGGAGAGAGACTAATCCAAAAGGAGAGAGACTAATTCAAAAGGAGAGACTAATCCAAAAGGAGAGAGACTAATCCAAAAGGAGAGTGACTCATCCAAAAGGAGACTAATCCAAAAGGAGAGAGACTAATCCAAAAGGAGAGAGACTAATCAAAAGGACAGAGACTAATCAAAAGGAGAGAGACTAATCCAAAAGGAGAGAGACTAATCAAAAGGACAGAGACTAATCAAAAGGAGAGAGACTAATCCAAAAGGAGAGAGACTAATCCAAAAGGAGAGAGACTAATTCAAAAGGAGAGACTAATCCAAAAGGAGAGAGACTAATGCAAAAGGAGAGTGACTCATCCAAAAGGAGAGAGACTAATCCAAAAGGAGAGTGTCTCGTCCAAAAGGAGAGAGACTAATCCAAAAGGAGAGTGACTCATCCAAAAGGAGAGAGACTAATCCAAAAGGAGAGAGACTAATCCAAAAGGAGAGTGACTCATCCAAAAGGAGAGAGACTAATCCAAAAGGAGAGAGACTAATCCAAAAGGAGAGTGTCTCGTCCAAAAGGAGAGAGGAGAGACTAATCCAAAAGGAGAGTGACTCATCCAAAAGGAGAGAGACTAATCAAAAGGAGAGAGACTAATCCAAAAGGAGAGAAACTAATGAAAAAGGAGAGACTAATCCAAAAGGAGAGAGACTAATCCACAGGAGAGAGACTAATCGACAGGAGACTAATCCAAAAGGAGAGAGACTAATCCAAATGGAGAGTTACTCATCCAAAAGGAGAGAGACTAATCAAAAGGAGAGAGACTAATGAAAAAGGAGGGAGACTAATCCAAAAGGAGAGAGACTAATCCAAAAGGAGAGAGACTAATCAACAGGAGACTAATCCCAGGGAGAGACTAATCCAAAAGGAGAGAGACTAATCCAAAAGGAGAGAGACTAATCCAAAAGGAGACTAATCCAAGGGAGAGACTAATCCAAAAGGAGAGAGACTAATCAACAGCGGACTAATCCAAGGGAGAGAATAATCCAAAAGGAGAGAGACTCATCCAAAAGGAGAGACTAATCCAAAAGGAGAGAGACAAATCAAAAGGAGACTAATCCAAAAGGAGAGAGACTAATCAACAGGAGAGACACTAATCCAAAAGGAGAGAGATTAATCAAAAGGGGAGAGACTAATCAAAAGGGGAGAGACTAATCAACAGGAGACTAATCCAGAAGGAGAGAGACTAATCCAAAGGGTGAGAGACTAATCAACAGGAGAGAGACTAATCCAACAGGAGAGAGCCTAATCCAACAGGAGAGAGACTAATCAAAAGGGGAGAGACTAATCCAAAAGGAGAGAGACTAATCAAAAGGAGACTAATCCAAAAGGAGAGAGACTAATCAACAGGAGACTAATCCAGAAGGAGAGAGACTAATCCAACAGGAGAGAGACTAATCCAACAGCAGAGAGACTAATCAAAAGGGGAGAGACTAATCCAAAAGGAGAGATACTAATCAAACGGAGAGAGACTAATCAAACAGGAGAGAGACTAATCAAAAGGAGAGAGACTAATCCAAAAGGAGAGAGACTAATCAACAGGAGAGAGACTAATCCAAAAGGAGAGACTAATCCAACAGGAGAGAGACTAATCAACAAGAGAGAGACTAATCAACAGGAGAGATACTAATCAACAGGAGAGAGACTAATCCAACAGGAGAGAGACTAATCAACAGGAGAGAGACTAATCCAAAAAGAGAGACTAATCCAACAGGAGAGACTAATCCAAAAGGAGAGAGACTAATCCACAAGAGAGACTAATCAATAAGAGAGAGACTAATCCACAGGAGAGAGACTAATCAACAAGAGAGAGACTAATCCAACAGGAGAGAGACTAATCCAACAGGATAGAGACTAATCCAACAGGAGAGAGACTAATCCACAGGAGAGAGACTAATCCAAAAGGAGAGAGACAAATCAAAAGGAGACTAATCCAAAAGGAGAGAGACTAATCAACAGGAGAGACACGAATCCAAAAGGAGAGAGATTAATCAAAAGGGGAGAGACTAATCAAAAGGGGAGAGACTAATCAACAGGAGACTAATCCAGAAGGAGAGAGACTAATCCAAAGGGTGAGAGACTAATCAACAGGAGAGAGACTAATCCAACAGGAGAGAGCCTAATCCAACAGGAGAGAGACTAATCAAAAGGAGACTAATCCAAAAGGAGAGAGACTAATCAACAGGAGACTAATCCAGAAGGAGAGAGACTAATCCAACAGGAGAGAGACTAATCCAACAGCAGAGAGACTAATCAAAAGGAGACTAATCCAAAAGGAGAGAGACTAATCAACAGGAGACTAATCCAGAAGGAGAGAGACTAATCCAACAGGAGAGAGACTAATCCAACAGCAGAGAGACTAATCAAAAGGGGAGAGACTAATCCAAAAGGAGAGATACTAATCAAACGGAGAGAGACTAATCAAACAGGAGAGAGACTAATCAAAAGGAGAGAGACTAATCCAAAAGGAGAGAGACTAATCAACAGGAGAGAGACTAATCCAAAAGGAGAGACTAATCCAACAGGAGAGAGACTAATCAACAAGAGAGAGACTAATCAACAGGAGAGAGACTAATCCAACAGGAGAGAGACTAATCCAACAGGAGAGAGACTAATCAACAGGAGAGAGACTAATCCAAAAAGAGAGACTAATCCAACAGGAGAGACTAATCCAAAAGGAGAGAGACTAATCCACAAGAGAGACTAATCAACAAGAGAGAGACTAATCCAACAGGAGAGAGACTAATCCACAGGAGAGAGACTAATCCAAAAGGAGAGAGACAAATCAAAAGGAGACTAATCCAAAAGGAGAGAGACTAATCAACAGGAGAGACACGAATCCAAAAGGAGAGAGATTAATCAAAAGGGGAGAGACTAATCAAAAGGGGAGAGACTAATCAACAGGAGACTAATCCAGAAGGAGAGAGACTAATCCAAAGGGTGAGAGACTAATCAACAGGAGAGAGACTAATCCAACAGGAGAGAGACTAATCAAAAGGGGAGAGACTAATCCAAAAGGAGAGAGACTAATCAACAGGAGACTAATCCAGAAGGAGAGAGACTAATCCGAAAGGAGAGAGACTAATCCAACAGGAGAGAGACTAATCCAACAGCAGAGAGACTAATCAAAAGGGGAGAGACTAATCAAAAGGAGAGAGACTAATCCAAAAGGAGAGACTAATCCAAAAGGAGAGAGACTAATCAACAAGAGAGAGACTAATCAACAGGAGAGATACTAATCAACAGGAGAGAGACTAATCCAACAGGAGAGAGACTAATCCAACAGGAGAGAGACTAATCCAAAAAGAGAGACTAATCCAACAGGAGAGACTAATCCAAAAGGAGAGAGACTAATCCACAAGAGAGACTAATCAATAAGAGAGAGACTAATCCACAGGAGAGAGACTAATCAACAAGAGAGAGACTAATCCAACAGGAGAGAGACTAATCCAACAGGATAGAGACTAATCCACAGGAGAGAGACTAATCCAACAGGAGAGAGACTAATCAACAGGAGACTAATCCAAAAGGATAGAGACTAATCCAAAAGGAGAGAGACTAATCCAAATGGAGAGAGACTAATCAAAAGGAGAGAGACTAATCAACAGGAGACTAATCCAAGGGAGAGACTAATCCAAAAGGAGATCTGATTGGTTAAAAGACCTGGGGGATCTGAATTGCGCTGCATGTGTAAACGCAGCCAAACACTCTCTATCCAATAAACTGCCCCAGTCCTTCATATATATATATTTTACGATGGTAAAACAACAGTGTACCTGATGAAGTCTCGCTCTGTGAAATGAAATGCACACAACAGATCCACCGTCTGAGAATGCAGCTCTTTGATTGGGTGCCGGGTGCGGGCGCGGACCTTGTCGATGCTATTTCGACCAATCTGGTTGAACTCCAGGTAACTGACCTCCAGGAAGAGGGCGGAACCAAGGCCAGAGGAGCAGGACTTGAACAGCTCATTGGTCGAGATCCCCACCTGGGAGGGGCAAAGGGGATGAGGGTTAGACAGTGGCTCACTTGAAATGATACCTAACGTGATAAATAGCAGCTATTGTGTAGCGGCTATCATTAAGTTTAACAACCATCCACACATACAGACCCTCTCCTCACCTGGAAGGATCCTGACTGGTTGCTGGCTCGGTCCACGGCAATGTGAAAGGTTGGCCACTCCACCTGAAGCGCAGAGCTCCACCACCAGGTGGCAGTAGTAGTAACAACACCATTCCAATCTCTATCCGTTACGCTAGCGTTAGCATTGGCGGTTGCGTAGCCAATCTGCTCCAGGCAGAAGCGGAATGTTCCAGCGTACAGGAAGCAGGAGCAGTTGAATTCTAAAATCAAGTCAGATCAAAGTGATATGTAATATGGGATACAGCGTAGTGTACATAGTTCAATGAAATGTTTCCAACAACAGAGCACATATACAGTATTTAGAGAGTTTAGCCAGCTTTTAGAATGAATGAAATGTTTCCTACAACAGAGCACATATACAATATTTAGAGAGTTTAGCCAGCTTTTAGAATGAATGAAATGTTTCCTACAACAGAGCACATATACAGTATTTAGAGAGTTTAGCCAGCTTTTAGAATGAATGAAATGTTATCGCTTTCAGCATTGTATTTATCCATTCATGACAAAAATTTGGAATCTTGTACAAATTCAGAAAATTCAGTGAACTGCTATTGGTCAATATTGCCCATGGGGAGCCAACATGGCTGCCATGAAATGTAGTTTCATTTAAATGCATCATAATGGAGAAACCTCAATGTCCTCACTAAATACACGGCTCTTTGCAGTAAAAAAGGAAAGGCTGGTTTCATCTAACGACATTGTCTGTAGACAATTTGAACGCGACAAGTTGTGTCTACAGAAAATGTCGTTAGACCAAGTAGAAACCAGAGCACTAACCTAATCTCCCCTCTGATTGGTTGGCTGGCAGGGTTCTGGTGAGCAGGGTGGCGTTAGTTTCCGTGTCAACCAGAGTTAGGGTCATGTTCCGGATGTCGGAGGAAGCGTTGTGGTCTGTGGTGTCGTAGTTGAGGAACACACTGCTGTTACTAAGTGCAACATGGACGGAGGGCCACAGGTGGAGGCCAGCCATTGCTATACAATCAGAGAAGGGGGCAGATTTATTTCAATAGTAGGTAGTTAGGTAGACAGTAAGAAAAATCATGTAGATTTTAGTCCATTTCATCAATTATGGTATCTCTGTGTTTGTCTCGTTCTCTGTCCGCCTCTCTAGGTCTCTGTCCGCCTGTCTAGGTCTCTGTCCGCCTGTCTAGGTCTCTGTCCGCCTCTCTAGGTCTCTGTCCGCCTCTCTAGGTCTCTGTCCGCCTGTCTAGGTCTCTGTCTGCCTCTCAGGTCTCTGTCTGCCTCTCTAGGTCTCTGTCTGCCTCTCTAGGTCTCTGTCCGCCTGTCTAGGTCTCTGTCCGCCTGTCTAGGTCTCTGTCCGCCTCTCTAGGTCTCTGTCCGCCTCTCTAGGTCTCTGTCCGCCTCTCTAGGTCTCTGTCCGCCTCTCTAGGTCTCTGTCCGCCTCTCTAGGTCTCTGTCCGCCTCTCTAGGTCTCTGTCTGCCACTGTCTCTCTCTCTGCCTGTCTATGTGTCTCTCTCTCTGCCTGTCTGTGTATCTGTGTCTCTCTCTCTCTGCCTGTCTCTGTGTCTCTCTCTCTACCTGTCTCTGTGTCTCTCTCTCTGCCTGTCTATGTGTCTCTCTCTGCCTGTCTGTGTATCTGTGTGTCTCTCTCTCTGCCTGTCTCTGTGTCTCTCTCTCTCTGCCTGTCTATGTGTCTCTCTCTCTCTGCCTGTCTGTGTATCTGTGTCTCTCTCTCTCTGCCTGTCTCTGTGTCTCTCTCTCTGCCTGTCTATGCGTCTCTCTCTCTGCCTGTCTATGTGTCTCTCTCTCTACCTGTCTCTGTGTCTCTCTCTCTGCCTGTCTATGTGTCTCTCTCTCTGCCTGTCTATGTGTCTCTCTCTCTGCCTGTCTGTGTATCTGTGTGTCTCTCTCTCTGCCTGTCTATGTGTCTCTCTCTCTGCCTGTCTATGTGTCTCTCTCTCTACCTGTCTCTGTGTCTCTCTCTCTGCCTGTCTATGTGTCTCTCTCTCTACCTGTCTCTGTGTCTCTCTCTCTGCCTGTCTATGTGTCTCTCTCTCTGCCTGTCTATGTGTCTCTCTCTCTACCTGTCTCTGTGTCTCTATCTCTGCCTGTCTATGTGTCTCTCTCTCTGCCTGTCTGTGTATCTGTGTGTCTCTCTCTCTGCCTGTCTCTGTGTCTCTCTCTCTCTGCCTGTCTATGTGTCTCTCTCTCTGCCTGTCTGTGTATCTGTGTCTCTCTCTCTGCCTGTCTATGTGTCTCTCTCTCTGCCTGTCTGTGTATCTGTGTGTCTCTCTCTCTGCCTGTCTATGTGTCTCTCTCTCTCTGCCTGTCTATGTGTCTCTCTCTCTGCCTGTCTATGTGTCTCTCTCTCTGCCTGTCTATGTGTCTCTCTCTCTGCCTGTCTATGTGTCTCTCTCTCTGCCTGTCTATGTGTCTCTCTCTGCCTGTCTATGTGTCTCTCTCTCTGCCTGTCTATGTGTCTGTGTCTCTCTCTCTCTGCCTGTCTATGTGTCTCTCTCTGCCTGTCTATGTGTCTCTCTCTCTGCCTGTCTATGTGTCTCTCTCTGCCTGTCTATGTCTCTCTCTCTGCCTGTCTATGTCTCTCTCTGCCTGTCTATGTGTCTCTCTCTGCCTGTCTCTGTGTCTCTCTCTGTTTCTGTCCGTCTCTCTCTGTATCTTTGTAGTACAGGGCTGCAGTGGCATTGTGATGTGTGAATGCCACTGTGTATAGGTCACATCCTGTCACACCCTACAAAGGGAAGAGGGTGGAGGAACAGACTGCCCCTCCCTTCAACCATCTCCCTCCATCTCTTCAACACTCCCTCTCTCCCTTCCCCACTCTCTCTCCCTCCCTCTCTCTCTCCCTTCCCTTCTCTCCCTCTCTCCCTTCCCCTCTCTCCCTTCCCCACTCTCTCTCCCTCCCTCTCTCTCTCCCTTCCCTTCTCTCCCTCTCTCCCTTCCCCTCTCTCTCTCTCTCTCTCTCTCTCTCTCCCTTCTCCTCTCTCTCTCCTCTCTCCCTTCCCCACTCTCTCTCCCTCCCTCTCTCTCTCCCTTCCCTTCTCTCCCTCTCTCCCTTCCCCTCTAGCCCTCTCTCCCTTCCCCTCTAGCCCTCTCTCCCTTCCCCTCTCTCCCTCTCTCCCTTCCCCTCTCTCCCACTCTCCCTTCCCCTCTCTCCCTTCCCATACTCCCTCTCTCCCTCTCTCCCTTCCCCTCTCTCTCTCTCCCTTCCCTCTCTCTCTCCCTTCCCCAACTCTCCCTTCCCCTCTCTCTCTCCCTTCCCCTCTCTCTCTCCCTTCCCCTCTCTCTCTCCCTTCCCCTCTCTCTCTCCTTCCCCTCTCTCTCTCCCTCTCTCCCTTCCCCACTCTCTCTCCTCCCTCTCTCTCCCTTCCCTTCTCTCCCTCTCTCCCTTCCCTTCTCTCCCTCTCTCCCTTCCCCTCTAGCCCTCTCTCCCTTCCCCTCTAGCCCTCTCTCCCTTCCCCTCTAGCCCTCTCTCCCTTCCCCTCTCTCCCTCTCTCCCTTCCCCTCTCTCCCTCTCTCCCTTCCCCTCTCTCCCTTCCCCTCTCCCTCTCTCCCTTCCCCTCTCTCCAACTCTCTCCCTTCCCCTCTCTCTCTCCCTTCCCCTCTCCCCCTTCCCCTCTCTCTCTCCCTTCCCCTCTCTCCCTTCCCCTCTCTCTCTCTCTCTCTCCCTTTATTTCCTGTCCCAGTGGTCTTTCCTCTCTCAGCAGGTTTGAATGGGTTTGGTTGACCTTCATACTAATAATGTATGTGCCTATTGGCACCCTATTCCCTATGTAGTGCACTACTTTTGACCAGGACCCCATAGGGAATAGGGTACCAATTGGGACAAAGCTCAATAGCAAGAGGAACAAAGAGAACAGAGATTTTTTTTTAAAGTGTGTATTTATAGAAATCAACTTTGTTGTGTGCATGTGCCTTCAAAAAGTCTCATCACTTGACTTGTTCCAGATTTTGTTGCGTTACAAATTGGGATTAAAATGGATTTAATTGTACTTTATTTTATTTTCAATGGTCTACACAAAATACTGTAATGTCTAAGTAGACAAAAAATTCTAAAATAAAATTAAAATATATATGTGTAATATATGTATGTACATATGTGGCAGGTAGCCTAGTGGTTAGAGTGGAGGGGCGGCAGGTAGCCTAGTGGTTAGAGTGAGAGGAGGCAGGTAGTCTAGTGGTTAGAGTGAGAGGAGGCAGGTAGCCTAGTGGTTAGAGTGAGAGGAGGCAGGTAGCCTAGTGGTTAGAGTGTAGAGGGGGTAGGTAGCCTAGTGGTTAGAGTGAGAGGAGGCAGGTAGCCTAGTGGTTAGAGTGGAGGGGAGGCAGGTATCCTAGTGGTTAGAGTGGAGGGGAGACAGGTAGTCTAGTGGTTAGAGTGGAGGGGCAGCAGGTAGTCTAGTGGTTAGAGTGGAGGGGAGGCAGGTAGCCTAGTGGTTAGAGTGGAGGGGCGGCAGGTAGCCTAATGGTTAGAGTGGAGGGGCGGCAGGTAGCCTAGTGGTTAGAGTGGAGGGGAGGCAGGTAGCCTCGTGGTTATAGTGGAAAAATCCATAAAAAATCCTACAATGTGATTTTCTGGATTTTTTTTCTCATTTTGTCTGTCATAGTTGAAGTGTACCTATGATGGAAATTACAGGCCTCTCTCATATTTTTAATTGGGAGAACTTGCACAATTGGTGGCTGACTAAATACTTTTTTGCCCCACTGTGTGTGTGTGTATATATATCACACACACACAAAATACATATACAAAGTAACCCAGAATGACATCTGCATTGCTTGCTGTTTTAGGCTGGTTTTCTGTACAGCACTTGTGACATCAGCTGATGTAAAAAGGGCTTTATCAATACATTTCATTGATATGACACTCCAATAAGAAGAGGAGCAACGGCATGGAACCCCATGGCAAAGTTTTGTTCCAAGCCATCACTAAAACCCTCAAGCCCCTCCCACTCACCGTATCCCAGCGTGGCCAATAGGAAGACGAGCAGCGGTGTCGGCGTGGAACCCTGTGGCATTCCGATGCATGAGCCCCGGAACCCCCACACTGTCACACCGCATGACACTCCTCCTCCAACATCCCAAAGGCTCTGAGGAAACACACACAGACCAATCAGGACACCCCAATACAAACAAATATGGTGCGGTTAGTGATAGACAACATACTCAGAATGTTACCTGGTGATATGGTGCTGCTAGACAACATACTCAGAATGTTACCTGGTGATATGGTGCTGCTAGACAACATACTCAGAATGTTACCTGGTGATATGGTGCTGCTAGTGATAGACAACATACTCAGAATGTTACCTGGTGATATGGTGCTGCTAGACAACATACTCAGAATGTTACCTGGTGATATGGTGCTGCTAGACAACATACTCAGAATGTTACCTGGTGATATGGTGCTGCTAGACAACATACTCAGAATGTTACCTGGTGATATGGTGCTGCTAGGCAACATACTCAGAATGTTACCTGGTGATATGGTGCTGCTAGACAACAGACTCAGAATGTTACCTGGTGATATGGTGCTGCTAGACAACATACTCAGAATGTTACCTGGTGATATGGTGCTGCTAGACAACATACTCAGATTGTTACCTGGTGATATGGTGCTACTAGTGATAGACAACATACTCAGAATGTTACCTGGTGATATGGTGCTGTTAGTGATAGACAACATACTCAGAATGATACCTGGTGATATGGTGCTGCTAGACAACATACTCAGAATGTTACCTGGTGATATGGTGCTACTAGTGATAGACAACATACTCAGAATGTTACCTGGTGATATGGTGCTGATAGACAACATACTCAGAATGTAACCTGGTGATATGGTGCTGTTAGACAACATACTCAGATTGTTACCTGGTGATATGGTGCTGCTAGACAACATACTCAGATTGTTACCTGGTGATATGGTGCTGCTAGACAACATACTCAGAATGTTACCTGGTGATATGGTGCTGATAGACAACATACTCAGAATGTTACCTGGTGATATGGTGCTGCTAAACAACATACTCAGAATGTTACCTGGTGATATGGTGCTGCTAGTGATAGACAACATACTCAGAATGTTACCTGGTGATATGGTGCTGCTAGACAACATACTCAGAATGTTACCTGGTGATATGGTGCTGCTAGACAACATACTCAGAATGTTACCTGGTGATATGGTGCTGCTAGACAACATACTCAGAATGTTACCTGGTGATATGGTGCTGATAGACAACATACTCAGAATGTTACCTGGTGATATGGTGCTGCTAGACAACATACTCAGAATGTTACCTGGTGATATGGTGCTGCTCGACAACATACTCAGAATGTTACCTGGTGATATGGTGCTGCTAGACAACATACTCAGATTGTTACCTGGTGATATGGTGCTGCTAGACAACATACTCAGAATGTTACCTGGTGATATGGTGCTGCTAGACAACATACTCAGAATGTTACCGGGTGATATGGTGCTGCTAGTGATAGACAACATACTCAGAATGTTACCTGGTGATATGGTGCTGCTAGTGATAGACAACATACTCAGAATGTTACCTGGTGATATGGTGCTGCTAGACAACATACTCAGAATGTTACCTGGTGATATGGTGCTACTAGACAACATACTCAGAATGTTACCTGGTGATATGGTGCTGCTAGACAACATACTCAGAATGTTACCTGGTGATATGGTGCTGCTAGACAACATACTCAGAATGTTACCTGGTGATATGGTGCTGCTAGACAACATACTCAGAATGTTACCTGGTGATATGGTGCTGCTAGACAACATACTCAGAATGTTACCTGGTGATATGGTGCTGCTAGACAACATACTCAGAATGTTACCTGGTGATATGGTGCTGCTAGACAACATACTCAGAATGTTACCTGGTGATATGGTGCTGCTAGACAACATACTCAGAATGTTACCGGGTGATATGGTGCTGCTAGTGATAGACAACATACTCAGAATGTTACCTGGTGATATGGTGCTGCTAGACAACATACTCAGAATGTTTCCTGGTGATATGGTGCTGCTAGACAACATACTCAGAATGTTACCGGGTGATATGGTGCTGCTAGTGATAGACAACATACTCAGAATGTTACCTGGTGATATGGTGCTGCTAGTGATAGACAACATACTCAGAATGTTACCTGGTGATATGGTGCTGCTAGACAACATACTCAGAATGTTACCTGGTGATATGGTGCTGCTAGACAACATACTCAGAATGTTACCTGGTGATGTGGTGCTGCTAGACAACATACTCAGAATGTTACCTGGTGATATGGTGCTGCCTGACAACATACTCAGAATGTTACCTGGTGATATGGTGCTGCTAGACAACATACTCAGAATGTTACCTGGTGATATGGTGCTGCTAGACAACATACTCAGAATGTTACCTGGTGATATGGTGCTGCTAGACAACATACTCAGAATGTTACCTGGTGATATGGTGCTGCTAGACAACATACTCAGAATGTTACCTGGTGATATGGTGCTGCTAGACAACATACTCAGAATGTTACCTGGTGATATGGTGCTGCTAGACAACATACTCAGAATGTTACCTGGTGATATGGTGCTGCTAGACAACATACTCAGAATGTTACCGGGTGATATGGTGCTGCTAGTGATAGACAACATACTCAGAATGTTACCTGGTGATATGGTGCTGCTAGACAACATACTCAGAATGTTACCGGGTGATATGGTGCTGCTAGTGATAGACAACATACTCAGAATGTTACCTGGTGATATGGTGCTGATAGACAACATACTCAGAATGTTACCTGGTGATATGGTGTTGCTAGTGATAGACAACATACTCAGAATGTTACCTGGTGATATGGTGCTGCTAGTGATAGACAACATCCTCAGAATATTACCTGGTGATATGGTGCTGCTAGTGATAGACAACATACTCAGAATGTTACCTGGTGATATGGTGCTGCTAGACAACATACTCAGAATGTAACCTGGTGATATGGTGCTGTTAGACTACATACTCAGAATGTTACCTGGTGATATGGTGCTGCTAGACAACATACTCAGAATGTTACCTGGTGATATGGTGCTGCTAGACAACATACTCAGAATGTTACCTGGTGATATGGTGTTGCTAGACAACATACTCAAAATGATACCTGGTGATATGGTGCTGTTAGACAACATACTCAGAATGTTACCTGGTGATATGGTGTTGCTAGTGATAGACAACATACTCAGTGTTACCTGGTGATATGGTGCTGCTAGTGATAGACAACATACTCAGAATGTTACCTGGTAATATGGTGCTGATGGACAACATACTCAGATTGTTACCTGGTGATATGGTGCTGCTAGTGATAGACAACATACTCAGAATGTTACCTGGTGATATGGTGCTGATAGACAACATACTCAGATTGTTACCTGGTGATATGGTGCTGCTAGTGATAGACAACATACTCAGATTGTTACCTGGTGATATGGTGCTGTTTGATAGACAACATACTCAGAATGTTACCTGGTGATATGGTGCTGCTAGTGATAGACAACATACTCAGAATGTTACCTGGTGATATGGTGCTGCTAGTGATATACAACATACTCAGAATGTTACCTGGTGATATGGTGCTGCTAGACAACATACTCAGAATGTTACCTGGTGATATGGTGCTGCTAGTGATATACAACATACTCAGAATGTTACCTGGTGATATGGTGCTGCTAGTGATATACAACATACTCAGAATGTTACCTGGTGATATGGTGCTGCTAGTGATAGACAACATACTCAGAATGTTACCAGGTGATATGGTGCTGCTAGTGATAGACAACATACTCAGAATGTTACCTGGTGATATGGTGCTGCTAGTGATAGACAGCATACTCAGAATGTTACCTGGTGATATGGTGCTGCTAGACAACATACTCAGAATGTTACCTAGTGATATGGTGCTGCTAGTGATAGACAACATACCCAGAATGTTAGCTGGTGATATGGTGCTGATAGACAACATACTCAGAATGTTACCTAGTGATATGGTGCTGCTAGTGATAGACAACATACCCAGAATGTTAGCTGGTGATATGGTGCTGATAGACAACATACTCAGAATGTTACCTAGTGATATGGTGCTGTTAGACAACACTCAGAATGTTAGCTGGTGATATGGTGCTGCTATTGATAGACAACATACTCAGAATGTTACCTGGTGATATGGTGCTGCTAGTGATAGACAACATACTCAGAATGTTACCTGGTGATATGGTGCTGCTAGTGATAGACAACATACTCAGAATGTTACCTGGTGATATGGTGCTGTTAGACAACATACTCAGTCTGAAAAATGAAAGCTCATGTTAAAGCTCTTTACCGTGTAAAGCTCCTAGTGCAAATGCCTCAACGTTATCTCAGTGGGCTAAGTACTGCATACAGTAAGTAATGGACATAGGTTACTATGTAACGTAAAGTGTTTAGGGTACATTATTACTGTGTTTAGGGTACAGCATTACCGTGTAATGCGTTTAGGGTACAGCATTACTGTGTAATTTGTTTAGGGTACAGCATTACTGTGTAATTTGTTTAGGGTACAATATTACTGTGTTTAGGGTACAGCATTACCGTGTAATTTGTTTAGGGTACAGCATTACTGTGTAATTTGTTTAGGGTACAGCATTACTGTGTTTAGGGTACAGCATTACTGTGTAATGTGTTTAGGGTACAGCATTACCGTGTAATGCGTTTAGGGTACAGCATTACCGTGTAATGTGTTTAGGGTACAGCATTACCGTGTAATGTGTTTAGGGTACAGCATTACCGTGTAATGTGTTTAGGGTAACAGCATTACCGTGTAATGTGTTTAGGGTTCAGCATTACCGTGTAATGTGAAGTGTGTTGAAAGACATGATAGTAGCATTACACTCACTGAGCGTATCAAAACTACAAGGACAAGATGTAGAGGTCAACTAGTGAAGAAGGTTGTCTGATTTACACTGTTCTGATCCCCCTTTCATCCTTTAAATCGCTAGGATGAAAAACACACTCACCGCGTGACCCTCGGCTCAGTCACACTCACAGCGTGACCCTCGGCTCAGTCACACTCACAGCGTGACCCTCGGCTCAGTCACACTCACAGCGTGACCCTCGGCTCAGTCACACTCACAGCGTGACCCTCGGCTCAGTCACACGCACAGCGTGACCCTCGGCTCAGTCACACGCACAGCGTGACCCTCGGCTCAGTCACACTCACAGCGTGACCCTCGGCTCAGTCACACGCACAGCGTGACCCTCGGCTCAGTCACACGCACTACGTGACCCCCGGCTCAGTCACACTCACAGCGTGACCCTCGGCTCAGTCACACGCACTACGTGACCCCCGGCTCAGTCACACTCACAGCGTGACCCTCGGCTCAGTCACACGCACAGCGTGACCCTCGGCTCAGTCACACGCACAGCGTGACCCTCGGCTCAGTCACACGCACAGCGTGACCCTCGGCTCAGTCACACTCTCTCTGTCTGTCTGTCTGTCTGTCTGTCTGTCTGTCTGTGACTACCTCTGTCTGTCTGTCTGTCTGTCTGTCTGTCTGTCTGTCTGTCTGTGACTACCTCTGTCTGTCTGTCTGTCTGTCTGTCTGTCTGTCTGTCTGTGACTACCTCTGTCTGTCTGTCTGTCTGTCTGTCTGTGACTACCTCTGTCTGTCTGTCTGTCTGTCTGTCTGTGACTACCTCTGTCTGTCTGTCTGTCTGTCTGTCTGTCTGTGACTACCTCTGTCTGTCTGTCTGTCTGTCTGTCTGTGACTACCTCTGTCTGTCTGTCTGTCTGTCTGTCTGTGACTACCTCTGTCTGTCTGTCTGTCTGTCTGTCTGTCTGTCTGTCTGTGACTACCTCTGTCTGTCTGTCTGTCTGTCTGTCTGTGACTACCTCTGTCTGTCTGTCTGTCTGTCTGTCTGTCTGTGACTACCTCTGTCTGTCTGTCTGTCTGTCTGTCTGTCTGTCTGTCTGTCAAATTCCATCCATATTGTCAGACCCCGGTGGCGCGTTGGTAATATCAGTGGGTTTTGTGATGAATGAGACATCTCAGTGAATGATGGAGCTGAGTTTGCCTTTTTGCCCTAAATTTCATTAAAGGTGCTCCATAAAGCCTTTTTACTATAATTCATTATGTCATTTATCTGTGTTTCATAGTGTACTTTCTTCTTCTTTATTGAGTTTAGTCACATGATATCTCTAGTTGCGGTACGTTTGCGCATCCGCTAGCAAACAATTGGTGCATTGGAACTCCGGAGTGTCAATATTGTCTCGTCATAAAACACATCTTCTACAGCGCTGCAAACGTTCATTAGTCATTCCAGGCCAAGCGGGCTCCAACCGAACTAGCTGAGAAATTAGTGGTAGGTGTTGACATCCGAGTTCTTGAGTTCTGACATTTTTCAGGGTGGAGTCGGGCGTCTGTTTCATCAGCCCATCCGGTATGAACAGTTGGAACAGCCGAGTCGGAGTTGAAGTCATATTCAAAGTCGAAAAGGAGGTTAGTAACTGTCGGTCTGATGTCCAGAAGTGCTTGGCGGTCATAGGTGATACTAGTATGAACTTTGATAAGTCCATATTATAAATATATGGACAGAAAAGTGGACAGCAGTAGTTATATAGGATGAACCATGACCAGAATACAGTAGATACAGTTGAACTCAGAAGTTTACATACACCTTAGCCAAATATATTTAAAACTGAGTAAAGATTCCCTGTCATAGGTCAGTTAGGATCACCACTTTATTTTAAAGAATATGAAATGTCAGAATAATAGTAGAGAGAATGATTTATTTCAGCTTTTATTTCTTTCATCACATTCCCAGTGGGTCAGAAGATTACATGCACTCAATTGGTATTTGGTAGTATTGCCTTTAAATTGTTTAACTTGGGTCAAACGTTTCGGGTAGCCTTCCACAAGCTTCCCACAATAAGTTGGGTGAATTTTGGCCCATTCCTCCTGACAGAGCTGGTGGAACTGAGTCAGGTTTGTAGGCCTCCTTGCTCGCACACACTTTTTCAGTTCTGCCCACAAATTTTCTATAGGATTGAGGTCAGGGCTTTGTGATGGCCACTCCAATACCTTGACTTTGTTGTCCTTAAGCCATTTTGCCACAACTTTGGAAGTATGCTTGGGGTCATTGTCCATTTGGAAGACCCATTTATGACCAAGCTTTAACTACCTGACTGATGTCTTGAGGTGATGCTTCAATATATCCACATAATTTTCACTTCCTCATGATGCCATCTATTTGTGAAGTGCACCACCACTGAGATACTTTTGTACCTGTTTCCTTCAGCATCTTCACAAGGTCCTTTGCTGTTGTTCTGGGATTGATTTGCACTTTTCACACCAAAGTACATTCATCTCTAGGAGACAGAACATGTCTCCTTCCTGAGTGGTATGACGGCTGCGTGGTCCCATGGTGTTTATACTTGCATACTATTGTTTGTACAGATGAATTTGGTACCTTCAGGCATTTGGAAATTGCTCCCAAGGATGAACCAGACTTGTGGAGGTCTACAATTTATTTTCTGAGATCTTGGCTGATTTCTTTTGATTTTCCCATGATGTCAAACAAAGAGGCACTGAGTTTGAAGGTAGGCCTTGAAATACAACCACAGGTACACCTCCAATTGACTCAAATTATGTCAGTTAGCCTATCAGAAGCTTCTAAAGCCATGACATCATTTTCTGGAATTTTCCAAGCTGTTTAAAGGCACAGTCAACTTAGTGTATGTAAACTTCTGACCCACTGGAAATGTGATTGAGTGAGTTATCAGTGAAATAATCTCTCTGTAAACAATTGTTGGAAAAATTACTTGTGTCATGCACAAAGTAGATGTCCTAACCGACTTGCCAAAACTATAGTTTGTTAACAAGAACTTTGTGGAGTGGTTGAAAAACAAGATAATGACTCCAACCTAAGCGTATGTTAACTTCCGACTTCAACTGTATGTATGAATGTTAACATTATTAAAGTGACCAGTGTAAAATGATGTTCAATAGGGAAAAGTATTCTCTAAGTTTCAGGGTAGAGAAGCGGGTGGTAGCCGGCTAGTGACAGTGACTAAGGTTCAGGGTAGAGAAGCGGGTGGTAGCCGGCTAGTAACAGTGACTAAGGTTCAGGGTAGAGAAGCGGGTGGTAGCCGGCTAGTGACAGTGACTAAGGTTCAGGGCAGGGTACTGAGTGGAGGCTGGCTAGTGGTGACTATTTAACAGTCCGATGGCCTGAAGATAGAAGCTGTTTTTCGGTCTCTGTCCCAGCTTTGAGGCACCTGTACCGTGCCTTCTGGATGATAGCGGTGTGAACAGGCAGTGGCTATAGTCTCCTGTAGTCCACGATCAGCTAATTTGTTTTGTTGACATTGAGGGAGGTTCATTTCCTGGCACCACCTCCTCCAGTGCGCCCATCTCCTCCCTGTCGCCGGTCTCGTCGGTAACCAGGACTACCACTGTTGTGTCATCAGCAAACTTGATGATTGAGTTGTGAGGCCATGCAGTAATACGTGAACAGGGAGTACAGGAGGGTGCTGAGCACAGTGTCTGTCTGGCCATCTGCATCTCAGTCTCACAGGAACTCTGAGGGAATTGGATTGATTAAATTGGGAATTGATTAAAGACATTCTCTGGAACTTTGGCGACGACATAAGTATTTTTTAATCCTTCCATTTTGGGCTGAATGTGTCAATGTGTAGTTCATACATGAATAACTTATGAGCAGAATTACTGTTTTACCTCAATTAACCACAAACTCCCTGGTTTGAAAGTTACTTTTTTTTCAGGGAGTTGTACAGGACCACTTCCCCTACATATGATGTGTGCAATATCACCTCGTTTTGGCTCTAGAGTGCTACTTTCAGAACTAACCCCCCCCAAAAACAAATATATACAAATCTTATGGAGAATCTCTTCAACCTGAGCTTTTTAAAACACAAGCACCACTATCCTGTACCATGTGGTGTCGGCTAAGGTAGGTATAGAGCTATCACTTGAGTTAACTACTGAAGTGTTGGGTATCGGGAAGGTCCCACTCCCTGGTTTGAAAGTGACTGTATTCTGTGACGCCATTGTGAGTACGGCAAGCTTCCCATTGGCCAGCCCCGAGCAACAGGAGTTCTAATCCCTTGCCATTTGAGTGACAGCTAGCAAGATGCAGATTGACAAGTCAGACCCAGTGTTATAGTCCACGTATCTGCACACAGTGACGTAGAATGCTATTTTCAGGGGACCCGTTGAGGCTTTCGAGCGCTAATTCAGAACTACTGACTGAAAACATACTAAAAGTTTGAGAGTGGATCTTTAATGGTTCTGCTGGTTGTACCCAGTTCTGCTGCCTGGTCCTACGTACCCGGTACTGCTGCCTGGTCGTACCTACCTAGTACTGCTGCCTGGTCGTACGTACCCAGTACTGCTGCCTGGTCGTACGTACCCAGTACTGCTGCCTGGTCGTACGTACCCAGTTCTGCTGCCTGGTCGTACCCACCCGGTACTGCTGCCTGGTCGTACGTACCCGGTACTGCTGCCTGGTCGTACGTACCCAGTACTGCTGCCTGGTCGTACGTACCCAGTTCTGCTGCCTGGTCGTACGTACCCAGTTCTGCTGCCTGGTCGTACCCACCCGGTACTGCTGCCTGGTCGTACGTACCCAGTACTGCTGCCTGGTCGTACGTACCCGGTACTGCTGCCTGGTCGTACCCACCCGGTACTGCTGCCTGGTCGTACCCACCCAGTACTGCTGCCTGGTCGTAACCAGTACTGCTGCCTGGTCGTACGTACCCAGTACTGCTGCCTGGTCGTACGTACCCGGTACTGCTGCCTGGTCGTACGCACCCAGTACTGCTGCCTGGTCGTACCCACCCGGTACTGCTGCCTGGTCGTACGTACCCGGTACTGCTGCCTGGTCGTACGCTACCCGGTACTGCTGCCTGGTCGTACCCACCCAGTACTGCTGCCTGGTCGTACCCACCCAGTACTGCTGCCTGGTCGTACGTACCCAGTACTGCTGCCTGGTCGTACCCAGTACTGCTGCCTGGTCGTACCCACCCAGTAATGCTGCCTGGTCGTACGTACCCAGTACTGCTGCCTGGTCGTAGCCACCCAGTGCTGCTTCCTGGTCGTACGTACCCAGTGCTGCTGCCTGGTCGTACGTACCCAGTGCTGCTGCCTGGTCGTACCCACCCAGTGCTGCTGCCTGGTCGTACGTACCCAGTGCTGCTGCCTGGTCGTACGTACCCAGTGCTGCTGCCTGGTCGTACGTACCCAGTGCTGCTGCCTGGTCGTACGTACCCGGTGCTGCTGCCTGGTCGTACGTACCCGGTGCTGCTGCCTGGTCGTACGTACCCGGTACTGCTGCCTGGTCGTACGCACCCAGTACTGCTGCCTGGTCGTACGTACCCAGTGCTGCTGCCTGGTCGTACGTACCCATTTCTGCTGCCTGGTCGTTCTGCTGCCTGGTCGTACGTACCCAGTACTGCTGCCTGGTCGTACCCACCCAGTACTGCTGCCTGGTCGTACGTACCCAGTACTGCTGCCTGGTCGTACGTACCCAGTACTGCTGCCTGGTCGTACGTACCCAGTACTGCTGCCTGGTCGTACCCACCCGGTACTGCTGACTGGTCGTACCCACCCGGTTGTGCTGCCTGGTCGTACCCACCCGGTTCTACTGCCTGGTCGTACCCACCCGGTTCTGCTGCCTGGTCGTACGTACCCAGTTCTGCTGCCTGGTCGTACGTACCCAGTTCTGCTGCCTGGTCATACATACCCAGTTCTGTTGCCTGGTCGTACGTACCCAGTACTGCTGCCTGGTTGTAACCAGTACTGGTTGAAAAGAGTCATGATCATGTTCAGGCTGAATGTACAAACAGACAAATCAAATTCAGTAGTTTTAAAACCTGTCCAACAGGTGTTGAAGCCTGGGGAACTATTGCTCCGCCCCCCGCCCACCCCCTCGCAAATTCTAATCTCTTATCTCCTGCTCAAATACTTTTCTACAAGTCTATGAGGTGAATCAGAGATCAGAGTTGATAGACTACCTGAGAATAATTAACCTAAGTTATTACTATAGCAACAGAGATCACATGACATCAGAAACATTACATTTTTCTGTTAACTTTATTATATTTCATATAATATTCATCTATAAAGAGCCTGGGATTGTTACTGAGGAACATTCACATTGTCTGGCCGTATTGTCTAGTCGATGTGGAGAAAAGGCTGTTGTCTGGTCTGAAACAGGGAGAGCCCAGCCAACTTTATACAACAGAGGAGGCTGGTGGAGGGGAGCTACAGGAGGACAGGTTCATTGTCATGACTGGAATGGAATAAGTGCAACAGAGTCAACCGTGTGGTTTTCATTTGTTTGATGTGTTTAATACCATTCCATTCCAGCCATTACAATGAACCCGTCCTCTTAAACCTCCTCCCACCAGCCTCCTCTGCTACACACACACACACTGGCCAACTCTGCTCACAGGCCAACTCTGCTCACAGGCCAACTCTGCTGCTGTGTGTCCAACAAAACCCACTGACTCCAAGTTTCCCCCTGCCACACACACACACACACACACACACACACACACACACGACTGTCCATGTCAACTATAACAGACACTAGACAGGCCAAACCCACAGCCAGCTTTTAATTGTATTTATTTAAATAGGTGTTGTCCGACCAAACTCGGACAACGCTGGGCCAATTGTGCGCCGCCCTATGGGACTCCCAATCAAGGCCGGATGTGATACAGCCTGGATTCGAACCAGAGACTGTAGTGACAACTCTTTAGACCGCTGCGCCACTTGGCAGCCTTTAGGCTAATCACAAGCTACATGAGGCATGAACAACCTTGACCTTAAGAGGATAGTTCAGGACTTCCCCGACGAGGCCCTTTATCTAGGTCCCCGACGAGGCCCTTTATCTAGGTCCCCGACGAGGCCCTTTATCTAGGTCCCCGACGAGGCCCTTTATCTAGGTCCCCGACGAGGCCCTTTATCTAGGTCCCCGACGAGGCCCTTTATCTAGGTCCCCGACGAGGCCCTTTATCTAGGTCCCCGACGAGGCCCTTTATCTAGATCCCCGACGAGGCCCTTTATCTAGATCCCCGACGAGGTGCTTTATTTAGATCCCCGACAAGGCCCTTTATCTGCTTCCCCAAGTCAGATAAACTGGTGGATACCATTTTCTCAGCAAATGCCTTCGAACTAAATGCAAACGACCGTTAGCGCAATGACTGGAAGTTTATGGGAACAGCTAGCATCATGGACGTCACTAGGACCTGGCTTTCGGAGCTTTAGCCCAGAATCTTTTGCGCTGCTGCAATGGTATAAGGGGAAAAAAATGTCAACTGAATGAGCCACTTAGTCATCCAACCTTGTAAAACATCAGGGGTGTAGAGCTGCCTGAAGTCATCCAACCTTGTAAAACATTAGGGGTGTAGAGCTGCCTGAAGTCATCCAACCTTGTAAAACATCAGGGGTGTAGAGCTGCCTGAAGTCATTCAACCTTGTAAAACATCAGGGGTGTAGAGCTGCCTGTAGTCATCCAACCTTGTAAAACATCAGGGGTGTAGAGCTGCCTGAAGTCATCCAACCTTGTAAAACATCAGGGGTGTAGAGCTGCCTGAAGTCATCCAACCTTGTAAAACATCAGGGGTGTAGAGCTGCCTGAAGTCATCCAACCTTGTAAAACATCAGGGGTGTAGAGCTGCCTGAAGTCATCCAACCTTGTAAAACATCAGGGGTGAAGAGCTGCCTGAAGTCATCCAACCTTGTAAAACATCAGGGTTGAAGAGCTGCCTGTAGTCATCCAACCTTGTAAAACATCAGGGGTGTAGAGCTGCCTGTAGTCATCCAACCTTGTAAAACATCAGGGGTGTAGAGCTGCCTGTAGTCATCCAACCTTGTAGCCCTGCAGGAGGAACGCACAGCCCTGCAGGAAGAACACACAGCCCTACAGGAAGAACACACAGCCCTACAGGAAGGGCTGCAGGAAGAACACACAGCGCTACAGGAAGAACACACAGCCCTGCAGGAGGAACACACAGCCCTACAGGAAGAACACACAGCCCTACAGGAAGGGCTGCAGAAAGAACACACAGCGCTACAGGAAGAACACACAGCCCTACAGGAAGAACACACAGCCCTACAGGAAGAACACACAGCCCTACAGGAAGGGCTGCAGGAAGAACACACAGCCCTACAGGAAGGGCTGCAGGAAGAACACACAGCCCTACAGGAAGGGCTGCAGGAAGAACACACAGCCCTACAGGAAGAACACACAGCCCTACAGGAAGAACACACAGCCCTACAGGAAGAACACACAGCCCTACAGGAAGAACACACAGCGCTACAGGAAGAACACACAGCCCTACAGGAAGAACACACAGCCCTACAGGAAGAACACACAGCCCTACAGGAAGAACACACAGCGCTACAGGAAGGGCTGCAGGAAGAACACACAGCGCTACAGGAAGAACACACAGCCCTACAGGAAGGGCTGCAGAAAGAACACACAGCGCTACAGGAAGAACACACAGCCCTACAGGAAGGGCTGCAGGAAGAACACACAGCCCTACAGGAAGGGCTGCAGGAAGAACACACAGCCCTACAGGAAGAACACACAGGCCTACAGGAAGGGCTGCAGGAAGAACACACAGCCCTACAGGAAGGGCTGCAGGAAGAACACACAGCCCTACAGGAAGGGCTGCAGGAAGAACACACAGCCCTACAGGAAGGGCTGCAGGAAGAACACACAGCGCTACAGGAAGAACACACAGCCCTACAGGAAGAACACACAGCCCTACAGGAAGGGCTGCAGGAAGAACACACAGCCCTACAGGAAGGGCTGCAGGAAGAACACACAGCGCTACAGGAAGAACACACAGCCCTACAGGAAGGGCTGCAGGAAGAACACACAGCGCTACAGGAAGAACACACAGCCCTACAGGAAGAACACACAGCGCTACAGGAAGGGCTGCAGGAAGAACACACAGCGCTACAGGAAGAACACACAGCCCTACAGGAAGAACACACAGCGCTACAGGAAGAACACACAGCCCTACAGGAAGAACACACAGCCCTACAGGAAGAACACACAGCCCTACAGGAAGAACACACAGCGCTACAGGAAGGGCTGCAGGAAGAACACACAGCGCTACAGGAAGAACACACAGCCCTACAGGAAGGGCTGCAGAAAGAACACACAGCGCTACAGGAAGAACACACAGCCCTACAGGAAGGGCTGCAGGAAGAACACACAGCCCTACAGGAAGGGCTGCAGGAAGAACACACAGCCCTACAGGAAGAACACACAGGCCTACAGGAAGGGCTGCAGGAAGAACACACAGCCCTACAGGAAGGGCTGCAGGAAGAACACACAGCCCTACAGGAAGGGCTGCAGGAAGAACACACAGCCCTACAGGAAGGGCTGCAGGAAGAACACACAGCGCTACAGGAAGAACACACAGCCCTACAGGAAGAACACACAGCCCTACAGGAAGGGCTGCAGGAAGAACACACAGCCCTACAGGAAGGGCTGCAGGAAGAACACACAGCGCTACAGGAAGAACACACAGCCCTGCAGGAGGAACACACAGCCCTACAGGAAGAACACACAGCCCTACAGGAAGGGCTGCAGAAAGAACACACAGCGCTACAGGAAGAACACACAGCCCTACAGGAAGAACACACAGCCCTACAGGAAGAACACACAGCCCTACAGGAAGGGCTGCAGGAAGAACACACAGCCCTACAGGAAGGGCTGCAGGAAGAACACACAGCCCTACAGGAAGGGCTGCAGGAAGAACACACAGCCCTACAGGAAGAACACACAGCCCTACAGGAAGAACACACAGCCCTACAGGAAGAACACACAGCCCTACAGGAAGAACACACAGCCCTACAGGAAGAACACACAGCCCTACAGGAAGGGCTGCAGGAAGAACACACAGCCCTACAGGAAGGGCTGCAGGAAGAACACACAGCCCTACAGGAAGGGCTGCAGGAAGAACACACAGCCCTACAGGAAGAACACACAGCCCTACAGGAAGAACACACAGCCCTACAGGAGGAACACACAGCCCTACAGGAAGAACACACAGCCCTACAGGAGGAACACACAGCCCTACAGGAAGAACACACAGCCCTACAGGAAGAACACACAGCCCTACAGGAAGAACACACAGCCCTACAGGAAGGGCTGCAGGAAGAACACACAGCGCTACAGGAAGAACACACAGCCCTACAGGAAGGGCTGCAGAAAGAACACACAGCGCTACAGGAAGAACACACAGCCCTACAGGAAGGGCTGCAGGAAGAACACACAGCCCTACAGGAAGGGCTGCAGGAAGAACACACAGCCCTACAGGAAGAACACACAGGCCTACAGGAAGGGCTGCAGGAAGAACACACAGCCCTACAGGAAGGGCTGCAGGAAGAACACACAGCCCTACAGGAAGGGCTGCAGGAAGAACACACAGCCCTACAGGAAGGGCTGCAGGAAGAACACACAGCGCTACAGGAAGAACACACAGCCCTACAGGAAGAACACACAGCCCTACAGGAAGGGCTGCAGGAAGAACACACAGCCCTACAGGAAGGGCTGCAGGAAGAACACACAGCGCTACAGGAAGAACACACAGCCCTACAGGAAGGGCTGCAGGAAGAACACACAGCGCTACAGGAAGAACACACAGCCCTACAGGAAGAACACACAGCGCTACAGGAAGGGCTGCAGGAAGAACACACAGCGCTACAGGAAGAACACACAGCCCTACAGGAAGAACACACAGCGCTACAGGAAGAACACACAGCCCTACAGGAAGAACACACAGCCCTACAGGAAGAACACACAGCCCTACAGGAAGAACACACAGCGCTACAGGAAGGGCTGCAGGAAGAACACACAGCGCTACAGGAAGAACACACAGCCCTACAGGAAGGGCTGCAGAAAGAACACACAGCGCTACAGGAAGAACACACAGCCCTACAGGAAGGGCTGCAGGAAGAACACACAGCCCTACAGGAAGGGCTGCAGGAAGAACACACAGCCCTACAGGAAGAACACACAGGCCTACAGGAAGGGCTGCAGGAAGAACACACAGCCCTACAGGAAGGGCTGCAGGAAGAACACACAGCCCTACAGGAAGGGCTGCAGGAAGAACACACAGCCCTACAGGAAGGGCTGCAGGAAGAACACACAGCGCTACAGGAAGAACACACAGCCCTACAGGAAGAACACACAGCCCTACAGGAAGGGCTGCAGGAAGAACACACAGCCCTACAGGAAGGGCTGCAGGAAGAACACACAGCGCTACAGGAAGAACACACAGCCCTACAGGAAGGGCTGCAGGAAGAACACACAGCGCTACAGGAAGAACACACAGAGCTTCAGGAAGGGCTGCAGATTAAGTTTAATACATGTGTCAAAATAGATAATGACTCCGGTCTCTATAAAAACAAATGTAATCATTGAAAATACTACACCAGCATAATTTAGCCACAATAGAGGATCAATAGTTTTTTTTTTAATCGCTGTAGATTGTGTTGTCACATTATGAGCGTTTAGGCCAAGTCTACAGTCGGGATTCCCGCAATTCTGCAGCAAATATAAAACAGATGATTGATGAGTTGATGATGATTGATAAGTTGTCGCTGTCAGTGAACAGCAGCTGGAAGGTATTTCGCAATATTTTAAAAATACAATTGCGGGAAGAATATGTTTGAATAGATGAGTGCCACTGGAAAGTTGGACTATAATGACCTCCTCATATTGTTGGCCTGAGATCTGTGTGTCCACTCGTTTCATTGGCCTACGCTATTGGTCGCCTTCAAGACATTGGTCGTTGGTTTTATTGATCTCAGTATTTAAATGTCAGAGTAGCTTGTCATTTTGATAATGTGTGTGGTACAAAAAAAATATTGTAACGTCTCCAGTAACTGGTGACAGACCACAGCCCTGGCTTGCATGCTAGTGGTTCCTATAAACTTCCAGTCATTGCGGTAACACTAGTTAGCATTGACTCGCAAAACTGTCTTCCTTCATACTGGAAGCAGACAGCCGAAATAAAGAAAAGGGTATGCAGGAGTTCATCTGACTCTGGCGGAAGTAGATAAAGGACCTCTCCACTGCTCATTTCAACTTCTGTAGAATTTATTTTGAATTTGCGTGGAAACAACGTTGACTCAACCAGCGTGTGTCCAGCGGGTCATTGCCAATATCCTGAACTATCCCTTTAAGCTCATAAGGACATTAGCCTACATAACATATGCCTAATGTTTTCTCAATGTTTGCTCAAATGAATAGAACATTTTAGAAATGTTAGTCTTTCTGTCCCTCCGGCTATAATGACCAGTCAGGCTTATTCCGAAGGGGTCGGCGTACACGTTGTAGGCTACCTGTCATTCTCAATAGACTACAACCACATTTGCGTACTTACATTTCCTGTAGACTCAGAAAGGCATTGATTATTCCCAACGAAACCTCCATCAAACGTCTCGACTCATCCATGGAAACGTCATTCCGTCCATTTCTGATCGTCAACCTCCACAGATGATTAATTAACGTGACACGCGGAACAGCAGCTCGATTACAGATCAACTTCAGAGAGAGAAGAAGAAGCAGAGAGAGACGGAGAGGAACGGCAATCCCTTTGCGCGCGTCCGTGCCGTGAGCGGACAGAGCAGAGCCAGGGTGACCGCGCATTCCCGTGCCGCTCGTCCTCTGTTACGGTCAATTATACGCGGCTCATTGCAGTGATAAGAATCTATGAGGTTGTACGTGGCCATACGTGCGATCAATCAGTTGTGTTTAAATTAATGTATAGATCTCCAACAGTGCTCAAAGTTTGAGCCAAGAACAGAAGTAAAGGTTTAAAAGATGAATAAAAACAGACTACATGACTTAAATAACAAAGGATGTTTTGTTTTCATATTTAATGAGGGTAATATAAGCAATACATATGTAGTAGGCTGTAGCTTATTGGGTTCAAAGGAAAATACTCAGCACACAGAATAATAACCCCCCCCCCCCTTTAGGACGTGTTGTACACTGCAGAGTGATGCCGAAACCTAGGACTACCTGAGGCCTACCTGAACACTCCAGAGAAACGTTTAGGTGTTGAATCACTGACGAGCATCAGGCTATGACCTGTACCAGCGATATCAACAGGGTTATACCACACTGACGAACAGAGATGTTTAGCCCTAAACATTAACGATAAGTCCCAGTGTCATCTAAAAACCGATGAGGCAGTCAGAGAGTTCAACACCACAGGCAGGCAACCTAGGAGGTAGACAGGAGAGGTGTAGGGCGATGGGTTGGGCATTGCCTGAGTCATGTTGAACTGTTCAATTGCAGTAAGCAAGCTTTGGAACAGCTAAACAAATCATTCTGGAGCCTGCCGTGACTGTATAGGCCTAAATGTAACGATTGATGGGGGAAACAGCTGAAATGGGTCTTGAACCATCGAGTTGAGGTCACAGGGCAACTACACTGCCTCCTGTACCTTAATGACATGATTGAATAGTGGCCGTTTCACCCAGCACTCCGTTATGATATGATTATATGACAGGCTGTCAAAACGAGGTCACAGAGAACTGGACTAGGAGAATCACAGCTCATACACTGTGTGTGTGTGTGTGCTTTACATACTGTGTGTGTGTGTGCTTTACATACTGTGTGTGTGTGTGTGTGTGTGTGTGTGTGTGTGTGTGTGTGTGTGTGTGTGTGTGTGTGTGTGTGTGTGTGTGTGTGTGTGTGTGTGTGTGTGTGTGTGTGTGTGTGTGTGTGCTTTACATACTGTGTGTGTGTGTGTGTGCTTTACAAACTGTGTGTGTGTGTGCTTTACATACTGTGTGTGTGTGTGCTTTACATACTGTGTGTGTGTGTGCTTTACATACTGTGTGTGTGTGTGTGTGTGTGTGTGTGTGTGTGTGTGTGTGTTTTACTTACTGTGTGTGTGTGTGTGTGTGCTTTACATACTGTGTGTGAGTGTGGGTGTCTGTGTGATTTACATACTGTGTGTGTGTGTGTGCTTTACACACTGTGTGTGTGTGTGCTTTACACACTGTGTGTGTGTGTGTGTGATTTACATACTGTGTGTGTGTGTGTGTGTGTGTGCCTTACACACTGTGTGTGTGTGTGCTTTACACACTGTGTGTGTGTGTATTTATGTGTGTACGTGTGTGTGTGTCTTTATGTGTGTACGTGTGTGTGTAAGAGAGACGCATTTTACCAAGTACATTGACTGAGAACACATTATCTACATCAATGGGGAATAGTTACAAATATAATAACATCTTATTTATCATTTTTACTCTGATTAAATGTCAGGAATTGTGGAAAAACTGAGTTGAAATGTATTCGACTAAAGGGTATGTAAACTTCCAACTTCAACTGTATATACAGGGAGTACCAGTACCTGATCAATGTGGAGCTATATACAGGGAGTACCAGTACCAGATCAATGTGGAGCTATATACAGGGAGTTCCAATTTGTAAGTCGCTCTGGATAAGAGCGTCTGCTAAATGACTTAAATGTAATGTAAATGTACCAGATCAATGTGGAGCTATATACAGGGAGTACCAGATTAATGTGGGGCTATATACAGGGAGTACCAGTACCAGATCAATGTGGAGCTATATACAGGGAGTACGAGATCAATGTGGGGCTATATACAGGGAGTACCAGATCAATGTGGAGCTATATACAGGGAGTACCAGTACCAGATCAATGTGGGGCTATATACAGGGAGTACCAGATCAATGTGGAGCTATATACAGGGAGTACCAGTACCTGATCAATGTGGGGCTATATACAGGGAGTACCAGATCAATGTGGAGCTATATACAGGGAGTTCCAGATCAATGTGGAGCTATATACAGGGAGTACCAGATCAATGTGGAGCTATATACAGGGAGTACCAGATCAATGTGGGGCTATATACAGGGAGTTCCAGATCAATGTGGAGTTATATACAGGGAGTACCAGATCAATGTGGAGCTATATACAGGGAGTACCAGTACCAGATCAATGTGGAGCTATATACAGGGAGTACCAGATCAATGTGGAGCTATATACAGGGAGTACCAGTACCAGATCAATATGAAGCTATATACAGGAAGTACCAGATCAATGTGGAGCTATATACAGGGAGTACCAGTACCAGATCAATGTGGAGCTATATACAGGGAGTACCAGTACCTGATCAATGTGGGGCTATATACAGGGAGTACCAGATCAATGTGGAGCTATATACAGGGAGTACCAGATCAATGTGGAGCTATATACAGGGAGTACCAGTACCTGATCAATGTGGAGCTATATACAGGGAGTACCAGATCAATGTGGAGCTATATACAGGGAGTACCAGATCAATGTGGAGCTATATACAGGGAGTACCAGATCAATGTGGGGCTATATACAGGGAGTACCAGTACCAGATCAATGTGGAGCTATATACAGGGAGTACGAGATCAATGTGGAGCTATATACAGGGAGTACCAGTACCTGATCAATGTGGGGCTATATACAGGGAGTAGCAGATCAATGTGGAGCTATATACAGGGAGTACCAGTACCAAATCAATGTGAAGCTATATACAGGAAGTACCAGATCAATGTGGAGCTATATACAGGGAGTAAAAGTACCAGATCAATGTGGAGCTATATACAGGGAGTACCAGTAACTGATCAATGTGGGGCTATACACAGGGAGTACCAGTACCAGATCAATGTGAAGCTATATACAGGAAGTACCAGATCAATGTGGAGCTATATACAGGGAGTACCAGTATCAGATCAATGTGGAGCTATATACAGGGAGTACCAGTACCTGATCAATGTGGAGCTATATACAGGGAGTACCAGATCAATGTGGAGCTATATACAGGGAGTACCAGATCAATGTGGAGCTATATACAGGGAGTACCAGATCAATGTGGAGCTATATACTGGGAGTACCAGTACCTGATCAATGTGGAGCTATATACAGGGAGTACCAGATCAATGTGGAGCTATATACAGGGAGTACCAGATCAATGTGGAGCTATATACAGGGAGTACCAGATCAATGTGGAACTATATACAGGGAGTACCAGTACCAGATCAATGTGGGGCTATATACAGGGAGTACCAGTACCTGATCAATGTGGGGCTATATACAGGGAGTACCAGATCAATGTGGAGCTATATACTGGGAGTACCAGTACCTGATCAATGTGGAGCTATATACAGGGAGTACCAGATCAATGTGGAGCTATATACAGGGAGTACCAGATCAATGTGGGGCTATATACAGGGAGTACCAGTACCAGATCAATGTGGAGCTATATACAGGGAGTACGAGATCAATGTGGGGCTATATACAGGGAGTACCAGATCAATGTGGAGCTATATACAGGGAGTACCAGTACCAGATCAATGTGGGGCTATATACAGGGAGTACCAGATCAATGTGGAGCTATTTACAGGGAGTACCAGTACCTGATCAATGTGGGGCTATATACAGGGAGTACCAGATCAATGTGGAGCTATATACAGTGAGTTCCAGATCAATGTGGAGCTATATACAGGGAGTACCAGATCAATGTGGAGCTATATACAGGGAGTACCAGATCAATGTGGGGCTATATACAGGGAGTTCCAGATCAATGTGGAGTTATATACAGGGAGTACCAGATCAATGTGGAGCTATATACAGGGAGTACCAGTACCAGATCAATGTGGAGCTATATACAGGGAGTACCAGATCAATGTGGAGCTATATACAGGGAGTACCAGTACCAGATCAATATGAAGCTATATACAGGAAGTACCAGATCAATGTGGAGCTATATACAGGGAGTACCAGTACCAGATCAATGTGGAGCTATATACAGGGAGTACCAGTACCTGATCAATGTGGAGCTATATACAGGGAGTACCAGTACCTGATCAATGTGGAGCTATATACAGGGAGTACCAGATCAATGTGGAGCTATATACAGGGAGTACCAGATCAATGTGGAGCTATATACAGGGAGTACCAGTACCTGATCAATGTGGAGCTATATACAGGGAGTACCAGATCAATGTGGAGCTATATACAGGGAGTACCAGATCAATGTGGAGCTATATACAGGGAGTACCAGATCAATGTGGGGCTATATACAGGGAGTACCAGTACCAGATCAATGTGGAGCTATATACAGGGAGTACGAGATCAATGTGGAGCTATATACAGGGAGTACCAGTACCTGATCAATGTGGGGCTATATACAGGGAGTAGCAGATCAATGTGGAGCTATATACAGGGAGTACCAGTACCAGATCAATGTGAAGCTATATACAGGAAGTACCAGATCAATGTGGAGCTATATACATACAGGGAGTAAAAGTACCAGATCAATGTGGAGCTATATACAGGGAGTACCAGTAACTGATCAATGTGGGGCTATACACAGGGAGTACCAGTACCAGATCAATGTGAAGCTATATACAGGAAGTACCAGATCAATGTGGAGCTATATACAGGGAGTACCAGTATCAGATCAATGTGGAGCTATATACAGGGAGTACCAGTACCTGATCAATGTGGAGCTATATACAGGGAGTACCAGATCAATGTGGAGCTATATACAGGGAGTACCAGATCAATGTGGAGCTATATACAGGGAGTACCAGATCAATGTGGAGCTATATACTGGGAGTACCAGTACCTGATCAATGTGGAGCTATATACAGGGAGTACCAGTACCAGATCAATGTGGAGCTATATACAGGGAGTACCAGATCAATGTGGAGCTATATACAGGGAGTACCAGATCAATGTGGAGCTATATACAGGGAGTACCAGATCAATGTGGAGCTATATACAGGGAGTACCAGTACCAGATCAATGTGGAGCTATATACAGGAAGTACCAGTACCAGATCAATGTGGAGCTATATACAGGGAGTACCAGTACCAGATCAATGTGGAGCCATACACAGGGAGTACCAGTACCAGATCAATGTGGAGCTATACACACACTTAGATACAGTTGAAGTCGGAGGTTTAAATACACCTTAGCCGAATACATTTAAACTTAGTTTTTCACAATTCCTGACATTTAATCAGTAAAAATTCCCTATTTTAGGCCAGTTCGGATCACCACTTTATTTTAAGAATGTGAAATGTCAGAATAATAGCAGAGAGAATGATTAATTTCAGCTTTTATTTCTTTCATCACATTCCCAGTGGGTCAGAAGTTTACATACACTCAATTAGTATTTGGTAGCATTGCCTTTAAATTATTTAACTTGGGTCAAAGGTTTCAGGTAGCCTTCTACAAGCTTCCCACAATAAATTGGGTGATTTTTGGCCCATTCCTCCTGACAGAGCTGGTGTAACTGAGTCAGGTTTGTAGGCCTCCTTGCTCGCACACACTTTTTCAGTTTTGACAACAAATTTGCTATAGGATTGAGGTCAGGTCTTTGTGATGGCCACTCCAATACCTTGACTTTGTTGTCCTTAAGCCATTTACCACAACCTTGGAAGTATGTTTGGGGTCATTGTCCATTTGGAATACTAATTTATGACCAAGCTTTAACCTCCTGACTGATGTCTTGAGATGTTGCTTCAATATATCCACATAATTTTCACTACCTCATGATGCTATCTATTTTGTGAATTACACCAGTCCCTCCTGCAGCAAAGCACCCCCACAACATGATGCTGCCACCCCCATGCTTCACGGTTGGGGTGGTGTTCTTCGGCTTGCAAGCCTCCCCTTTTTCCTCCAAACATAACGATGGTCATTATGGCCAAACAGTTCTATTTTTGTTTCATCAGACCAGAGGAAATTTCTCCAAAAAGTGAGATCTTTGTCCCCATGTACAGTTGCAAACCGTAGTCTGGCTTTTTTATGGCAGTTTTGGAGCAGTGGCTTCTTCCTTGCTGAGCGGCCATTCAGGTTATGTCGATATAGGACTCGTTTTACTGTGGATATAGACATGTTTTCTCAAGCATCTTCACAAGGTGCTTTGCTGTTGTTCTGGGATTGATTTGCACTTTTCGTACCAAAGTATGCTCATCTCTTGGAAACAAAACGGGTCTCCGTCCTGAGTGGTATGATGGCTGCGTGGTCCCATGGTGTTTATACTTGAGTACTATTGTTTGTACAGATGAACGTAGTACCTTCAGGCGTTTGGAAATTGATCCCAAGGATGAACCAGACTTGTGGAGGTCTACAATTTTTTTTGGTCTGAGGTCTTGACTGATTTCTTTTGATTTTCCCACTCAAATGATGTCAATTAGCCTATTAGAAGCTTCTAAAGCCATGACATCATTTTCTGGAATTTTCCAAGCTGTTTAAAGGCACAGTCAACTTAGTGTATGTAAACTTATGACCCACTGGAATTGTGATACAGTGAATTATAAGTTAAATAATCTGTCTGTAAACAACTACTGGAAAAATTACTTGTGTCAGGCACAAAGTAGATGTCCTAACTGACTTGCCAGAACTATAGTTTGTTAACAAGACATTTGTGGAGTGGTTGAAAACGAGGTTTAATGACTCCAATCTAAGTGTATGTAAACTTCTAACTTCAACTCTATATACAGGGAGTACCAGATCAATGTGCAACTGTATACAGGGAGTACCAGAAGGGTACTGGGGGGGAGTTCTCCCTTGTGGGGACATGCTGTACACACACACACTAACGGTCAAAAGTTTGGACACACCTACTCATTCCAAGGTTTTTCTTTATTTTTACAATTTTCACATTGTAGAATAATAGTGGAGATATCAAAACTATGAAATAACACATATGGAATCATGTAGTAACCAAAAAAAAAGTGTTAAATCAAAATATATTTATATTTGATATTCTTCAAATAGCCACCCTTTGCCTTGATGACAGCTTTGCATTCTCTCAACCAGCTTTGAGGTAGTCACATGGAATGCTTCTGACCGGTACTGTTGTGAGGCTGGTTGGATGTACTGGCAAAAGCTCTAAAACAACAATGGAGGCGGTTTATGGTAGAGAAATTACCATTCAATTATTTGGCAATAGCTCTGGTGGGCATTCCTGCAGTCAGTATACAAATAGCACCTCAGAACTTGACACATCTGTGGAATTGTGTTATGACAAAACTGCACATTTTAGAGAGTCTCCTTTTATTGTCCCCAGCACAAGGTGCACCTGTGTAATGATCATGCTGTTTAATCATCTTCTTGATATGCCACACCTGTCAGGTGGATGGATTATCTTGGGCAAAGGAGAAATGCACACGAACAGGGATGTAAACACATTTGTGCAAGACATTGTTTGTGCGTATGTAAAATTTCCGGCATCTTTTATTTCAGCTCATGAAACATGGGACCAACACTTGACATGTGTGTTTATATTTTTGTTCAACGCAAAAAGTATGACATAACTGATTACATATAATATATATTACATTTAAATCAGCTACTCCCTAACCCTGACTGTGAGTCATAGCTTCCTTCCACTGCATTGTACTGTGTGTGTCCTAGCTTCCTTCCACTGCATTGTACTGTGTGTGTGTGTGTGCCTTTGAGTGTCATACAGTAGCTCCCGTCTCTACACGGGTCTACTCTATGTCTAGTCTTTACCTCTACCTACATGTACATATTACCTACCCTACTACCAACACTGCTATTACTGTCTATTATCTATCCTGTTGTCTAGTCTTTACCCCTACCTACATTATACTACCTACCCTACTACCAACACTGCTGTTACTGTCTATTATCTATCCTGTTGTCTAGTCTTTACCCCTACCTACATGTACATATTACCTACCCTACTACCAACACTGCTGTTACTGTCTATTATCTATCCTGTTGTCTAGTCTTTACCCCTACCTACATTATACTACCTACCCTACTACCAACACTGCTGTTACTGTCTATTATCTATCCTGTTGTCTAGTCTTTACCCCTACCTACATGTACATATTACCTACCCTACTACCAACACTGCTGTTACTGTCTATTATCTATCCTGTTGTCTAGTCTTTACCCCTACCTACATGTACACATTACCCCCTGTGTATATAGCCTGGGTACCGTTACCCCCTGTGTATATAACCTGGGTACCGTTTCCCCCTGTGTATATAGCCTGGGTACCGTTACCCCCTGTGTATATAGCCTGGGTACCGTTACCCCCTGTGTATATAGCCTGGGTACCGTTACCCCCTGTGTATATAGCCTGGGTACCGTTACCCCCTGTGTATATAGCCTGGGTACCGTTACCCCCTGTGTATATAGCCTGGGTACCGTTACCCCCTGTGTATATAGCCTGGGTACCGTTACCCCCTGTGTATATAGCCTGGGTACCGTTACCCCCTGTGTATATAGCCTGGGTACCGGTACCCCCTGTGCATATAACCCCGTTATTGTTATTTGTGTTACTTTTTATTTATTATTTTATTATTTAGTATTTTACTAAATAAACAAAAAATAACAATTATCTTAACTCTATTTCTTGAATTGCATTGTTGGTTTGTAAATAAGCGTTTCACAGAAAGGTCTACTACACCAGTTGTATTCAGCATTTCACAGAAAGGTCTACTACACCTGTTCTATTCAGCATTTCACAGAAAGGTCTACTACACCTGTTGTATTCAGCATTTCACAGAAAGGTCTACTACACCTGTTGTATTCAGCATTTCACAGAAAGGTCTACTACACCTGTTCTATTCAGCATTTCACAGAAAGGTCTACTACACCCGTTGTATTCGGCATTTCACAGAAAGGTCTACTACACCCGTTGTATTCGGCACACGTGACACATTCAAATTGATTTGATTCTGCTCCAGGGCAAAGTCTTCTGGTTTCCTCCCAGTTCTGTTTAATCCATTCATTTAAATTGATGACCCACATGGCGGACACAGCAGGCTAATCTAATCTGGGGTACACCACGTGCTCCCACGCTCCCAGACTACGTGTGTGTTCATATATATATATGTGTGTGTGTGTGTGTGTGTGTGTGTGTGTGTGTGTGTGTGTGTGTGTGTGTGTGTGTGTGTGTGTGTGTGTGTGTGTGTGTGTGTGTGTGTGTGTGTATTGGGAATAGGATTCCATTTGGGACACGACCTAATAGTCTCTAGCCTGCATCTGACTGCTGACCTAGGATCAGTTAGCTTGCTGGTCACAGGTCTACAGGGTAATGGGCCTGCATCTGACTGCTGACCTAGGATCAGTTAGCTTGCTGATCACTGTAAAGTAGCCTGGTCCTATTAACAATGTAAAGTAGCCTGGTCCTATATACACTGTAAAGTAGCCTGGTCCTATTAACACCATAAAGTAGCCTGGTCCTATTAACACTGTAAAGTAACCTGGTCCTATTAACACTGTAGAGTAGCCTGGTCCTATTAACACTGTAAAGTAGCCTGGTCCTATTAACACTGTAAAGTAGCCTGGTCCTATAAACACTGTAAAGTAGCCTGGTCCTATTAACACTGTAAAGTAGCCTGGTCCTATTAACACTGTAGAGTAGCCTGGTCCTATAAACACTGTAAAGTAGCCTGGTCCTATAAACACTGTAAAGTAGCCTGGTCCTATTAACACTGTAAAGTAGCCTGGTACTATAAACACTGTAAAGTAGCCCGGTCCTATAAACACTAAAGTAGCCTGGTCCTATAAACACTGTAAAGTAGCCCGGTCCTATTAACACTGTAAAGTAGCCTGGTCCTATTAACACTGTAAAGTAGCCTGGTCCTATTAACACTGTAGAGTAGCCTGGTCCTATAAACACTGTAAAGTAGCCTGGTCCTATTAACACTGTAAAGTAGCCTGGTCCTATTAACACTGTAAAGTAGCCTGGTCCTATTAACACTGTAAAGTAGCCTGGTTCAACAGACACAAAGAATCAGAGATAGGCTAGCCAGACAGGCCAGATATACTGGCTAGCCAGACAGACACAGGCAGGCTAGCCAGACAGACACAGGCAGACAGGCAGGCTAGCCAGACAGACACAGGCAGACAGGCAGGCTAAACAGACAGACAGACAAACAGGAATGCTAGCAAGCCAGACAGACAGAGACAGACTAGACTGACAGACAGGCTAGCTAGACAGACAGACAGGCTAGCTAGACAGACAGGCTAGACAGACTGGGTAGCTAACTAGACAGACAGACAGGCTGGGTAGCTAACTAGACAGACAGACAGACAGACAGGCTAGTCAGACTGGGTAGCTAACTAGACAGACAGACAGGCTAGCTAGCCAGACAGACAGACAGGCTAGCTGGCCAGACAGACAGACAGGCTAGCTGGCCAGACAGACAGGAAGGCTAGCTCACCAGCCAGACAGACAGACTAGCTGATATCGGTACAGTTACAGTTTAATAACTAATTGACGTTGAATGAAGAAGCACGTTGACCATTATGTTACATACAGTCTTTATAATGTAAAGGAACATATGGGGTGATGGGTACAACGTGAGAGTTATTTAAGACTCTCTTCAAAAAGGAGGTTTCAGACCTACTGAGACGTTCCACCTGGAAAAGGTTTCAACAGTAAACACACTTTACATTAAAACGAGAAGTTTGGTATTTTACAACTTAGTTCCATAGTGTTACCGAGATCCAACACTAGGTACAATGTTGATGATGACAGATACAGACATGATATCAAACTGAAAGCATCGAAGACAGACAACGTTAACCTTATTATCCCATGGAAAAACCCCTTTACCGTATTAACCATTAACATCTATACTAGATTATTGTTGTCTGGGACGAAGCAGACGAGATATATTCTGGTACATTTGACTTGCCTCGAGCGCTCTAAGGCCCAAACGGCTCGAGAGAGTCCAGAGAACAGTCGTAGGGAACAACACCCTTTGTGCTAGCAAGGTGAGGTCTGGGATAGATGTCACCCTTCTCTTTTCGCCTGTATCAACACAACGCAGTAACCATGGATACAGAGGGCTCTGCTACAATGCAGGATCAACTAGTTGGTCGGCTAACTTTAAATCAACAAACAGAAATATCTATTGATCTATCTATTATTTTCTGATTCGTTAAGAAAGTTAAACTGAGAGATGTTATATTATCTGAATACAGTTATTAGACCATGTACTTTTTTAAATGCATCTTTCTCAAAAAATAAAATAAAAAAGCATTTCAGAATATTTAGGGAAGTTAGTTGGCTAACTCATTGATCCTGCTTTGTAGTATACCCGGTACAACTGAGAAGTGGGTTTTGGTTTGCCAGTCATTGATGGAACACATTTGATTTGAACACAACCGGTCATGCTGTCCTCAGATCAGACATGAGTGGAGAAGAGTTTTTAGTAGAAGCGATATAGTGCACTAAAACCCTATGGACCCCTGGTCAATAGCAGTGCACTATACTGGGACTAGAGCACTATTTGGACGCGTCTACATCAAAGCCTGGCTGTTGAAAAGGTTGGGGTAGAACCGTAGTCCTTCCACGGAGTCGTCTCTACACAGGTGACCCATCTTCTCTGCTAGTAACAACCTGACAGACAGAGGGACAAAGAGACAGAGAGGATAGAGAGAGAGAGAGATTGAGACAGAAGCGTGTCACGTCATCAACCGAACAAACTACTGAATAATAAACTGTGATCATTTATAATACACTATATTTACAAAAGTATGTGGACACCCCTTCAAATTAGTGGATTCGTCTTTCAGCCACACCCGTTGCGGACAGGTGAATAAAAATCGAGCACACAGCCATGCAATCTCCATAGACAGACATTGGCAGTAGAATGGCCTTACTGAAGAGCTCAGTGACTTTCAACATGGCAGCGTCATAGAATGCCACCTTTCCAACAAGTCAGTTGGTCAAATTTCTGCCCTGCTAGAGCTGCCCCCCTGTCATCTGTAAGTGCTGTGATTGTGAAGTGGAAATGTCTCGGAGCAAAAACGGCTCAGCCACAAAGTGGTAGGCCACACAAGCTCACAGAACTGGACCACCAAGTGCTGAAGCACATAAAAATCGTCTGTCCTCGGCTGCAACACTCACTACCGAGTTCCAAACTGTTTGGTGAAGATCCTTTCCTGTTTCAGCATGACAATAAACCCGTGCACAAAGCGAGGTCCGTACAGAAATGGTTTGTTGAGATCAGTGTGGAAGAACTTGACTGGCCTGCACAGAGCCCTGACCTCAACCCCATCAAATACCTTTGGGATGAATTGGAACGGCAAATCGCCCAACATCAGTGTCAGACCTCACTAACGCTCTTGTGGCTGAATGGAAGCAAGTCCCAGCAGCAATGTTCCAACATCTAGTGGAAAGCCTTCCCAGAAGAGTGGAGGCTGTTATAGCAGCAATGTTCCTACATCTAGTGGAAAGCCTTCCCAGAAGAGTGGAGGTTGTTATAGCAGCAATGTTCCAACATCTAGTGGAAAGCCTTCCCAGAAGAGTGGAGGCTGTTATAGCAGCAATGTTCCTACATCTAGTGGAAAGCCTTCCCAGTAGAGTGGAGGCTGTTATAGCAGCAATGTTCCAACATCTAGTGGAAAGCCTTCCCAGAAGAGTGGAGGTTGTTATAGCAGCAATGTTCCAACATCTAGTGGAAAGCCTTCCCAGAAGAGTGGAGGCTGTTATAACAGCAAAGGGAGGACCAACTCCACATAACATTTTTTGAAAATGTTTTAACATTTTATTTTACCGTTATTTATTTAACTAGGCAAGTCAGGTAAGAACAATTTCTAATTTACAATGACGGCCTTGGAACAGTGGGGTTAACTGCCTGTTCAGGGGCAGAACGACAGATTTGTACCTTGTCAGCTCGGGAATTCTATCCAGCAACCTTTCGGTTACTTGTCCAACACTCTAACCACTAGGCTACCTGCCTCCCCTACACTCTAACCACTAGACTACCTGCCGCCCCTACACTCTAACCACTAGACTACCTGCCGCCTCTACACTCTAACCACTAGGCTACCTGCCTCCTCTACACTCTAACCTCTAGGCTACCTCCCGCCTCTACACTCTAACCACAAGGCTACCTGCCACCTATGATTTTGGAATGAGATGTTTGACGAACAAGTGTCCACATACTTCTGTTCACATTGTGTATTCTCAACAATAATCAGGACAGCTGTAGTTCAATTCAGTGGGGTGACAATGGGAGTTGTAGTTCTATATACAGTGGGTGACGATGGGAGTTGTAGTTCTATATACAGTGGGCGACGATGGGAGTTGTAGTTCTATATACAGTCAGGGACTAGAGAGTGAGTAGTGGTACCTACCTTTCTTTAGACAGAAGAACAGAGAGGCCGAGCAGCTTGGCAAACTCCTCAGCTGTCAGAGAGCCTTTATCAGTTACCTACGGAGAGGAGAGAGGAGAAGAGAGAGAGGTAGAGAAGAGAGAAGAGAGAGGAGAGAGGTAGAGAAGGAGAGAGAAGAGAGAGAGAAGAGAGGTAGAGAAGAGAGAAGAGAGAGAAGAGAGAGAGAGAGAGAGAGAGAGGAGAAGAGAGAAAGAAGAGAGAGAGAGGTAGAGAAGAGAGAAGAGAGAGAGAGGTAGAGAAGAGAGAGAGAAGAGAGAGGTAGAGAAGAGAGAGAGAGAGAGAGAGGTAGAGAAGAGAGAAGAGAGAGGTAGAAAAGAGAGAAGAGAGAGGTAGAGAAGAGAGAGAGAAGAGAGAGAGGTAGAGAAGAGAGAAGAGAGAGGAGAGAGAGAAAAAATACAAAGTCACCTTGTGTTTGGCTGGTCCATACAAGAGAAAACAAGTGCTGTACTACAGAGCCATGGTTACACATGTTACAGTATGTTAGTTACTATAGAGCCATGGTTACACATGTTACAGTAAGTTAGTAGTTACTATAGAGCCATGGTTACACATGTTACAGTAAGTTAGTAGTTACTATAGAGCCATGGTTACACATGTTACAGTAGTAGTACCTATAGAGCCATGGTTACACATGTTACAGTAAGTTAGTAGTTACTATAGAGCCATGGTTACACATGTTACAGTAAGTTAGTAGTTACTATAGAGCCATGGTTACACATGTTACAGTAAGTTAGTAGTTACTATAGAGCCATGGTTACACATGTTACAGTAAGTTAGTAGTTACTATAGAGCCATGGTTACACATGTTACAGTAGTAGTACCTATAGAGCCATGGTTACACGTATAAGTTAGTAGTTACTATAGAGCCATGGTTACACGTGTTTCAGTGTCCCTAAAGGTGTTGTTAGAGCTGTCCCTAAATGTGTTGTCCCTAAAAGGTGTTGTTAGAGCTGTCCCTAAAGGTGTTGTTAGAGCTGTCCCTAAAGGTGTTGTTAGAGCTGTCCCTAAATGTGTTGTCCCTAAAAGGTGTTGTTAGAGCTGTCCCTAAAGGTGTTGTTAGAGCTGTCCCTAAAGGTGTTGTTAGAGCTGTCCCTAAATGTGTTGTCCCTAAAAGGTGTTGTTAGAGCTGTCCCTAAAGGTGTTGTTAGAGCTGTCCCTAAAGGTGTTGTTAGAGCTGTCCCTAAAAGGTGTTGTTAGAGCTGTCCCTAAAAGGTGTTGTTAGAGCTGTCCCTAAAAGGTGTTGTCCCTAAAGGTGCTGTTAGAGCTGTCCCTAAAAGGTGTTGTCCCTAAAGGTGCTGTTAGAGCTGTCAGAGCTGTCCCTAAAAGGTGTTGTTAGAGCTGTCCCTAAAAGGTGATGTCCCTAAAAGGTGCTGTTAGAGCTGTCCCTAAAAGGTGCTGTTAGAGCTGTCCCTAAAAGGTGCTGTTAGAGCTGTCCCTAAAAGGTGCTGTTAGAGCTGTCCCTAAAAGGTGCTGTTAGAGCTGTCCCTAAAGGTGTTGTCCCTAAAGGTGCTGTTAGAGCTGTCCCTAAAGGTGTTGTTAGAGCTGTTAGAGCTGTCCCTAAAGGGGTTGTTAGAGCTGTCCCTAAAGGGGTTGTTAGAGCTGTCCCTAAAGGTGTTGTTAGAGCTGTCCCTAAAGGTGTCCCTAAAGGTGTTGTTAGAGCTGTCCCTAAAGGGGTTGTTAGAGCTGTCCCTAAAGGTGATGTTAGAGCTGTCCCTAAAGGTGCTGTTAGAGCTGTCAGAGCTGTCCCTAAAAGGTGTTGTTAGAGCTGTCCCTAAAGGTGCTGTTAGAGCTGTTAGAGCTGTCCCTAAAGGTGATGTTAGAGCTGTCCCTAAAGGTGCTGTTAGAGCTGTCAGAGCTGTCCCTAAAAGGTGTTGTTAGAGCTGTCCCTAAAAGGTGATGTCCCTAAAAGGTGCTGTTAGAGCTGTCCCTAAAAGGTGCTGTTAGAGCTGTCCCTAAAAGGTGCTGTTAGAGCTGTCCCTAAAAGGTGTTGTTAGAGCTGTCCCTAAAGGTGTTGTTAGAGCTGTCCCTAAAGGTGCTGTTAGAGCTGTCCCTAAAGGTGCTGTTAGAGCTGTCCCTAAAGGTGTTGTTAGAGCTGCCCTTGGACAAGTGAAGTGGAATGCAGCCCTAGGACAAGTGAACAGGAATGCAGCCCTAGGACAAGTGAAGTGGAATGCAGCCCTACGACAAGTGAAGTGGAATGCAGCCCTACGACAAGTGAAGTGGAATGCAGCACTAGGACAAGTGAAGTGGAATGCAGCCCTAGGACAAGTGAAGTGGAATGCAGCACTAGGACAAGTGAAGTGGAATGCAGCCCTAGGACAAGTGAAGTGGAATGCAGCCCTAGGACAAGTGAAGTGGAATGCAGCCCTACGACAAGTGAAGTGGAATGCAGCACTAGGACAAGTGAAGTGGAATGCAGCCCTAGGACAAGTGAAGTGGAATGCAGCACTAGGACAAGTGAAGTGGAATGCAGCCCTAGGACAAGTGAAGTGGAATGCAGCCCTAGGACAAGTGAAGTGGAATGCAGCCCTAGGACAAGTGAAGTGGAATGCAGCCCTACGACAAGTGAAGTGGAATGCAGCCCTAGGACAAGTGAAGTGGAATGCAGCACTAGGACAAGTGAAGTGGAATGCAGCCCTAGGACAAGTGAAGTGGAATGCAGCCCTAGGACAAGTGAAGTGGAATGCAGCCCTAGGACAAGTGAAGTGGAATGCAGCCCTAGGACAAGTGAAGTGGAATGCAGCCCTAGGACAAGTGAAGTGGAATGCAGCCCTAGGACAAGTGAAGTGGAATGCAGCCCTAGGACAAGTGAAGTGGAATGCAGCCCTAGGACAAGTGAAGTGGAATGCAGCCCTAGGACAAGTGAAGTGGAATGCAGCCCTACGACAAGTGAAGTGGAATGCAGCCCTAGGACAAGTGAAGTGGAATGCAGCACTAGGACAAGTGAAGTGGAATGCAGCCCTAGGACAAGTGAAGTGGAATGCAGCCCTAGGACAAGTGAAGTGGAATGCAGCCCTAGGACAAGTGAAGTGGAATGCAGCCCTAGGACAAGTGAAGTGGAATGCAGCCCTAGGACAAGTGAAGTGGAATGCAGCCCTAGGACAAGTGAAGTGGAATGCAGCCCTACGACAAGTGAAGTGGAATGCAGCCCTAGGACAAGTGAAGTGGAATGCAGCCCTAGGACAAGTGAAGTGGAATGCAGCCCTACGACAAGTGAAGTGGAATGCAGCCCTACGACAAGTGAAGTGGAATGCAGCCCTAGGACAAGTGAAGTGGAATGCAGCCCTAGGACAAGTGAAGTGGAATGCAGCCCTAGGACAAGTGAAGTGGAATGCAGCCCTAGGACAAGTGAAGTGGAATGCAGCCCTAGGACAAGTGAAGTGGAATGCAGCCCTAGGACAAGTGAAGTGGAATGCAGCCCTAGGACAAGTGAAGTGGAATGCAGCCCTACGACAAGTGAAGTGGAATGCAGCCCTAGGACAAGTGAAGTGGAATGCAGCACTAGGACAAGTGAAGTGGAATGCAGCCCTAGGACAAGTGAAGTGGAATGCAGCCCTAGGACAAGTGAAGTGGAATGCAGCCCTAGGACAAGTGAAGTGGAATGCAGCCCTAGGACAAGTGAAGTGGAATGCAGCCCTAGGACAAGTGAAGTGGAATGCAGCCCTAGGACAAGTGTAGTGGAATGCAGCCCTAGGACAAGTGAAGTGGAATGCAGCCCTAGGACAAGTGAAGTGGAATGCAGCCCTACGACAAGTGAAGTGGAATGCAGCCCTAGGACAAGTGAAGTGGAATGCAGCACTAGGACAAGTGAAGTGGAATGCAGCCCTAGGACAAGTGAAGTGGAATGCAGCCCTAGGACAAGTGAAGTGGAATGCAGCCCTAGGACAAGTGAAGTGGAATGCAGCCCTAGGACAAGTGAAGTGGAATGCAGCCCTACGACAAGTGAAGTGGAATGCAGCCCTACGACAAGTGAAGTGGAATGCAGCACTAGGACAAGTGAAAAAGGAATGCAGTGGGAAAGCCCCCAGGCCCAATTCCTCTAATGTGTCTATCACTCGCAGCACCAACTCACTGTGTCATTCTGGGTAAATGTTCTTGGTGAATAAAAGTGATTGTGATTCTTACGTTGTCCAGGGCCGAGGAGATCATCTCCTCCTCACTGTGGGACTGCAGCTGAACCACCATCACACCACTGTCAAAGATACGCAACCTGGAGAGAGAGAGAACGGAGGTAGACAGAGAGGGGACAGAGACAGAGACAGAGAGGGGACAGAGACAGAGACAGAGAGGGGACAGAGACAGAGACAGAGAGGGGACAGAGACAGAGACAGAGAGGGGAGAGAGAGAGAGAGAGGGGACAGAGAGGGGACAGAGACAGAGAGAGAGACAGAGACAGAGAGACAGAGAGGGGACAGAGAGAGAGAGGGGACAGAGAGGGGACAGAGACAAACACAGAGAGAGAGACAGAGAGAGAGAGAGGGGGCAGAGAGAGAGAGAGACAGAGAGAGAGAGGGGGCAGAGAGAGAGGGGACAGAGACAGAGACAGAGAGAGAGAACAGAGACAGAGAGACAGAGAGAGGGGACAGAGAGGGGACAGAGACAGAGACAGAGAGAAAGAGAGAGAGAGAGACAGAGAGTGGACAGAGAGGGGACAGAGACAGAGACAGAGAGAGAGAGAGGGGACAGAGACAGAGAGACAGAGAGAGGACAGAGACAGAGAGACAGAGAGACAGAGAGAGAGAGACAGAGAGAGACAGAGACAGAGACAGAGAGAGAGAGAGAGAGAGAGAGAGAGAGAGACAGAGAGAGAGGGGACAGAGACAGAGAGAGAGAGAGAGAGGGGACAGAGACAGAGAGAAAGAGAGAGAGAGAGACAGAGAGGGGACAGAGACAGAGAGACAGAGAGAGACAGAGAGACAGAGAGAGGGAGAGAGAGAGAGAGAGACGGGACGGAGGAAGAGAGAGGGAGAGAGAGAGGAGAAGAAGGGAGAGGGGGGACGGAGGGAGGGAGAGGAGAAGATAAAAAAGGTGGGAGAAATAAGGGGGTGATGGAAATGAAAAGAATGAAGTTTAACAGGGAGTTGGTAAAGCAACACAGTGAGGATGGTAGAAAACAGTTGTTCCACTACAATGGTTTTCCTGTTGCTCTAATACAGTCAGTAGGTTTTCATTTTAAGCAAGTAAGTAGAAGGACCAGGAATGAGTCCCAAACAGCACCCCATTCCCTATATAGTGCACTACTTTTGAAAACAACCCTATGGGCCCTGGTCAAAAGTAGTGCACTATATAGGAAAACAATTGGAAAGTGGCCTGGGTCTGAGTTCTCTGTTTTCTTTTGAATCTCTGGGAAGGGGCAGGAAGTGACACGGCCACAGGAAACAGCCTCCAACAACAGGAAGTCAAACAGGAAGAGCTCGGCCGATTCCTCTATGACACACACACACACACTGACCTCAGTGGTTGCTTCAGCGACTCAAACATCTTACAGGCATTCACCAAATCCTCTGGAGACAGCAGCTAGGAGAGGACGAGAAAGAAGGGAGAGAGGAGAGGACGAGATAGGAGAGGACGAGAAAGAAGGGGGAAAAGGGGAGAGAGGAGGAGAAAAAGAGAGAAGGAGTAGAGAGGAGAGGAGTAGAGAGAAGGTGAGAGGACGAGAGAGGAGAGGAGTAGAGATAAGGAAAGAGGACGAGAGAGGAGAGGAGTAGAGAGGAGAGAAGTATAGAGAATAGAGGAGTAGAGAGAAGGAGAGAGGATGAGAGAGGAGAGGAGTAGAGAGAAGGAGAGAGGATGAGAGAGGAGAGGACGAGAGAAGGAGAGAGGAGTAGAGAGAAGGAGAGAGGAGGAGAGAGGAGTAGAGAAGAGAGGAGTAGAGAAGAGAGGAGAGGAGTAGAGAGGAGAGGAGTAGAGAGGAGAGGAGTAGAGAGGAGAGGAGTAGAGAGGAGAGGAGTAGAGAGGACGAGAGAGGACGAGAGAGGACGAGAGAGGACGAGAGAGGACGAGAGAAGGAGAGAGAAGGAGAGAGAAGGAGAGAGGAGTAGAGAGAAGGAGAGAGGAGTAGAGAGAAGGAGAGAGGAGTAGAGAGGAGGAGAGAGAAGGAGAGAGAAGCGGGAAAAGAGGGGAGAGAATAATAAAGATAGGGAGGTAAGTTTCTAAAAAAGTAACACTGAACAAAAATATAAAAACGCAACAATTTCAAAGATTTTACTGAGCTACAGTTAGGAATTAATTAAATTAATTAGGCCCTAATCTATGGATTTCACACGACGTGGATCAGAAAACCAGTCAGTATCTGGTGTGGATCAGAAAACCAGTCAGTATTTGGTGTGGATCAGAAAACCAGTCAGTATCTGGTGTGGATCAGAAAACCAGTCAGTATCTGGTGAGGATCAGAAAACCAGTCAGTATCTGGTGAGGATCAGAAAACCAGTCAGTATCTGTTGAGGATCAGAAAACCAGTCAGTATCTGGTGTGGATCAGAAACCAGTCAGTATCTGGTGAGGATCAGAAAACCAGCCAGTATCTGGTGTGGATCAGAAAACCAGTCAGTATCTGGTGTGGATCAGAAAACCAGCCATTATCTGCTGAGACCTCTATTAGCCTCATGCAGCGTGACACATCTCCTTCACATAGAGTTGATCAGGCTGTTGATTGTGGCCTGTGGAATGTTGTCCCAGTCCTCTTCAAGGGCTGTGTGAAGTTGCTGGATATTTTGGCAGGAACTGGAACACAGTGTCGTACACGTCGATCCAGAGCATCCCAAACATGCTCAATGGGTGACATGTCTGGTGAGTATGCAGGCCATGGAAGAACTGGGACATTTTCAGCTTCCAGCAATTGTGTACATATCCTAGTGACATGGGGCCGTGCATTATCCTGCTGAGACATGACGTGATGGAGGAGGATGAATGGCACAACAATGGGCCTCAGGATCTCGTCACGGCATCACTGTGCATTCAAATGTGCCATTGGTAAAAATGCAATTGTGTTTGTTGTCCATAGTTTATGCCTGCCCAAACCATAACCCCACCATGGGACACACACACTGTCTGACAGTATGTTCCAATATCCCGGTACAGTTGAAACCGGAATTCATCCGTGAAGAGCACTTCTCCAGCGTGCCCAGTAGCCATCGACGGTGAGCATTTTCCCACTGAAATCGGTTGAGACACCGAACTGCAGTCAGGTCAAGACCCTGGTGAGGATGACGAGTACGCAGATGAGCTTCCCTGAGACGGTTTCGGACAGTTTGTGCAGAAATTCTTCAGTTGTGAAAACCCACAGTTTCATCAGCTGTCCTGGTGGCTGGTCTCAGACCACCCCCAACTGGGTGAAGAAGCCAGTTGTGGAGGTCATTTCGCTCTGGTGGACATTCCTGCAGTCAGCATGCCAATTGCACACTCCCTCAACTTGAGACATCTGTGGCATTGTGTTGTGTGACAAAACTACATATTTTAGAGTGGCCTTTTATTGTTCCCATCCAGGGCCTAAAATGAACACCACAACCTGCCAAAATGCAGGCAGATCTTGGCATCGGTGTCCATTCCAGCAGCCACGTTGGCAGCTGGTCAGGGCTCTACAAGTGTGAGCATTTAATTCGCATTTGTGAATAAAAAAGTCAAGTATGATCACATTTATAGTAAAATAAATGCTGCAAGTAGCTGTTTTTAAAAGTATTTCTGCCATTTTGTTTCATAGCTGGTAAATGAATCAAAAGAACTATGAATCCTATATGACCAATCCCACCACGCGCTGCAACACTGCCTGGCTGGGGGCTGTTCGCACGTGGAAGTACTGAGTGAAATAGTCATTTGTAGAAGCGCTGCGCACAAGCATAAAAATTAGCTTAAATGTACTTGAAAGGAAAGTCTACCGAAGTGAGACTTTGTGTCGTTGTATTTTTTTGGCTAAATACATCGTTTTGTTCAAGCTAGGTTGTTTTTCTATATTTGAGTTGCTAGGGAAGAGAAGGTAACGCTTGTACGTGTCAGAATCAATCTCAAAAACATGACGCGTTACCACGGTAACCTCCTGCCCTTAAAGGGGCAGGTGAACATTTGTCTCATCTTTGATATTTTGGGTAAAAGACTCCGGTCACAAACAATTAAATTAAAGAATTTACCAATATACCACATTACTTCTTCCTAGTAATA
>NC_088219.1:2027054-2079554 GCF_036934945.1 Oncorhynchus masou masou
CCCACTGAGGGTATTTGGTAAACAAACAAGTCAACATCCCACTGAGGGTATTTGGTGAACAAACTGGGGCGGCAGTGTAGCCTAGTGGTTAGAGCGTTGGACTAGTAACCGAAAGGTTGCAAGTTCAAATCCCCGAGCTGACAAGGTACAAAATCTGTCGTTCTGCCCCTGAACAGGCAGTTAACCCACTGTTCCTAGGCCGTCATTGAAAATAAGAATTTGTTCTTAACTGACTTGCCTAGTAAAATAAATAAAAAACAAACAAGTCAACATCCCATTGAGGGTATTTGGTGAACAAACAAGTCAACATCCCACTGAGGGTATTTGGTAAACAAACACAGTCTTTGCCAACTGAATGTCTGGTTACTGGCAGTTCTGTCTTAGTGGACAGGCTACTGTGAAATTATATCACGACTGTGTGTGTTGGTTCTTCTATCCTTGGGTAGGATTTAAAATCCCTACAGGTACAGGTTAATCGAGGTCATTTGTACAGTGATTATACATCGATAATAAACAGTGAGTAGCAGCAGTGTAAAAACAAGGGGTGGTAGTCAATGTAAATAGGGTTACGGGTTATGGAAAATTGGATTTATGGAAATGTATTTTAGGTCTCCCCGAGGATAGAAGAACATAACGTGTCTGTGTGTGTTTATGTGTGTCTGTGTGTTTATGTGTTTGTGTGTGTGTGTGTTTATGTGTGTCTGTGTGTGTGTGTGAGCAGAGTAGAGCAGCTGGAAATCCAGCTCCACTCACATACTATGGTGTGTGTACAGCCAGCTAAATCCTTGTCAACAACCAGAAAGCCCATTAACTTTCAGAGTATTAACTTTCAGAGTATTAGAGTACAAGCAGATCACATGGGATATCCGTGTGTGTGTGTGTGTGTGTGTGTGTGTGTGTGTGTGTGTGTGTGTGTGTGTGTGCGCGCGTGTGTTTGAGCCCCTATATTGTTCCCAAACTGTGGGGCGCGTGGAGGGGTCGGCACGGAGACGCAACTCAATTATTACATAATCTACAACAGAAATGGGTCCACCCTAGTCTTCAATAATCTACAACAGTAATGGGTCCACCCTAGTCTTCAATAATCTACAACAGAAATGGGTCCACCCTAGTCTTCAATAATCTACAACAGAAATGGGTCCACCCTAGTCTTCAATAATCTACAACAGAAATGGGTCCACCCTAGTCTTCAATAATCTACAACAGAAATGGGTCCACCCTAGTCTTCAATAATCTATAACAGTAATGGGCCCACCCTAGTCTTCAATAATCTACAACAGAAATGGGTCCACCCTAGTCTTCAATAATCTACAACAGTAATGGGTCCACCCTAGTCTTCAATAATCTACAACAGTAATGGGTCCACCCTAGTCTTCAATAATCTATAACAGTAATGGGTCCACCCTAGTCTTTATTGATAGGGAAGCATGTGCCATGTCACAGCAGCAGGCTGGTTAATATCTCCTTCATGTTCTCTTTTCGAGAACCAGGCGGTGTTGTCAGGGAGGGAAACCAGGCGGTGGCGTCAGGGAGGGAAACCAGGCGGTGGCGTCAGGGAGGGAAACCAGGCGGTGGCGTCAGGGAGGGAAACCAGGAGGTGGCGTCAGGGAGGGAAACCAGGAGGTGGCGTCAGGGAGGGAAACCAGGCGGTGGCGTCAGGGAGGGAAACCAGGCGGTGGCGTCAGGGAGGGAAACCAGGCGGTGGCGTCAGGGAGGGAAACCAGGCGGTGGCGTCAGGGAGGGAAACCAGGCGGTGGCGTCAGGGAGGGAAACCAGGCGGTGGCGTCAGGGAGGGAAACCAGGCGGTGGCGTCAGGGAGGGAAACCAGGCGGTGGCGTCAGGGAGGGAAACCAGGCGGTGGCGTCAGGGAGGGAAACCAGGCGGTGGCGTCAGGGAGGGAAACCAGGCGGTGGCGTCAGGGAGGGACACCAGCTCGCCGTGTTAGTAGTTACTGTTTATTGATGAGCAAAAGGCTAATTTATTAACAACATTTGAATAATTTGTGTTATTCTTATATAACAAATAGCAGCAATTCATTAAACTGAGGGAGGCAAAGGGTCACAGGATGTTCCCACATGATGAAATGGGTGCCTGAGTGAAAAGTTTGGGAACCACTGACCTAACTGAGCGGATACAGAGACCATAACCCTGTAGTCTAGGGACTTAACGCGTTCCTAATTTACTTACTACTACCACTACCACCACCACACTAGTATGGCTGACCCTGTAAAAAAACACATTGCACTGCACCTCCCATTGGGACCCTATTCCCCCTGGTCAAACTACTGCACTACATTGGGACCCTATTCCCCCTGGTCAAACTACTGCACTACATTGGGACCCTATTCCCCCTGGTCAAACTACTGCACTACATTGGGACCCTATTCCCCCTGGTCAAACTAGTCCACTACATTGGGACCCTATTCCCCCTGGTCAAACTAGCGCACTACATTGGGACCCTATTCCCCCTGGTCAAACTCATGCACTACATTGGGACCCTATTCCCCCTGGTCAAACTTGTGAACTACATTGGGACCCTATTCCCCCTGGTCAAACTACTGCACTACATTGGGACCCTATTCCCCCTGGTCAAACTACACTGCATTCCCCCGGGTCACATTACATTGGGACCCTATTCCCCCGGGTCAAACTAGGTCAAACTAGTCCACTACATTGGGACCCTATTCCCCCTCAAACTAGTCCACTACATTGTCAAACTACTGCAATACATTGGGACCCTACCCCCTAAACATTGGGACCCTATTCCCCCTGGTCAAACTTGTGAACTACATTGGGACCCTATTCCCCCGGGTCAAACTAGTGCACTACATTTGGACCCTATTCCCCCCTGGTCAAACTACTGCACTACATTGGGACCCTATTCCCCCTGGTCAAACTACTGCACTACATTGTAATTTGTGTTCCATTTGGGACACAGCCCTAGAAAAACTCCCTGATGGTGATGATGAAGGGCAGACCGACCTCATCCTCTGTGATGTCTCCCTGCTTGTCTTTGATTTTGTTGGCGGTGGACCTGGACAGCTCCACCATCTCCTTCGCCTAACGAGAGAGAGAGAGGAGACACAGTTTTTGTCGTGAGTGATTATGTGTGTAATATTTCAAAATGTATTTGTCACAAATGGAAAATGAACGTTAACACTTAAGACAAGGGTCGACCCGGCGCTAGAGGCCTGCACATGGAATATTGCTAGTTCATACATATATAAAACTCTCTTTACCTTCACCATCAGCTTACTGAGGTCCTCAAAGGCCTGAGGGGGAATATGAGTGAGTGAGTGAGTGAGTGAGTGAGTGAGTGAGTGAGTGAGTGAGTGAGTGAGAGACAGACAGAGAGACAGACAGAGAGAGAGAGGGAGACAGAGAGAGAGAGGGAGACAGAGAGAGAGAGGGAGACAGAGAGAGAGAGGGAGACAGAGAGAGAGAGACAGACAGAGAGAGAGACAGAGAGACAGAGAGAGACAGAGAGAGAGAAAAGGAGAAAGAAAAATAATCAACAATTAATGTAAGCATTAGAGCATTAGAGTAGTACAATAACAGATTAAGCCAAACCCTTTTTCCACATTTTGTTACATTAAAGCCTTATTCTAAAATGGATTTAAATTCGGGGGTTTTAGCCCTCAAACTACACACAATACCACATAATGACAAAGTAAAAACAGGTTATAAAATGTTGATCATTTATATATTGAAAATCACATTTACATAAGTATTCAGACCCTTTCCTCAGTACTTTGTTGAAGCACCTTTGGCAGCGATTACAACCTCGAATCTTTTTGGGTGTGATGCTACATGCTTTGCACACCTGTATTTGGGGAGTTTCTCCCATTCTTCTCTGCAGATCTTCTCAAGCTCTGTCAGGTTGGATGGGGAATGTCGCTGCAGAGATATTTTCAGGTCTCTGTTGGATCGGAGGCAAATTCGGCAAAGTCTTTTCAGTTCAAGTCCGGTCTCTGGCTGGGCCACTCAAGGACATTCAGAGACTTGTCCCGAAGACACTCCTGAGTTGTCTTGGCTGTGTGGTTAGGGTCGTTGTCCTGTTGGAAGGTGAACCTTCGCCCCAGTCTGAGGTCCTGAGCACTCTGGAGCAGGTTTTCATCAAGTATCTCTCTGTACTTTGCTCCGTTCGTCTTTCCCTCAATCCTGACTAGTCTCCCAGTCCCTGCCGCTGAAAAACATCCCCATATCATGATTCTGCCACCACCATGCTTCATGGTAGGGATGGTGCCAGGTTTCCTCCAGGCATGGCATTTGGCATTCAGGCCAACGAGTTCAATCTTGGTTTCTTCAGAGCAGGTGCCTTTTGGCAAACTCCAAGCAGGCTGTCATGTGCCTTTTACTGAGGAGAGGCTTCAGTCTGGCCTCTCTACCATAAAGGCCTGATTGGTGGAGTGCTGCAGAGATGGGAGAACCTTCCAGAAGGACAACCATCTCCACAGAGTAACTCTGGAGCTCTGTCAGAGTGACCATCAGGTTCTTGGTCACCTCCCTGACCGAGGCCCTTCTCCCCCTATTGCTCAGTTTGGCCGGGTGGCCAGCTTTAGAGTCTTGCGGGTTCCAAACTTCCTCCATTTGCAAATATGTATAAAAACCCATTGACACACTGTCATTATGGGGTATTGTGATGTCATTATGGGGTATTGTGATGTCATTATGGGGTATTGTGATGTCATTATGGGGTATTGTGTGTAGACTGATGTGGAAAAACACTTATTAAATCCATTTTAGAGTAAGGCTGTAACGTAACAACGTGGAAAAAGTGAAGGGATCTGAATACATTTACATTTACATTTAAGTCATTTAGCAGACGCTCTTATCCAGAAATGCGCTGTATAACATTTTAAAAGCCATTCCAGTATTCCCCCTCCTCTGTAGCTGCCTCCAACCTCTTGTTGGACTCCATCCTCTTACCAAATCAAACACGGAAACAGAAATAAAAACTATGTTCCTAAAATGCAATACAAGAGGTTGTTGAGAGCCAAACACAATTCACTTCTCTCTCTCTACCCCGCCTGTCTCTCATCCTCTCTCTCTACCCCGTCTGTCTCTCATCCTCCCTCTCTACCCCGCCTGTCTCTCATCCTCCCTCTCTACCCCGCCTGTCTCTCATCCTCTCTCTCTACCCCGCCTGTCTCTCATCCTCTCTCTCTACCCCGCCTGTCTCTCATCCTCTCTCTCTACCCCGCCTGTCTCTCATCCTCGTCTGTCTCTCATCCTCTCTCTACCCCATCTGTCTCTCATCCTCTCTCTCTACCCCGCCTGTCTCTCATCCTCTCTCTCTACCCCGTCTGTCTCTCATCCTCTTTCTCTACCCCGTGTCTCTCTCTCATCCTCTCTCTCTACCCCGCCTGTCTCTCATCCTCTCTCTCTACCCCGCCTGTCTCTCATCCTCTCTCTCTACCCCGCCTGTCTCTCATCCTCTCTCTCTACCCCGCCTGTCTCTCATCCTCTCTCTCTACCCCGCCTGTCTCTCATCCTCTCTCTCTACCCCGTCTGCCTCTCATCCTCTCTCTCTACCCCGTCTGTCTCTCATCCTCTCTGTCTACCCCGTCTGTCTCTCATCCTCTCTGTCTACCCAGTCTGTCTCTCATCCTCTCTCTCTACCCCGCCTGTCTCTCATCCTCTCTCTCTACCCCGCCTGTCTCTCATCCTCTCTGTCTACCCCGTCTGTCTCTCATCCTCTCTCTCTACCCCGTCTGCCTCTCATCCTCTCTCTCTACCCCGTCTGTCTCTCATCCTCTCTGTCTACCCCGTCTGTCTCTCATCCTCTCTGTCTACCCAGTCTGTCTCTCATCCTCTCTCTACCCCGTCTGTCTCTCATCCTCTCTCTCTACCCAGTCTGTCTCTCATCCGCTCTGTCTACCCAGTCTGTCTCTCATCCGCTCTGTCTACCCCGTCTGTCTCTCATCCTCTCTCTACCCCGTCTGTCTCTCATCCTCTCTCTCTACCCAGTCTGTCTCTCATCCTCTCTGTCTACCCCGTCTGTCTCTCATCCTCTCTGTCTACCCAGTCTGTCTCTCATCCGCTCTGTCTACCCAGTCTGTCTCTCATCCTCTCTGTCTACCCAGTCTGTCTCTCATCCTCTCTGTCTACCCAGTCTGTCTCTCATCCTCTCTTTCTACCCCGTGTCTCTCTCTCTCTTTCTACCCCGTGTCTCTCTCTCTCTTTCTACCCCGTGTCTCTCTCTCTTTCTACCCCGTGTCTCTCTCTCTTTCTACCCCGTGTCTCTCTCTCTCTTTCTACCCCGTGTCTCTCTCTCTCTTTCTACCCCGTGTCTCTCTCTCTCTTTCTACCCCGTGTCTCTCTCTCTCTTTCTACCCTGTGTCTCTCTCCATCTTATTTCCTTTCTCACCTCTGAGATGTTTTTCTCTGTCTCTTTCCTCCTCTCCTCTATCTTCCTCTCGATGCCGACGATCCCCACCGCTCGCGTCCTTCCTGTCTGTAGGACGACCAGAGAGGAGACGTTATTTACACGTACAGACATAGAGAGAATCGCAGAGAGAGAGAGAGAGAATCCCAGAGCGAGAGAGAGAATCCCAGAGCGAGAGAGAGAATCCCAGAGCGAGAGAGAGAAAAATCGCAGAGAGAGAGAGAGAGAGAAAATCGCAGAGAGAGAGAGAATCGCAGAGAGAGAGAGAGTTATAGCAGCAAAGGGGGGACCACCTCCATATTAATGCCCATGGTTTTGGAATGAGATGTTTGACGAGCGGGTGTCCACATACTTCTGGTCATGTAGTTTACATCAGTCACTCAATTAGTCCCTGTCAGCTCCATTTTAGACAGCTAAACTAAACTTAGTAACCAGCTAACTAAACTTAGTAACCAGCTAACTAAACTTAGTAATCAAGGTCGAAATAGCGTCCAGAGATCCTCATTGATTTTGTTAGTCAGTCTCACTCAGATATCATATTAAAAACTGCAACATTTCTCTCCGCCCCATGGCAAAATGTGTAGAACTGCAGCAAACTGGCTTTAAAACTGCAACATTTCTCTCCGCCCCATGGCAAAATGTGGCGAACTGCAGCAAACTGGCTTTAAAACTGCAACATTTCTCTCCGCCCCATGGCAAAATGTGGAGAACTGCAGCGAACTGGCTTTAAAACTGCAACATTTCTCTCCGCCCCATGGCAAAATGTGGAGAACTGCAGCAAACTGGCTTTAAAACTGCAACATTTCTCTCCGCCCCATGGCAAAATGTGGAGAACTGCAGCAAACTGGCTTTAAAAACTGCAACATTTCTCTCCACCCCATGGCAAAATGTGGAGAACTGCAGCAAACTGGCTTTAAAACTGCAACATTTCTCTCCACCCCATGGCAAAATGTGGAGAACTGCAGCGAACTGGCTTTAAAACCTCAACATTTCTCTCCGCCCCATGGCAAAATGTGGAGAACTGCAGCAAACTGGCTTTAAAACTTTTCTCTCCGCCCCATGGCAAAATGTGGAGAACTGCAACAAACTGGCTTTAAAACTGCAACATTTCTCTCTGCCCCATGGCAAAATGTGGAGAACTGCAGCAAACTGGCTTTAAAACTGCAACATTTCTCTCCGCCCCATGGCAAAATGTGGAGAACTGCAGCAAAATGTTTCTCTCCGCCCCATGGCAAAATGGAGAACTGCAGCAAACTGCATGGCAAATGTGGAGAACTGCAACAACTGGCTTTAAAACTGCAATTTCTGCAACATGGCAAAATGTGGAGAACTGCAGCAAACTGGCTTTAAAACTGCAACATTTCTCTCCGCCCCATGGCAAAATGTGGAGAACTGCAGCAAACTGGCTTTAAAAACTGCAACATTTCTCTCCACCCCATGGCAAAATGTGGAGAACTGCAGCAAACTGGCTTTAAAACTGCAACATTTCTCTCCACCCCATGGCAAAATGTGGAGAACTGCAGCGAACTGGCTTTAAAACCTCAACATTTCTCTCCGCCCCATGGCAAAATGTGGAGAACTGCAGCAAACTGGCTTTAAAACTGCAACATTTCTCTCCTCCCCATGGCAAAATGTGGAGAACTGCAACAAACTGGCTTTAAAACTGCAACATTTCTCTCTGCCCCATGGCAAAATGTGGAGAACTGCAGCAAACTGGCTTTAAAACTGCAACATTTCTCTCTGCCCCATGGCAAAATGTGGAGAACTGCAGCAAACTGGCTTTAAAACAGCAACATTTTCAGATGTTTTGTGGCCCCCACCACCATCAAATCTTCCCTGCTATAAACTCACTGTACATTATCCTTTGTCATTTAGAAAAGAATAATTCTGGTCGATCCAGACGCTGTTTTAACGACTGACGAGATGTGTTCAAATCTCACAATTGACTTGCCCACCCAGAATTACACAAATTGCCCTATAGACCGATAAGCGAGACCGGTCAAATGTATTTTTGGGGAGGTTAACTTTTAGTTAATTAACATCCCTAGGTGAAACAGTACCACTGTATTCCTGGGAGTCTTAGCATCTCAGTCAGATATTAAATCAGAATATAAGAGGTGCTTTACCAACAGAGCCACACAAGGCCATAACAGAATAGACTAGGACGTTAAGAGAGTATAGCAGAGGAGAGTGGAATAGAGTAGGACGTTAAGTAGAGTATAGCAGAGGAGAGTGGAATAGAGTAGATTGTCCAGTTAGGTATAGCAGAGGAGAGTGGAATAGACTAGGATGTTAAGTAGAGTATAGCAGAGGAGAGTTGAATAGACTAGGATGTTAAGTAGAGTATAGCAGAGGAGAGTGGAATAGAGTAGATTGTCCAGTTAGGTATAGCAGAGGAGAGTGGAATAGAGTAGGACGTTAAGTAGAGTATAGCAGAGGAGAGTGGAATAGAGTAGATTGTCTAGTTAGGTATAGCAGAGGAGAGTGGAATAGACTAGGACGTTAAGTAGAGTATAGCAGAGGAGAGTTGAATAGACTAGGACGTTAAGTAGAGTATAGCAGAGGAGAGTGGAATAGAGTAGATTGTCCAGTTAGGTATAGCACAGGAGAGTGGAATAGACTAGGACGTTAAGTAGAGTATAGCAGAGGAGAGTGGAATAGAGTAGATTGTCCAGTTAGGTATAGCAGAGGAGAGTGGAATAGAGTAGATTGTCTGTTCTATGACGACCTCTGACCTGTGAGTTGGTTGCCGTAGGGATGGGTTGTGACATGGGCGTACTCTCCCATCTCTTCTGGCTCAACTCCTCGGTCAGCCTCCGGAAGAACTACCCACAGACAGACAGACACAGACACCATGATGGCTCAGACTCAGTATAGGAAAACAGACACGGTGCCATTTTGGCTCTAAATTAGCACGCATCGGACGACAGTTTCACTCACTGCTCATTCGATGGTATTTTCCATTCGTGTACATTCACATTTCAGTCATTCAGCAGATGCTCTTATCCAGAGAGACTTACAGGGATTAATTAGGGTTAAGTCCCCATCGCTCAAGGGAACACACCCATTTTTTTCACCTCAGGGATTGGAACCAGTGACCTTTCGGTTACAGTCTGTTCACGCGATTAACAACTGAGCCACACAAGGCCAATCACATATCTACAGAGTCACGAGGCGGTATCCAATGGTACTACTCTCTTAACATATCTACAGAGTCACGAGGCGGTATCCAATAGTACTACTCTCTTAACATATCTACAGAGTCACGAGGCAGTATCCAATGGTACTACTCTCTTAACATATCTACAGAGTCACGAGGCAGTATCCAATAGTACTACTCTCTTAACATATCTACAGAGTCACGAGGCAGTATCCAATAGTACTACTCTCTTAACATATCTACAGAGTCACGAGGCGGTATCCAATAGTACTACTCTCTTAACATATCTACAGAATCACGAGGCAGTATCCAATAGTACTACTCTCTTAACATATCTACAGAGTCACGAGGCAGTATCCAATGGTACTACTCTCTTAACATATCTACAGAGTCACGAGGCAGTATCCAATAGTACTACTCTCTTAACATATCTACAGAGTCACGAGGCAGTATCCAATAGTACTACTCTCTTAACATATCTACAGAGTCACGAGGCAGTATCCAATGGTACTACTCTCATAACATATTTACTAGCCAGTATCCAATGGTACTACTCTCATGACATATTTACTAGCCAGTATCCAATGTAAATATGTAATGAGAGTAGTACCATTGATACTGGCTAGTAAATATGTCATGAGATACCATTGGATACTGGCTAGTAAATATGTCATGAGAGTAGTACCATTGATACTACTAGTAAATATGTCATGAGAACCATTGGATACTGGCTAGGTACTATGACATATTTACTAGCCAGTATCCAATGGTACTACTCTCATTACATATTTACTAGGCAGTGTCCAATGTTACTACTCTCATTACATATTTACTATCCAATGTATCCAATTTACAGGTAATAATACTATAATATAAATAATAACAATAACACTATACTGGTAAATAATACATAACATAATTACTAGTAATAATAAGAATACTGTAATAACAAGAATACTGTAATAGTAGTAATACCAATAATACTATAACAGTGTTAATAATACTACTATAGTTAATACCTACTCTCAATTACATATTTACTATAATAGTATCCAATGGTAATACTACTATAATAATAATAATATAACAGTAATAATACTATAATACATATTTACAGAAGTAATAATACTATAAATATAAATAATAACAATAACACTATACTGGTAAATAATACTATAACATAATAATACTACAATAGTAATAATAACTATAATAGCTATAATACTGTAATAATAATACTAATAATACTATAACAGTAATAATAATACTACTATAGTAGTAATAATAATAATACTAGAATAGTAATAATAATAATATAATAATAATAATACTATAATAGTAATAATAATAGTAATAATAGTAATAATAATACTATAATAGTAATAATAAACTATAATAGTAATAATAATAATACTACTATAATAATAATAATAAACAGTAATAATAATAATAATATAATAATACTATAATAGTAATAATAATAATATAATACTAGAATAATAATACTAATAATAATAATAATAATAGGTATAATACTACTATAATAGTAATAATAGTAATAATAATACTATAATAGTAATAATAATAACAGTACTATAATAATAACTATAATAATAATACTACTATAATAGCTATAATAATACTACTATAATAATAATAATACTATAATAATAATAATAAATAATAATACTATAATAGTAATAATACTATAATAGTAATAATAATACTAATAAATAATAATAACACTACTATAATAGTAATAATAATAATAATACTAGAATAGTAATAATAATAATAATAGTAATAATAATACTATAATAGTAATAATAATACTATAATAGTAATAATAAATAATAATACTATAATAATAATAATAACACTACTATAACAGTAATAATAACACTATAATAGTAATAATAATAATACTAGAATAGTAATAATAATAATAATAGTAATAATAATACTATAATAAATAATAATATAATACAAATAGTAATACTAATAATAATAGTAATAATAATAATAATAGTAATAATAATACATAATAGTAATAATAATAACACTACTATAACAATAACAATAATAACACTACTATAATAATACTACTATAATAATACTATAATAATAATAATAATACTACTATAATAATAATACTACTATAATAATAACTACAATAATAATACTACTATAATAATAATAATAATAATAATAATAATAATAATACTATAATAATACTACTACAATAGTAATAATAATACTACAATAAATAATAATACTAAAATATACTACTATAATAATAATAATAATAACTATAATAATAATAATAATAATACTATAATAATACTACTACAATAGTAATAATAATACTACAATAGCAATACTAATACTACTATAATAATAATAATACTATAATAATAATACTATAACAATAATAATAATAATAATAATACTACTACAATAGTAATACTACAATAGTAATAACAATACTACAATAGTAATAATACTACAACTACTATAATAGTAATAATAATAATACTACAATAGTAATTATAATACTACAATAGTAATAATAATACTATAATACTACTACTAATAATAATATAATACTACTACTAATAATAATATAATACTATAGTAGTAATAATAATACTATAATAGTAATAATAATAATACTATAGTAGTAATAATAATAATATAGTAGTAATAATAATAATATAGTAGCAATAATAATAATACTATAATAGTAATAATAATACTACTATAATAGTAATAATAATATTAAATGACTACTACCTCTATCTGTCCATGCTCTTTGAAGGACAGTTTGAAGTAGGAGAACTTGCTCTGCTGGTAGGGTCCTGGCTCCTTATTGGCCGGGAAGCATGCAGGTGGACCACTATCTTGGCACTGCAGCGTCAGATACAGAGAGAGAGAGAGGGGATGTTCTGTCATATATCAATGATGAAAGCATAGTCAAGAGAGAGGGGAGGTTCTGTCATATATCAATGATGAAAGCATAGTCATGAGAGAGGGGATGTTCTGTCATATATCAATGATGAAAGCATAGTCATGAGAGAGGGGAGGTTCTGTCATATATCAATGATGAAAGCATAGTCATGAGAGAGGGGAGGTTCTGTCATATATCAATGATGAAAGCATAGTCAAGAGAGAGCGGGGATATTCTGTCATAGATCAATGATGAAAGCATAGCCATGAGAGAGGGGATGTTCTGTCATAGATCAATGATGAAAGCATAGCCAAGAGAGAGAGAGAGGGGATGTTCTGTCATAGATCAATGATGAAAGCATAGCCAAGAGAGAGAGAGAGGGGATGTTCTGTTTTATCCAAGCGACTTATAGTAGTCACGCGTACATACATGTGAGTTGTCCTGCTACAAAGTGGTGGGTATTGTTTCAATAGGCTACATGGTTTAATTAGGAGTCACCTCTTTCCGATACCCGCAGCTTGTTCCTCAAAGTAGATGATCTGAGAAAGGGGTATGGCTATGCAGCATTCCTACACACACACACACACACACACACACACACACACACACACACACACACACACACACACACACACACACACACACACACACACACTAGGAGAGTAAATACTAGACACCATCATATCAGGGACATGGAAAAGGTCAAGAAAAGCATTAAAAATCACACTGGCTAATATGCAGATAAAGCTGTGGTGGGTGTTACCCATTGAATGTATATTTTTATGAAGTGTCACTGTACATGATTCTTCAGGTCCCTCCATATTAACTGGTGCGTACTCAGCAGAGCAATTCCAACATCCAACTTGGCCTGGTGGAAAGACAGAGCGAGAGAGGGACAACAAACGGTCAGATATGGTGCAGGCAGAAATGTGTATTTGGTCCGACAGCACTGTTGTAAACATCAACAATGACCTCGTAAACGTGTTTGTCAAGGCAAAAACACGCCCATGCAACGAACCAGTGACGTTATTTTATTTCCGATTAGCTAGTTGACTAGATTTATTCCACTATTTCAAAGAACACATTTAGCTAGATGGCTAGCTACCAATGTAACGTTACCGACTTAGCTAACTAGCTGTTTTCCTTGCCTGGCAATGCGAGCTTGTTAACATCATACCTTGTCTTCTCCGTCATAAAGTTTGACACCTCGTTGTTGAATCACCAATGTTTCATTCATTTCCAGAAGACCATTTGACCATGTGAATCTGTCCATTTTACTTGAATCAACACAAAATACAAGTATAAATAAATATTTGCCAACTTCTCACAGACCCGACGACATTTCCGTGTCTACTTCCTCAAGAGTGTCCAAAAATTTGCCTGTTTGCGCCCCGCAGCCTGAATGAAAATATGATCAATAAATCTATTATTTCACAGTATCTGTCGAAATAAAATATGATAATACAATGGTCGTATCATAATTTGTGATTAATATATAGTTCCACTTCAAACAAAAAATATTTGTTCTGAGAAAGTGATCTTTTAACTCATGTTTTTGAATGGGGTCCTAACAAAGGAAGTTGTCGCAGCGGTGTTAGCGGCTTAGTTTATTGTGGTTGTTATGTACAGTTCAAAATATGTCGATAAACTAAATGTACATACGATAGACGTTGTCAAACGCTTCAGTAAGGATACAATTCATTGATATATTCATTTCTCCATAGAGTAATTTGACCCTTTCTGCTCTGGTCTAACAAACTGCAGAGTTAAGCTAACATTAGCCAAGCTGTCAAGTAGCCAGTTTAACACAGCACTTTCTTGCTAGCTAACTAGCTAGCAATAGATTTTAAACGAGGACAACAAAGAAAACGTCGTAAAAACTGTGCCGTTTGTGAATTAACTTTGTCTTAAAGTCACATTATGAAGTGGATAGCTCTATTTTAATAGTAAACTACCAGTAGTTTGTCCGTTTTTAGATTATGTCAGTGATATTGATTGTACTGTAACGTTAGTCCACTGACTCGAGCTCGACAGCCAGGTGGCTATTTAATCAAGGAGTTATTAACACTGAGAATCCGAGATCGTGTATTCCGAACAAACATGGATAAGAAATCATTCGACATCGTCTTAGACGAAATCAGGAAGGTAAGTTTGGTTCAGTTAACCCAAGTGGCTAATAAAAATTATTTAACACCTACATGACATTGTCAGCTGAATGAGAATCTGGTTTTACACGACTCACGAGACTGAATATGGCACTTATACTTTAAGCAGCCGAGGAAGCAGCATTCAACTTGTCATTGTCAAGCTTGATACCGTTAAAATACGTTAAGTACTTACCAAATAATTTTTCGATGAGCAACTGCAGTCTTTACTTATGTAAATTAATTACGTACTACCAAAAAAGGTGTAAAAATACAAAAAAATCCTTGTCTGAAAGGTATTATTTTTGACCAAGTGATCATGCGCCATATTTCACCTATTCTGCACCTCCTGCAATAGTCGTGGAATTAAAATACAGTAAATAAATCCTATCTAGAAATATACAAACGCTGTAAAACGTGCCCTATATTGTCTACTTAATGTATTTACATGAAATATTATTGCATTCTAATGAACCGCGGGTGAACCGACAGATTGGTATGAAGTTCATACACTGTTGTAGGTGATCAAATCAATGGCCTTTCCTGCTGCTGGATCAGCCAACCAACGTGCGTGACAGGAATGAGTGATTTTTATTGGAGGTACAGAAAAGGATTTGGTCATGTACACTTGCTCAAAACAATACTTAAATTCTTTCCAGGCATTTTGTCCATTTACATGTCACTTTTTATTTAGACATTTTTTTGGTACATAAATGATGATAGAAACGCCATTCTTTGTTAAGTACCGAAATTATTTTGACATTAAGCTTGAAAAGCTGGTAAATGGCCAGTTGACTGGCTTAAAGGAGAATTGCCATATTCAACACCTGTAAACCCAGATTCTGGTTCACGGCTCAGCTATCTGGCTATGGAGAGCATGGCAGACGTTATCCACACCACTGACTGATGTATGTACACTAGGAGTCATTTCCAATGGTTTTTACTGGGCTTCTTCTCTCTCTGCAGTGCGTGCTAACAGATCAGCGGATTAAGGCGATAGAGCAGGTGCACGGGTACTTCTCCAGCGAGCAGGTACAGTAGCTAGTGAACAGAGAAGGTTGATGAATGACATCCAGTAATAGACATGCTAACCCCCTCTCCCTCCAGGTAATAGACATGCTACCCCCCCCCCCTCTCCCTCCAGGTAATAGACATGCTAACCCCCCCTCTCCCTCCAGGTAATAGACATGCTAACCCCCTCTCCCTCCAGGTAATAGACATGCTACCCCCCTCTCCCTCCAGGTAATAGACATGCTAACCCCCATGCTCCCCCTCTCCCTCCAGGTAATAGACATGCTAACCCCCTCTCCCTCCAGGTAATAGACATGCTAACCCCCTCTCCCTCCAGGTAATAGACATGCTAACCCCTCTCCCTCCAGGTAATAGACATGCTAACCCCCTCTCTCCCTCCAGGTAATAGACATGCTACCCCCCTCTCCCTCCAGGTAATAGACATGCTAATGCTAACCCCCCTCTCCCTCCAGGTAATAGACATGCTAACCCCCTCTCCCTCCAGGTAATAGACATGCTCTCCCTCCAGGTAATAGACATGCCCCCCCCTCTCCCTCCAGGTAATAGACATGCTAACCCCCCTCTCCCTCCAGGTAATAAACCCCCCCCTCTCCCTCCAGGTAATAGACATGCTAAACCCCTCCCTCCAGGTCCCTCCAGGTAATAGACATGCTAACCCCCTCTCCCTCCAGGTAATAGACATGCTAACCCCCTCTCCCTCCAGGTAATAGACATGCTAACCCCCCTCTCCCTCCAGGTAATAGACATGCTAACCCCCTCTCCCTCCAGGTAATAGACATGCTAACCCCCCCCTCCCTCCAGGTAATAGACATGCTAACCCCCTCTCCCTCCAGGTAATAGACATGCTAACCCCCTCTCCCTCCAGGTAATAGACATGCTAACCCCCTCTCCCTCCAGGTAATAGACATGCTAACCCCCCTCTCCCTCCAGGTAATAGACATGCTAACCCCCTCTCCCTCCAGGTAATAGACATGCTAACCCCCTCTCCATCCGGTTAATAGACATGCTAACCCCCCTCTCCCTCCAGGTAATAGACATGCTAACCCCCTCTCCCTCCAGGTAATAGACATGCTAACCCCTCCCTCCAGGTAATCCCCCCCTCCCTCCAGGTAATAGACATGCTAACCCCCTCTCTCCCCTCCAGGTAATAGACATGCTAACCCCCCTCCCTCCAGGTAATAGACATGCTAACCCCCCTCCATCCTCCAGGTGATAGACATGCTAACCCCCCTCTCCCTCCAGGTGATAGACATGCTAACCCCCTCTCCCTCCAGGTAATAGACATGCTAACCCCGTCTCCCTCCAGGGAATAGACATGCTTTCCCCCTCTCCCTCCAGGTAATAGACATGCTAACCCCCTCTCCCTCCAGGTAATAGACATGCTAACCCCCTCTCCCTCCAGGTAATAGACATGCTAACCCCCCTCTCCCTCCAGGTAATAGACATGCTAACCCCCCTCTCCCTCCAGGTAATAGACATGCTAACCCCCCTCTCCTCCAGGTAATAGATATGCTAACCCCCCTCTCCCTCCAGGTAATAGATATGCCCCCCTAGGTACCCCCCTCTCCCTCCAGGTAATGGACATGCTAACCCCCCTCTCCCTCCAGGTAATGGACATGCTAACCCCCCTCCTCTCCTCCAGGTAATGGACATGCTAACCCCCCTCTCCCTCCAGGACATGACATGCTACCCCCCTCTCCCTCCAGGTAATAGACATGCTAACCCCCCTCTCCCTCCAGGTAATAGACATGCTAACCCCCCTCTCCCTCCAGGTAATAGACATGCTAACCCCCCTCTCCCTCCAGGTAATAGACATGCTAACCCCCCTCTCCCTCCAGGTAATAGACATGCTAACCCCCCCTCTCCCTCCAGGTAATGGACATGCTGAAGTACTTCTCCTGGGCAGATCCTCAGATCAAAGCTGTCAAAGCTCTTCAACATGTGAGTGACAACAACAACAGCCAACTCTGCTAATGTTTTGTGTATTACTGTGTAAACAGTAGATAGACGGTGCATCCGGAAAGTATTCAGACCCCTTGACCTTTTTCACATTTTGTTACATTACAGCCTTATTCTAAATGGATCAAATAAAACATTTTCCTCATCAATCTACACACAATACCCCACAGTGAGAAAGCGAAAACAGGTTTTTAATGCATTTTTGCAAAAAGCAGCTATGAGGTTGAAGGAATTATCTGTAGTGCTCTGAGACAGGATTGTGTCGAGGCACAGATCTGAGGAAGGGTACCAAAACATTTCTGCAGCATTGAAGGTCCCCAAGAACACAGTGGCCTCCATCATTCTTAAATGGAAGTAGTTTGGAACCACCAAGACTCTTCCTGGAGATGGCCGAACTGAGCAACGTCTCTGGAGAGACCTGAAAATAGCTGTGCAGCAATGCTCCCCATCCAACCTGACAGAGCTTGAGAGGATCTGCAGAGAAGAATGGAAGAAACTCCCCAAATACAGGTGTGTCAAGCTTGTAGCGTCATACCCAAGAAGACTAGAGGCTGTAGTCGCTGCCAAAGGTGCTTCAACAAAGTACTGAATAAAGGGTCTGAATACTTAAATAAATACTGAATATTGAATACTTGTAAATACTTGTAAATATGAATTTTCATTTTTTTATTTTTTTTTAAATAAAAATTAATATATACACTTGCAAAATGTCTAAACCTGTTTTTGCTTTTTCATTAGGGTATTGTGTATAGTTTGATGAGGGGAAAGAAACTATTTTATCCATTTTAGAGTTGTAACGTAACAAAATGTGGAACAAGTTAAGGGGTCTGAATACTTTCCTAAAGCTCTGAACAAAATGATTATTATAAATGATTATTATAAATTATTTTGTAAATTATTATTAGAAATTATACAATTTTATAAATTATTATAAACCAATTATAAACCATAACTCACATACAGATCGGTAGAAATGGTAAGATAAATTGGCATTCTGCGAAAGCCGTCAGGGGCTGGAGGAGAATAGTTGGCGCCCTCTTGAGGCATTTGTCCTATCACATCAAATCGTAAGCTTAAAGCATCAGACGAGCTCAATGCATATAGTTGATTTTATTAAACACATAGGGTGTGTCTATAAATGGAAAAATACCCGTTTTAAAATGTTCACCAATTGATTAGTCGAAAGAACAGTCGATTTTCGGTAGACCAAGCTCATTTTTAGTTGGGGACAGCCCTAATAAATACATTTCTTAGAAGGTTCTTAGAAATCAATCTTCAGTTGTTGGATATTGTGTTTAGAGTTGGGATTTTAAACCTGAGCACTACGGCAGACCCTGTCAGTCATCCTCTAAACCTGAGCACTACTGCAGACCCTGTCAGTCATCCTCTAAACCTGAGCACTATGGCAGACTGTCAGTCATCCTCTAAACCTGAGCACTACGGCAGACTGTCAGTCATCCTCTAAACCTGAGCACTCGGCAGACTGTCAGTCATCCTCTAAACCTGAGCACTACGGCAGACTGTCAGTCATCCTCTAAACCTGAGCACTGGCAGACTGTCAGTCATCCTCTATACCTGAGCACTACGGCAGACTGTCAGTCATCCTCTAAACCTGTCATCCATCCTAAAGCCTGGCAGCACATCCTCTAAACCTGGCAGACTGTCAGTCATCCTCTAAACCTGAGCACTAGTCATCCTCTAAACCTGGCAGACTGTCAGTCATCCTCTAAACCTGAGCACTACGGCAGACTGTCAGTCATCCTCTAAACCTGTCAGTCACTATGGCAGACTGTCAGTCATCCTCTAAACCTGAGCACTACGGCAGACTGTCAGTCATCCTCTAAACCTGAGCACTCCTCTAAACGGCAGACTGTCAGTCATCCTCTAAACCTGAGCACTGAGCACTACGGCAGACTCTGTCAGTCATCCTCTAAACCTGAGCACTACGGCAGACTGTCAGTCATCCTCTAAACCTGAGCACTATGGCAGACTGTCAGTCATCCTCTAAACCTGAGCACTACGGCAGACTGTCAGTCATCCTCTAAACCTGAGCACTACGGCAGACTGTCAGTCATCCTCTAAACCTCATCCTCTAAACCTGAGCACTACGGCAGACTGTCAGTCATCCTCTAAACCTGAGCACTACGGCAGACTATCATCCTCTAAACCTGAGCACTATGGCAGACTGTCATCCTCTAAACCTGTCATACTGCAGACTGTCAGTCATCCTCTAAACCTGAGCACTATGGCAGACTGTCAGTCATCCTCTAAACCTGGCAGACTGTCAGTCATCCTCTAACCTGAGCACTAAACCTGGCAGACTGTCAGTCATCCTCTAAACCTGAGCACTACGGCAGACTGTCAGTCATCCTCTAAACCTGAGCACTACGGCAGACTGTCAGTCATCCTCTAAACCTGAGCACTATGGCAGACTGTCAGTCATCCTCTAAACCTGAGCACTACGGCAGACTGTCAGTCATCCTCTAAACCTGACACTACGGCAGACTGTCAGTCATCCTCTAAACCTGAGCACTATGGCAGACTGTCAGTCATCCTCTAAACCTGAGCACTATGGCAGACACTGGCAGACTGTCAGTCATCCTCTAAACCTGAGCACTATGTCAGTCATCCTCTAAACCTGAGCACTATGGCAGACTGTCAGTCATCCTCTAAACCTGAGCACTATGGCAGACTGTCAGTCATCCTCTAAACCTGAGCACTATGGCAGACCCTGTCAGTCATCCTCTAAACCTGTCAGACTGTCATCCTCTAAACACACTATGGCAGACTGTCAGTCATCCTCTAAACCTGAGCACTATGGCAGACTGTCAGTCATCCTCTAAACCTGAGCACTGGCAGACAGTCATCCTCTAAACCTGAGCACTATGGCAGACTGTCAGTCATCCTCTAAACCTGAGCACTCCTCTATGAGCAGACTGTCAGTCATCCTCTAAACCTGAGCACTATGGCAGACTGTCAGTCATCCTCTAAACCTGAGCACTAGTCATCCTCTAAACCTGGCAGACTGTCAGTCATCCTCTAAACCTGAGCACTATGGCAGACTGTCAGTCATCCTCTAAACCTGAGCACTACAGACTGTCAGTCATCCTCTAAACCTGAACACTACGGCAGACTGTCAGTCATCCTCTAAACCTGAGCACTACGGCAGACTGTCAGTCATCCTCTAAACCTGAGCACTACCTGGCAGACTGTCAGTCATCCTCTAAACCTGAGCACTACGGCAGACTGTCAGTCATCCTCTAAACCTGAGCACTACGGCAGACTGTCAGTCATCCTCTAAACCTGAGCACTACGGCAGACTGTCAGTCATCCTCTAAACCTGAGCACTACGGCAGACTGTCAGTCATCCTCTAAACCTGAGCACTCTGTCAGTCATCCTCTAAACCTGAGCACTACGGCAGACCTGTCAGTATGGCAACTGAGCAGACTAGTCATCCTCTAAACCTGAGCACTACGGCAGACTGTCAGTCAATTCCTCTAGTCATCCTCTAAACCTGAGCACTACGGCAGACTGTCAGTCATCCTCTAAACCTGAGCACTACTAGACTGTCAGTCATCCTCTAAACCTGAGACTATGTCAGTCATCCTCTATCCTGAATTTCAGTCATCCTCTAAACCTGAGGGGACTGTCAGTCATCCTCTAAACCTGAGCACTACGGCATACTGTCAGTCATCCTCTAAACCTGAGCACTCACAATCAAACCTGAGCACTATGGCAGACTGTCAGTCATCCTCTAAACCTGAGCACTACGGCAGACTTTCAGTCATCCTCTAAACCTGAATAAGACTGTCAAAACCTGAGCACTTGTCACATCCTCTTGACCAATCAGAATGGCAATTCAGTCATCCTCTACACACAAGCAACAGCTCTAAACTAGAGACATGGCATCCTGATTTTAAACCTGTATCCAATAGTCACAACAAAGAAACTACGGAAAAAAATGTTTGAAATAATAATAAAATGCATCCTCTTGACTGAATGTTGCAACAGCACATGGCAGATGTAAACAGAGGACATGCTGACTTTTTAAATGTAATTTTGGGCATGAAAAGCAACAGTATAAGACAAGGCGGTCTGAAAATGGGTAGATAATTACTGAGATCACTACTTTCCCCACCCTTTTGTGACTATGTGGACACCCCCCCCCCCCATCCTCTAAAATAATAATAATAATTTCAGGATGTCACATGTCCTTCTCTAGTTTAGAGATCTTTGTTGCTTGTGTGTGCATTATTTAGCTAAATACTGGCCTGCATGTTTTGATTAAACTTTGACTCTTTGTGTGTTTCTTCCAGAAAATGGTTGCCATCCCCACTACCAAAGTGGCCAATATCCTCAACTGTTTTACCTTCTCTAAGGACCGACTGGTGGTTCTGGAACTCATAGCTCTGTGAGTGACTCTACTTTACGAAATCACATTTTACATTATGGTAATTCATATGAACAGAACAGTTAGATTATGGTAATTCATATGAACATACCAGTTAGATTATTGTAATTCATATGAACAGACCAGTTAGATTATGGTAATTCATATGAACAGAACAGTTAGATTATGGTAATTCATATGAACAGAACAGTTAGATTATGGTAATTCATATGAACAGAACAGTTAGATTATGGTAATTCATATGAACAGACCAGTTAGATTATGGTAATTCATATGAACAGAACAGTTAGATTATGGTAATTCATATGAACAGAACAGTTAGATTATGGTAATTCATATGAACAGACCAGTTAGATTATGGTAATTCATATGAACAGAACAGTTAGTTTATGGTAATTCATATTAACAGACCAGTTAGATTATGGTAATTCATATTAACAGAACAGTTAGATTATGGTAATTCATATGAACAGACCAGTTAGATTATGGTCATTCATATTAACAGATTATGGTGGGGCCGGCAGTGTAGCCTAGTGGTTAGAGCGTTGGACTAGTAACCGAAAGGTTGCAAGTTCAAATCCCCAAGCTGACAAGGTACAAAATCTGTCTTTCTGCCCCTGAACAGGCAGTTAACCCACTGTTCCTAGGCCGTCATTGAAAATAAGAATTTGTTCTTAACTGACTTGCCTAGTAAAATAAAATAAAAAATAATAATTCATATGAACAGACCAGTTAGATTATGGTAATTCATAATATACTAACCGTGTGTTCAGTGACAGTATTACCGAACAGAAATATAAATGCAACATGCAACAATTACAAAGGTTTTTTGAAACCGATATAGTCTCTGTATCTGTGCACGTGTGATAAATAAGATACATAACGAATATACTGTACACACTTAATTCCACTAAATTTAGCTAATTAACCTATAGACCGATAACAAATGTATTTATTGAATAGGCAAAAAAAAGCATTATTTAGAAATGTTATATATATATATATATATGTTATGTTATTCTATCCTCGTGGGGACCAAAACATTTATTTCCATTCACAATCCTATTTTTCATAACCTTAACCCGAACCCTAAATCTAACCACTAACCCCTCACCCTAACCCTAATTGTAACCCCTAAGCTTAAAGTAGACTTTTCCCCCCATGGGTACTTGGACTTGTCCCCACAAGGGTGAATGTTATTTGTTGTACTGTCCTTGTGGGGACTTTGAGGGGATTTGGGGCCCTACAGGTATAGAAGAACCAACCAACAAATGTATGTTCTAGATCCTCATACTGTATGTGTTCTAGATCCTCATACTGTATGTGTTCTAGATCCTCATACTGTATGTGTTCTAGATCCTCATACTGTATGTGTTCTGAAGAACTCTACATCTGGGCTGTATTCATTAGTAGACACTGTAGCAAAACATTCTGCAACAGGAAAAACAAAAACAAGCATTTCTTCATGGACTAGTTCTGATTTGCTTCCGTGATTTCGTTACTAGTGAATAGGCCTAAACCTTACTTGATATAGGAAGGCTGGGACATCCTTGAATGTGCTCATGACTTTAAATCTAATCAGTTGATGGATCAGAACAGCTACTCGATTAGTTAGTTGATTGATTGGCAGATTGATTGATTAATTAACAACCCCGGTGGGTTGTGCTCTTTTCTGCCAGGAACATCTCTGATGCCCAGAACTACCGTCCCGTAGAGGACCTGTTCCGTATTCACCTGTCTGAGAAGAAACGAGCCCGCAGGATCCTAGAGCAGGTAACTCACACACTGTCCTGTACTGCTCCAGCTGTGTTGTGATCTGTTCTAGTTGTAATGTTATATATTCTAGGTGTGTTATGTCATAATGTATTCTAGGTGTGTTATGTCGTGTATTCTAGGTGTGTTATGTCATGTTATGTCATTATGTATTCTAGGTGTGTTATGTCATGTTATGTCATTATGTATTCTAGGTGTGTTATGTCATGTTATGGCGTATTCTAGGTGTGTTATGTCATGTTATGTATTGTGTATGTCTAGGTGTTATCATGTTATGTCATAATGTATTCTAGGTGTGTTATGTCATGTTATTTTAGGTGTGTTATGTCATGTTATGGCGTACTGTATTCTAGGTGTGTTATGTCGTGTATTCTAGGTGTGTTATGTCATGTCTATTCTAGGTGTTATGTTATGTCATGTATTCTAGGTGTGTTATGTCATGTTATGGCGTACTGTATTCTGTATTCTAGGTGTGTTATGTCATGTTATTCTAGGTGTGTTATGTCATGTATTCTAGGTGTGTTATGTCATGTTATGTCATGTATTCGTGTGTTACTGTATTCTAGGTGTGTTATGTCATGTTATGTGTTATGTCATGTATTCTAGGTGTGTTATGTCATGTTATGGCGTACTGTATTCTAGGTGTGTTATGTCATGTTATGTCATGTATTCTAGGTGTGTTATGTCATGTTATGGCGTACTGAATTCTAGGTGTGTTATGTTCTAGGTGTGTTATGTCATGTATTCTAGGTGTGTTATGTCATGTTATGTCATTATGTATTCTAGGTGTGTTATGTCATGTTATGGCGTACTGTATTCTAGGTGTGTTATGTCATGTTATGGCGTACTGTATTCTAGGTGTGTTATGTCATGTATTCTAGGTGTGTTATGTCATGTTATGGCGTACTGTATTCTGTATTCTAGGTGTGTTATGTCATGTTATGGCGTACTGTATTCTAGGTGTGTTATGTCATGTATTCTAGGTGTGTTATGTCATGTTATGTGTTATGTCATGTACTGTGTATTCTAGGTGTGTTATGTCATGTATTCTAGGTGTGTTATGTCATGTTATGGCGTACTGTATTCTAGGTGTGTTATGTCATGTATTCTAGGTGTGTTATGTCATGTTATGGCGTACTGTATTCTAGGTGTGTTATGTCGTGTATTCTAGGTGTGTTATGTCATGTATTCTAGGTGTGTTATGTCATGTTATGGCGTACTGTATTCTAGGTGTGTTATGTCATGTATTCTAGGTGTGTTATGTCATGTATTCTAGGTGTGTTATGTCATGTTATGGCGTACTGTATTCTAGGTGTGTTATGTCGTGTATTCTAGGTGTGTTATGTCATGTATTCTAGGTGTGTTATGTCATGTTATGGCGTACTGTATTCTAGGTGTGTAAGGTGGGCTGCAAGGCTCCAGTAGCCATGATCTCTTCATGTGGGATGATCCCAGGGAACCCTTACCCTAAAGGCAAGCCCAGCCAGACCACTGGCACCTTCCCTGTAAGTAATATAACCTAACGTGTGTGTGTGTGTGTGTGTGTGTGTGTGTGTGTGTGTGTGTGTGTGTTCTATACTGAACAAAAATATGAAAGCAACATGCAAAGTGTTGGCTCCATGTTTCATGGGCTGAAATAAAGGATCCCAGAAATGTTCCATACACACAAAATGCTATTTTTTCAGTTAAATTTTCTCTTAAAGTTATATACATCCCTGTTTGTGAGCATTTCTCCTTTGCCAAGCTGATTAAACAGCATGATCATTACACAGGTGCACCTTGTGCTGGGGACAAAAAAAGGCCACTCTAAAATGTGCTGTTGTGTCACACAACACAATGCAACAGATGTCTCAAGTTTTGAGGGAGTGTGCAGTTGCCATGCTGACTGCAGGAATGTCCACCAGAGCTGTTGCCAGAGAATTTAATGTTCAATTCTCTACCATAAGCCACCTCCGTTGTTTTAGAGAACTTGGCAGTATGTCAGCATATGTGTGGAACTCCTTCAAGACTGTTGGAAAAGCATTCCTCTTGAAGCTGGTTGAGAGAATGCCAAGAGTGCAAAGCTGTCATCAAGGCAAGCATTTCTTATTGAACTAGTTCTGATTTGCTTCCGTAATTTCATTATGAATGAGTGAGTGAATAGGCCTAAACCCTACTCGATATAGGAAGGCTGGGACATCCTTGAATGTGCTCATGACTAAATCTAATCAGTTGATGGATCAGAACATCTACTTGGTTAGTTAGTTCATTGAATAATCTAAAATATATTTTGTTTTGTTTAACACTTTTTTTGGTTACTACATGATTTCATATGTGTTATTTCATAGTATTGATGTCTTCACTATTACTCTACAATGTAGATAATGGTCAACATGAAGCAAAGCCCTGGAATGACTAGATAATAGTCTAAATGAAGAAAATCCCTGGAATGACTAGATAATAGTCAACATGAAGAAAAGCCCTGGAATGACTAGATAATAGTCAACATGAAGAAAAGCCCTGGAATGACTAGATAATAGTCTACATGAAGAAAAGCCCTGGAATGACTAGATAATAGTCAACATGAAGAAAAGCCCTGGAATGACTAGATAATAGTCTAAATGAAGAAAAGCCCTGGAATGACTAGATAATAGTCTAAATGAAGAAAAGCCCTGGAATGACTAGATAATAGTCTAAATGAAGAAAAGCCCTGGAATGACTAGATAATAGTCTAAATGAAGAAAAGCCCTGGAATGACTAGATAATAGTCTAAATGAAGAAAAGCCCTGGAATGACTAGATAATAGTCTACATGAAGAAAAGCCCTGGAATGACTAGATAATAGTCAACATGAAGAAAAGCCCTGGAATGACTAGATAATAGTCAACATGAAGAAAAGCCCTGGAATGACTAGATAATAGTCAACATGAAGAAAAGCCCTGGAATGACTAGATAATAGTCAACATGAAGAAAAGCCCTGGAATGACTAGATAATAGTCAACATGAAGAAAAGCCCTGGAATGACTAGATAATAGTCAACATGAAGAAAAGCCCTGGAATGACTAGATAATAGTCTAAATGAAGAAAAGCCCTGGAATGACTAGATAATAGTCAACATGAAGAAAAGCCCTGGAATGACTAGATAATAGTCTAAATGAAGAAAAGCCCTGGAATGACTAGATAATAGTCAACATGAAGAAAAGCCCTGGAATGACTAGATAATAGTCTAAATGAAGAAAAGCCCTGGAATGACTAGATAATAGTCTAAATGAAGAAAAGCCCTGGAATGACTAGATAATAGTCAACATGAAGAAAAGCCCTGGAATGACTAGATAATAGTCAACATGAAGAAAAGCCCTGGAATGACTAGATAATAGTCAACATGAAGAAAAGCCCTGGAATGACTAGATAATAGTCAACATGAAGAAAAGCCCTGGAATGACTAGATAATAGTCAACATGAAGAAAAGCCCTGGAATGACTAGACAATAGTCAACATGAAGAAAAGCCCTGGAATGACTAGATAATAGTCAACATGAAGAAAAGCCCTGGAATGACTAGATAATAGTCAACATGAAGAAAAGCCCTGGAATGACTAGATAATAGTCAACATGAAGAAAAGCCCTGGAATGACTAGATAATAGTCAACATGAAGAAAAGCCCTGGAATGACTAGATAATAGTCAACATGAAGAAAAGCCCTGGAATGACTAGATAATAGTCAACATGAAGAAAAGCCCTGGAATGACTAGATAATAGTCAACATGAAGAAAAGCCCTGGAATGACTAGATAATAGTCAACATGAAGAAAAGCCCTGGAATGACTAGATAATAGTCAACATGAAGAAAAGCCCTGGAATGACTAGATAATAGTCAACATGAAGAAATGCCCTGGAATGACTAGATAATAGTCAACATGAAGAAAAGCCCTGGAATGACTAGACAATAGTCAACATGAAGAAAAGCCCTGGAATGACTAGATAATGGTCTAAATGAAGAAAAGCCCTGGAATGACTATATAATAGTCTAAATGAAGAAAAGCCCTGGAATGACTAGATAATAGTCAACATGAAGAAAAGCCCTGGAATGACTAGGTGTGTCCAGACTTTTGACTGGCACTGTATATTATTTTAAGAGAAATGCCATGTTGCAGCAGTGCAACTTGGAAATAGAAATAGCCCAAAAAACCTGCAATCCGCGACCAGTACATTTTCACCCACAACATAATTTTTTTCAAAGATATTTTTTTTTTTTTTCAATTTTACAGAATCCCTATTTTCTACGCTTCAGCTGAGCAGCTTCCACGAGCGCTGCAGATCCCCCCCCCCCCAGCTGGAACCTAGGCTTCATTGAAAATGAATGGGGCCACCGCAACATGTTGTCTGTCAGTAGACCAGCTTGTAAAAAAAAAAAAAAAAAAATACTATAGTATCCTTAGTTCAACACTTAGTGTATGGGGTGATTTCAGTACCAACAGGAATTGTATATGAATTCTTACATTTTTTATTTCTATTAGTCTTAACCCAGTTAGACACATGTTAATCTATTGATTACACTTGCCGGAGACTTGAAACCAACACATCTAACACGTCTCCAGGTCTCAGTCAAACCACGCTCTTTTGATGAGTATCCTTGCTGGGTCTTAAAGACGTAACAGACAAACATATGTGATACTCCTCAGCCACTTGAGTAATTAAAGCCTTTTTTAATAGCACGATGGGTTGGATTGCTTCAGGAGGGCGGTCACGTGTGTTTGCCGAGTCAGAGGTCCTGAGTTCAAGTCTCGGTATGAGCTGAATCAGGGGGGGTACTCGTTAAGCACGCAGCGTATCGTCTTTTACCTAGATACAGTGGGGAGAACAAGTTTGATACACTGCGGATTTTGCAGGTTTTCCTACTTACAAAGCATGTAGAGGTCTGTAATTTCTATCATAGGTACACTTCAACTGTGAGAGATGGAATCTAAAACACAAATCCAGAAAATCACATTGTATGATTTTTAAGTAATTAATTTGCATTTCCCCACTGTAAGTGGGCTAACACAGTCTTGTAACATGCAGGAGACCTGGTTCGAACCCAGTCAGTCACAAGAGCAAGATTAAAAAAGGAGTAGATTGCCTATCCTTTGACAGGGCTATTCAGCTATATTCTTATGGGGGTCAAATTGTGTGTTTTGTGACACTCCCTTCTAACGCAGCCTGTAATCTTCATCGAGGGGTACAGAAGGCAAGTCCATGCTCCAGGGAGACTTAGCTTTCAGGAATTGGGTCATAATAGCTTTTAGCCAAAGCGGGTTCAAATGCTAGAGCCAAGTTCACAGGGAGAGAATAAATTCAACATGCCACGTTTGGCTTCAGAAACCGCCAGAAGCTTCTGTTGAGCACAGAGACCATTGGATTCTATGTGTTCTACTCCTCTACCATTCCTGGCTGGCAAAGTACCAGGATGTTGTCTCTGGTTTTGAATCTGAATTTAAAAACTGAATCTGAATGCATATTAAAAGTTGCATATTATGAAAAGTTGATTCACTTCAAACTATAGTTTGTAAACTTGATACACAGACAATGAATGCAATATTTAACATATTGACATTATAATTATTGAATTTGAATATCAGATTAAATTGAAATTGTATTTTTAAACTGAATTCAATATTCATTAAATTCAGTTTCAAATCAGGAAATACAAGTTCAATTTGTGCAATTAAACATTCACAAATGTTAAATTCAAATTCAATATCCTAATACAAATTAATATGTATAAAATTCAAATACAATTTCTGTTGGCACTGAAATCACTCCATAGTAGTGACCTCGTCAAGACCCCATTGATTTCAAAAGTGGAATAACGTCACTGAAAGTTTGCCGTAGCTGAGTCTGAGGCGCTTTTCGGTCTCCATAATAAAAGAGGAAGTTGTGGATCCCTACTTGATGCTCGAGGACATTTTACATACTTTTCAGGTGTACTTTATTTTCTGAGGAATGTGAGGAGTGGCATCCGTTGAAAAAGTCAATCAACTTTGTATGGCCTAATTTTAACATTTTATAAACGTCAGTGCGGTAATCGTCATTGAGACGACACGACAACCATTTTGTTTTCTATTTCTCCTGTCAGGGAGCTTCTGCAAAGAAGGAGGGAGAGGAGACCCCTGCCAGCACCGAGGGGAAAGGCATCGCAGCCCGCATCATTGGACCATTCAAACCAGTAAGGACCAGGCTGTACTTTCATTCTCAACCACTAGGTGGAGCTCTTTATTTCAAAACAAGTCTGAAACGAGTCCAAAATGGCACCCTAATTCCCTTTTTTATAGTGCATTACTTTTGACCCGGGCTCACTATGTAGGGAATATGGTACCATTTGGGAAGACACATGAATGATCACCTTTCACAAGATCCATTTACAAAATGTTTGTAAAAAAAGCAAACATTTTTTAAAGACAAAAGTTGAATCGAACTACTCTGCTTCAGGAAGTCAGAGTCATTATTTTGATTGCTCAGTGAGTCAGATTCATTATTTTGATTGGTCAGTGAGTCAGATTCATTATTTTGATTGGTCAGTGAATAATTTAGTATCATTACGTTTGTTTTTCTTCCTCTCTCCTCCAGTCTCCGTCGTCCTACAACCCTCAGCGGCCGGTACCCTACCCCATTCCCCCCTGCAGACCTCACGCCACCATCGCACCGAGTAAGACTACCTGAATACTAAACACCTACCATAACACAGACCACCTTAATACTAAACACAGACCACCTGAATACTAAACACAGACCACCTGAATACTAAACACAGACAATAACACAGACCACCTGAATACTAAACACAGACAATAACACAGACCACCTGAATACTAAACACAGACAATAACACAGACCACCTGAATACTAAACACAGACAATAACACAGACCACCTGAATACTAAACACAGACCACCTGAATAATAAACACAGACCATAACACAGACCACCTGAATAATAAACACGGACCATAACACAGACCACCTTAATACTAAACACAGACCACCTTAGTACTAAACACAGACCACCTTAATACTAAACACAGACCAACTTAATACTAAACACAGACCACCTGAATAATAAACACGGACCATAACACAGACCACCTTAATACTAAACACAGACCACCTGAATACTAAACACAGACCACCTTAATACTAAACACAGACCACCTTAATACTAAACACAGACCACCTGAATACTAAACACAGACCACCTTAATACTAAACACAGACCACCTTAATACTAAACACAGACCACCTTAATACTAAACACAGACCACCTTAATACTAAACACAGACCACCTTAATACTAAACACAGACCACCTTAATACTAAACACAGACCACCTTAGTACTAAACACAGACCACCTTAGTACTAAACACAGACCACCTGAATACTAAACACAGACCACCTGAATACTAAACACAGACCATAACACAGACCACCTGAATACTAAACACAGACCACCTGAATACTAAACACAGACCACCTGAATACTAAACACAGACCACCTGAATACTAAACACAGACCACCTGAATACTAAACACAGACCACCTGAATACTAAACACAGACCACCTGAATACTAAACACAGACCATAACACAGACCACCTGAATACTAAACACAGACCACCTGAATACTAAACACAGACCACCTGAATACTAAACACAGACCACCTTAATACTAAACACAGACCACCTTAATACTAAACACAGACCACCTGAATACTAAACACAGACCACCTGAATACTAAATACAGACCACCTTAATACTAAACACAGACCACCTGAATACTAAACACAGACCACCTGAATACTAAACACAGACCATAACACAGACCACCTGAATACTAAACACAGACCACCTGAATACTAAACACAGACCACCTGAATACTAAACACAGACCACCTGAATACTAAACACAGACCACCTTAATACTAAACACAGACCACCTGAATACTAAACACAGACCACCCGAATAAAAACAAATACAATTGTCGGGAAAAGAACAGAAAATGTGGTGAGAGGTGATTGGACGACCACTCGCTGACAACGTTCCTATTGGTCTGTTCTTGCCCTTTAAACGTAGACCTCCTCACCTCAGTGCCTCTTCTGTGACAGATAACAAGAGAGATCAGGAAAGGGAAGAGAGAGTGGTAGCGTTTTTAATTCCTCTCACTATGCTCTGAGTTCAGACAGCAGACTTGGCATGGTTCAGTAGGGTGTGTGTGTGTGTGTGTGTGTGTGTAGCAGTGTTAATGTGTTGCCATGCGTCTCAGGTAGGTACAACAACGCAGGTCTGGTATCAGTGGGCGGGGTCATAACGGCCAGCGTTCTCCCCCCACCCTACAGCGCCAGCACCAAGCCCACAGGTACGACCAGGGGACTTGGGGGTTGTGTGAGACAGAGAGAAAGTCTTGTCTGTCTGTGAGAATGAGCATCTCTCTTAGCTTGCTGCCTAACCTCCTGGCTTACCTGCCCTTCTCAGAGGAAGCTAGCTATCCTTGGATCTGTCTGTCTATATCCCAATCATCTCTATGGCGACCAGCTTCACCACCGCTAAACTGTGCTCGGAAGAGTGAGAAATAACCAGCTGACACAGTGTCTGAGACCTCGCCTCTGTTTCCTGTTCTAATAGAAGGTTATTGGTTAACCAGCTGACACAGTGTCTGAGACCTCGCCTCTCTGTTTCCTGTTTCCTGTTCTAATAGAAGGTTATTGGTTAACCAGCTGACACAGTGTCTGAGACCTCACCTCTCTGTTTCCTGTTCTAATAGAAGGTTATTGGTTAACCAGCTGACACAGTGTCTGAGACCTCACCTCTGTTTCCTGTTTCCTGTTTTAATAGAAGGTTATTGGTTAACCAGCTGACACAGTGTCTGAGACCTCACCTCTCTGTTTCCTGTTTCCTGTTCTAATAGAAGGTTATTGGTTAACCAGCTGACACAGTGTCTGAGACCTCACCTCTCGGTTTCCTGTTTCCTGTTCTAATAGAAGGTTATTGGTTAACCAGCTGACAGTGTCTGAGACCTCGCCTCTGTTTCCTGTTTCCTGTTCTAATAGAAGGTTATTGGTTAACCAGCTGACAGTGTCTTAGACCTCACCTCTCTGTTTTCTTTTTTTTTGTTGACAGATTCCATTTGATAGTTCAATACATCTAGTTGATTTCCTGCTTAGTTCAATAGGTCTAGTTGGTTTCCTGCTTAGTTCAATAGGTCTAGTTGGTTTCCTGCTTAGTTCAATAGGTCTAGTTGGTTTCCTGCTTAATTCAATAGGTCTAGTTGATTTACTACTTAGTTCAATACATCTAGTTGGTTTCCTGCTTAGTTCAATAGGTCTAGTTGGTTTCCTGCTTAATTCAATAGGTCTAGTTGATTTACTACTTAGTTCAATACATTTAGTTGATTTCCTACTTAGTTCAATGCATTTTTAATCAAATCAAATGTATTTATATAGCCCTTCGTACATCAGCTGATATCTCAAAGTGCTGTACAGAAACCCAGCCTAAAACCCCAAACTGCAAGCAATGCAGGTGTAGAAGCACGGTGGCTAGGAAAAACTCCCTAGAAAGGCCAAAACCTAGGAAGAAACCTAGAGAGGAACCAGGCTTTGAGGGGGGGCCAGACCTCTTCTGGCTGTGCTGGGTAGAGATTATAACAGAACATGGCCAAGATGTTCAAATGTTCATAAATGACCAGCATGGTCAAATAATAATAATCACAGTGGTTGTTGAGGGTGCAACAGGTCAGCACCTCAGGAGTAAATGTCAGTTGGCTTTTCATAGCCGATCATTCAGAGTATCTCTACCACTCCTGCTGTCTCTAGAGAGTTGAAAACAGCAGGTCTGGGACAGGTAGCACGTCCGGTGAACAGGTCAGGGTTCCATAGACGCAGGCAGAACAGTTGAAACTGGAGCAGCAGCACAGCCAGGTGGACTGGGGACAGCAAGGAGTCATCAGGCCAGGTAGTCCTGAGGCATGGTCCTCGGGCTCAGGTCCTCCGAGAGAGAGAAAGAAAGAGAGAATTAGAGAGAGCATACTTAAATTCACACAGGACACCAGATAAGACAGGAGAAATACTCCAGATATAACAGACTGACCCTAGCCCCCCGACCTAAACTACTGCAGCATAAATACTGGAGGCTGAGACAGGAGGGGTCAGGAGACACTGTGGCCCCATCCGATGATACCCCCGGACAGGGCCAAACAGGAAGGATATAACCCCACCCACTTTGCCAAAGCACAGCCCCCACACCACTAGAGGGATATCTTCAACCACCAACTTACCATCCTGAGACAAGGCCGAGACTCAATTCATTTTTTTTTTGGTCTGGATTCTGTGATTCAGTCCTCGTTCTCCACAACGCGTATTTTATATAAAAGAGAGGTCCCAAATGTCTCCCTATTCCCTATATAATGAATTAGTTCTGACTAGGGTCTCACGTCACTGTCCCCTGCGGTTCTGGCTTGCTGGCTGAAGGGGGGTTGCTAGGCTACGGTTGCTAGCGTTCTGGCTTGCTGCCTGAACGGGGTGTTGCTAGGCTACGGTTGCTAGTGTTCTGGCTTGCTGGCTGAAGGGGGATTGCTATGCTACGGTTGCTAGCGTTCTGGCTTGCTGGCTGAAGGGGGTGTTGCTAGGCTACGGTTGCTAGCGTTCTGGCTTGCTGGCTGAAGGGGGTTGCTAGGCTACGGTCGCTAGCGTTCTGGCTTGCTGGCTGAAGGGGGTGTTGCTAGGCTACGGTCGCTAGCGTTCTGGCTTGCTGGCTGAAGGGGGTGTTGCTAGGCTACGGTTGCTAGCGTTCTGGCTGCTTGCTGCTTGCTCACACTCTCTCTCACTTTTAATGCACAAGAAATATAGTTAAAAGAAAATGGAACATGATAGCCTACTGTTAGGAGTCTTCTAGCCTGGTCCCAGATCTGTTTGTGTTGTCTTGCCGACTCCAATTGCTGTCTTTGTCAAACACATCTGGGACCAGGCTAGTTGTCTTGTTGCCTGAAATCCATACCACGGAGTGGAATGTTGGCACAAAAACAAATATCTGGTACCAGGCTAACTGTGTTATTAATCTTGATGTCTTACTCTGTCTCCAGGCTACGCCAGACCTGCCAATCAACAACAGCACCCTGTCACAGGTGTCAACTCCACAGCCCTCCCATCTCCCCTCGGCTCCCCCACAGTCCCTCCCGTGCCCTCCCCCTCTCACCCCACTCCCACCACCCCCATCACCCCTGTGTTCCCTGGTAAGGTCCCCTCCCAGAACCCTCTAGCCCCCTCTCCCTCCCCCGCCCCCTCTCCCTCTGTCATCAAAGGGGGTCCCCTCCCATCCAGTTCCCCCCATCTGCCCCCCACCACCCCCTCCGTCATTAAGGCCCACACCCCCTCAGCTACCCCCTGTGGTACCCCCGGTCCCCACCACCCAGGGGCGTTCTCCCCCTCTCCCTTCCATGCCGGTGCCTCTCGGTCAGACACCCCTACCCCAAGGACCCCCCTCCCTGACCCCCTCCCTCAGGGTACCTCCATGGGCCTTCCGCAGTACAACCCCCAGACAGGCCCTGCCTTCCCTGGCCTGCCCGCATACCAGACCACCCCGTCTGGGTCGGTGATCCGCAGCTATCCTCCCTCCTCCTCCTCGGCCCCCAGCCCCAAGCCCTCCCCAGCCCTGTCCGGCCAGGCCCAAGCATCCTTCTACAGCGAGCAGCACCGCGGCCCACTGGCTAGAACAGGAGGGGGGACAGGCAGTGGCAGTAACAGCCCAGTCCCCTCTGCCTTTAAAGGCCCTTCACGTGCGGGGACTCCCTCCCTCAGCTCTCTGGTAATGCCTGGCGGATCAGCGGCCTTAGCCCGCTCCCTGGGTCTGTCCCACCCCTCTTCTTCTCCCCAGGGCTCCCTACCCAGCCCTGCTGCTATGGCCAGCCTCCAGGCCCTCTCCTCCAGCCCGGCTCCCCCTCACTACCCCGGCCTCTCCCCCTTCCCCTCCTCCCTGTCCTCCTCTTCACCCTTCCCTCCATCCTCCTCTCTGTCCTCCATGACCCCCACCTCCCACCCCCAGACCTCCATGGCCTATCCAGGCCTGTCTCACAGCGTAGCCACAAGTGGAGCCTCTCCCTTTGGGATGGGTCTGACCACCACCCCATCTATCTTCCCGGGGCTGGTTCCAGGGCCCAGTCCAGGGGGGTTCTCAGGATTTGGAGGTTCAGGAGGACCTGGGGCGGGGAGCCCCGTCCTGTCTTCCTTCATGGGTGCCGGGGTGTCCGTAGCAACCGTAGCCCCTCTCCATTCGGCGGCGGCCGTGGCAGCAGGAGTACCGTCCTCCTCTCCCGTTCTACCTGGCTTTGCCTCTGCCTTCAGCTCCAACTTCCAGCCTGGGTGAGAGAGAGTGAGAGAGAGAGAGAGAGAGAGTGAGAGAGAGTGAGAGAGAGTGAGAGAGAGAGAGAGAGAGTGAGAGAGAGAGAGTGAGAGTGAGAGAGAGTGAGAGAGAGTGAGAGAGAGAGTGAGAGAGAGAGAGAGAGAGAGAGAGAGTGAGAGAGAGAGAGAGAGAGAGAGAGAGAGAGAGAGAGAGAGAGAGAGTGAGATAGTGTGAGTGAGTGAGAGAGAGTGTGTGAGAGAGAGAGAGAGAGAGAGAGAGAGAGAGTGAGAGTGTGTGAGTGAGAGTGTGTGAGTGTGAGAGAGAGAGTGTGAGATAGTGTGTGAGTGTGAGAGAGAGAGTGTGAGATAGTGTGAGAGAGAGAGTGTGAGAGAGAGAGTGTGAGAGTGTGTGTGAGTGTGAGAGAGTGTGTGAGTGTGAGAGAGAGAGTGTGAGAAAGAGAGAGTGAGAGAGAGAGAGTGTGAGAGAGAGTATTTACTACAAGGGTAAAAATATGTTTTACATTGTTGTTTTTTCTCCAATCTATATATTGCCCCATTGTTAGGTTGTTCTCTACACTACATACAGAGAGAGAGAATCATGCAGTATGTGTGTGTGCCTGTCTGTCTGCATCCCTAAGAGTGTGAGAGAGAGTGTGAGAGAGAGAGAGAGAATCATGCAGTATGTGTGTGTGCCTGTCTGCCTGCATCCCTAAGCATGCCAGTTTGTACGTACGTCAGCATTGTGACCGATTAAAAAGTGTGATTACATTTTCTAGATGAATACAGTTGGAGAATGTGAAAAATGAAAATGTCCCTTGCTGCTATAGATAAAACCCTCATCTCAGAACTCTGGTCCAAGTGATTGAAACTCGTCCAACATCTCATTCCAAAATCATGGGCATTAATATGGAGTTGGTCCCCCCCCTTCACTGCTATAACAGCCTCCTCTCTTCTGGGAAGGCTTTCCACTAGATGATGGAACATTGCTGCTATAACAGCCTCCACTCTTCTGGGAAGGCTTTCCACTAGATGTTGGAACATTGCTGCTATAACAGCCTCCACTGTTCTGGGAAGGCTTTCCACTAGATGTTGGAACATTGCTGTTATAACAGCCTCCACTCTTCTGGGAAGACTTTCCACTAGATGTAGTAACATTGCTGCTATAACAGCCTCCACTCTTCTGGGAAGGCTTTCCTCTAGATGTTGGAACATTGCTGTTATAACAGCCTCCACTCTTCTGGGAAGGCTTTCCTCTAGATGTTGGAACATTGCTGTTATAACAGCCTCCACTCTTCTGGGAAGGCTTTCCACTAGATGTTGGAACATTGCTGTTATAACAGCCTCCACTCTTCTGGGAAGGCTTTCCACTAGATGTTGGAACATTGCTGTTATAACAGCCTCCACTCTTCTGGGAAGGCTTTCCACTAGATGTTGGAACATTGCTGTTATAACAGCCTCCACTCTTCTGGGAAGGCTTTCCACTAGATGTTGGAACATTGCTGCTATAACAGCCTCCACTCTTCTGGGAAGGCTTTCCACTAGATGTTGGAACATTGCTGCTGGGACTTGCTTCCATTCAGCCACAAGAGCGTTAGTGAGGTCGGCACTGATGTTGGGGGTGATTAGTCCTCACTCACAGTCAGCATTCCAATTCATCCCATAGGTGTTCGATGGGGTTGAGGTCAGGGCTCTGTGCAGGCCAGTCAAGTTCTTCCACGCCAATCTCGACAAACCATTTCTGTACGGACCTCGCTTTGAGAACGGGGGCATTGTCATGCTGAAACAGGAAAGGATCTTCACCAAACTGTTGCCACAAAGTTGGAAGCACAGAATCGTCTAGAATGTCATTGTATGTTGTAGGGTTAAAATTTCCCTTCACTGGAACTAAGGGGCCCGAACCATGAAAAACAGCCCCAGAACATTATTCATCATCCACCAAACTTTACAGTTGGCACTATGCATTCGAGCAGGTAGCGTTCTCCTGGCTTCTGCCAAACCCAGATTTGTCTGCCAGGTGGTGAAGCGTGGTTCAGTCTATAGTGCTGTATCAGTAGATGGGTCAGTCTATAGAACTGTATCAGTAGATGGGTCAGTCTATAGTACTGTCTCAGTAGATGGGTCAGTCTATAGTACTGTCTCAGTAGATGGGTCAGTCTATAGTACTGTATCAGTAGATGGGTCAGTCTGTAGTACTGTCTCAGTAGATGGGTCAGTCTGTAGTACTGTCTCAGTAGATGGGTCAGTCTGTAGTACTGTCTCAGTAGATGGGTCAGTCTGTAGTACTGTCTCAGTAGATGGGTCAGTCTGTAGTACTGTCTCAGTAGATGGGTCAGTCTATAGAACTCTATCAGAGGCACAATTATTCAGACTATATACCAAACATGGAGTTTGTCACAATTGGCACCCTATTGGCTATATAGGGCACTACTATACCCATGTGACCTGGTCATAAGTAGTACACTCGAAAGGCTGCCATTTGGGCCTCACCCAGAGTTGCTGATATACAGGCTTACAAGTCATATCTACTACTTGTTACAGGTAGATTTTCCATTAGGTCTTTTATCACGTCATTAGTATAGCAGTGGCCGAAGTCCTCTGTTTTATTACAGCATTTAGTAAGCAGTCATGGTTTATGATGCTCGTCTATCTCCTGTTTCTGTAGTGACAGCTTGATGTAAAACGACACCCCTTGGACAGGGTGCTCGTCTATCTCCTGTTTCTGTAGTGACAGCTTGATGTAAAACGACACCCCTTGGACAGGGTGCTCGTCCATCTCCTGTTTCTGTAGTGACAGCTTGATGTAAAACGACACCCCTTGGACAGGGTGCTAGTCTATCTCCTGTTTCTGTAGTGACAGCTTGATGTAAAACGACACCCCTTGGACAGGGTGCTCGTCTATCTCCTGTTTCTGTAGTGAGAGCTTGATGTAAAACGACACCCCTTGGACAGGGTGCTCGTCTATCTCCTGTTTCTGTAGTGACAGCTTGATGTAAAACGACACCCCTTGGACAGGGTGCTCGTCTATCTCCTGTTTCTGTAGTGACAGCTTGATGTAAAACGACACCCCTTGGACAGGGTGCTCGTCTATCTCCTGTTTCTGTAGTGACAGCTTGATGTAAAACGACACCCCTTGGACAGGGTGCTAGTCCATCTCAAGGCCTTACCCTCAATCACCTTCATGCTGAATGCCAAGCAGTATTTTATTTGCATGTTGGCAAAGTATAGCTCCTCCTCTACAACAGTATTTGGTTCTCGTTTAGGTCCAATTTATATTTTACCATAGTTTAACTTAAAATATAGACGACATGGTCGAAAGTGTGTGGACGCTTGCTTGTCAAACATCTCATTCCAAAATCATGAGTATTTAATATGAGGTGGTTCCCCTTTTGCTGTCACAACATCCTCCACTCTTCTTGGAAGGCTTTCCACTAGATGTTGGACCATTGCTGCTATAACAGCCTCCACTCTTCTGGGAAGGCTTTAATATGGAGTTGGTTCCCCTTTGCTGTTACAACAGCCTCCACTCTTCTGGGAAGGCTTTCCACTAGATGATGGAACATTGCTGCTATAACAGCCTCCACTCTTCAGGGAAGGCTTTCCACTAGATGATGGAACATTGCTGCTATAACAGCCTCCACTCTTCTGGGAAGGCTTTCCACTAGATGTTGGAACATTGCTGCTATAACAGCCTCCACTCTTCTGGGAAGGCTTTCCACTAGATGTAGGAACATTGCTGCTATAACAGCCTCCACTCTTCTGGGAAGACTTTCCACTAGATGTTGGAACATTGCTGTTATAACAGCCTCCACTCTTCTGGGAAGGCTTTCCACTAGATGTTGGAACATTGCTGTTATAACAGCCTCCACTCTTCTGGGAAGGCTTTCCACTAGATGTTGGAACATTGCTGCTGGGACTTGCTTCCATTCAGCCACAAGAGCATTAGTGAGGTCGGCACTGATGTTGGGCGATTAGTCCTCACTCACAGTCAGCATTCCAATTCATCCCATAGGTGTTCGATGGGGTTGAGGTCAGGGCTCTGTGCAGGCCAGTCAAGTTCTTCCACGCCAATCTCGACAAACCATTTCTGTACGGACCTCGCTTTGTGAACGGGGACATTGTCATGCTGAAACAGGAAAGGGTCTTCACCAAACTGTTGCCACAAAGTTGGAAGCACAGAATCATCTAGAATGTCATTGTATGTTGTAGGGTTAAAATTTACCCTTCACTGGAACTAAGGTGCCCGAACCATGAAAAACAGCCCCAGAACATTATTCATCATCCACCAAACTTTACAGTTGGCACTATGCATTCGAGCAGGTAGCGTTCTCCTGGCTTCTGCCAAACCCAGATTTGTCTGCCAGGTGGTGAAGCGTGGTTCAGTCTATAGTGCTGTATCAGTAGATGGGTCAGTCTGTAGTACTGTATCAGTAGATGGGTCAGTCTATAGAACTGTATCAGTAGATGGGTCAGTCTATAGTACTGTCTCAGTAGATGGGTCAGTCTATAGTACTGTCTCAGTAGATGGGTCAGTCTATAGTACTGTATCAGTAGATGGGTCAGTCTGTAGTACTGTCTCAGTAGATGGGTCAGTCTGTAGTACTGTCTCAGTAGATGGGTCAGTCTGTAGTACTGTCTCAGTAGATGGGTCAGTCTATAGAACTCTATCAGAGGCACAATTATTCAGACTATATACCATACATGGAGTTTGTCACAATTGGCACCCTATTGGCTATATAGGGCACTACTATACCCACGTGACCTGGTCATAAGTAGTACACTCTAAAGGCTGCCATTTGGGCCTCACCCAGAGTGGCTGATATACAGGCTTACAAGTCATATCTACTACTTGTTACAGGTAGATTTTCCATTGGGTCTTTTATCACGTCATTAGTATAGCAGTGGCCGAAGTCCTCTGTTTTATAACAGCAGTTAGTAAGCAGTCATGGTTTATAATGCTCGTCTATCTCCTGTTTCTGTAGTGACAGCTTGATGTAAAACGACACCCCTTGGACAGGGTGCTAGTCCATCTCCTGTTTCTGTAGTGACAGCTTGATGTAAAACGACACCCCTTGGACAGGGTGCTCGTCTATCTCCTGTTTCTGTAGTGACAGCTTGATGTAAAACGACACCCCTTGGACAGGGTGCTAGTCTATCTCCTGTTTCTGTAGTGACAGCTTGATGTAAAACGACACCCCTTGGACAGGGTGCTAGTCTATCTCCTGTTTCTGTAGTGAGAGCTTGATGTAAAACGACACCCCTTGGACAGGGTGCTAGTCCATCTCCTGTTTCTGTAGTGACAGCTTGATGTAAAACGACACCCCTTGGACAGGGTGCTAGTCTATCTCCTGTTTCTGTAGTGACAGCTTGATGTAAAACGACACCCCTTGGACAGGGTGCTAGTCTATCTCCTGTTTCTGTAGTGAGAGCTTGATGTAAAACGACACCCCTTGGACAGGGTGCTAGTCCATCTCCTGTTTCTGTAGTGACAGCTTGATGTAAAACGACACCCCTTGGACAGGGTGCTAGTCCATCTCCTGTTTCTGTAGTGACAGCTTGATGTAAAACACCCCTTGGACAGGGTGCTAGTCTATCTCCTGTTTCTGTAGTGACAGCATGATGTAAAACGACACCCCTTGGACAGGGTGCTAGTCCATCTCCTGTTTCTGTAGTGAGAGCTTGATGTAAAACGACACCCCTTGGACAGGGTGCTAGTCTATCTCCTGTTTCTGTAGTGAGAGCTTGATGTAAAACGACACCCCTTGGACAGGGTGCTCGTCTATCCCCTGTTTCTGTAGTGAGAGCTTGATGTAAAACGACACCCCTTGGACAGGGTGCTAGTCTATCTCCTGTTTCTGTAGTGACAGCTTGATGTAAAACGACACCCCTTGGACAGGGTGCTCGTCTATCTCCTGTTTCTGTAGTGACAGCTTGATGTAAAACGACACCCCTTGGACAGGGTGCTCGTCTATCTCCTGTTTCTGTAGTGACAGCTTGATGTAAAACGACACCCCTTGGACAGGGTGCTAGTCCATCTCCTGTTTCTGTAGTGAGAGCTTGATGTAAAACGACACCCCTTGGACAGGGTGCTAGTCCATCTCAAGGCCTTACCCTCAATCACCTTCATGCTGAATGCCAAGCAGTACTTTATTTGCATGTTGGCAAATTATAGCTCCTCCTCTACAACAGTATTTGGTTCTCATTTAGGTCCAATTTATATTTTTTCATAGTTTAACTTAAAATATAGACGACATGGTCGAAAGTGTGTAGACGCTTGCTTGTCAAACATCTCATTCCAAAATCATGAGTATTTAATATGAGGTGGTTCCCCCTTTGCTGTCACAACAGCCTCCACTCTTCTGGGAAGGCTTTCCACTAGATGATGGAACATTGCTGCTATAACAGCCTCCACTCTTCTGGGAAGACTTTCCACTAGATGTTGGAACATTGCTGCTATAACAGCCTCCACTCTTCTGGGAAGGCTTTCCACTAGATGTTGGACCATTGCTGCTATAACAGCCTCCACTCTTCTGGGAAGGCTTTAATATGGAGTTGGTTCCCCCTTTGCTGTTACAACAGCCTCCACTCTTCTGGGAAGGCTTTCCACTAGATGATGGAACATTGCTGCTATAACAGCCTCCACTCTTCTGGGAAGACTTTCCACTAGATGTTGGAACATTGCTGCTATAACAGCCTCCACTCTTCTGGGAAGGCTTTCCACTAGATGTTGGAACATTGCTGCTATAACAGCCTCCACTCTTCTGGGAAGGCTTTCCACTAGATGTTGGAACATTGCTGCTATAACAGCCTCCTCTTGTCTGGGAAGGCTTTCCACTAGATGTTGGAACATTGCTGCTATAACAGCCTCCACTCTTCTGGGAAGACTTTCTACTAGATGTTGGAACATTGCTGCTATAACAGTCTCCACTCATCTGGGAAGGCTTTCCACTAGATGTTGGAACATTGATGCTATAACAGCCTCCACTCTTCTGGGAAGGCTTTCCACTAGATGTTGGAACATTGATGCTATAACAGCCTCCACTCTTCTGGGAATACTTTCCACTAGATGTTGGAACATTGCTGCCATAACAGCCTCCACTCTTCTGGGAAGGCTTTCCACTAGATGTAGGAACATTGCTGCTGGGACTTGCTTCCATTCAGCCACAAGAGCGTTAGTGAGGTCGGCACTGATGTTGGGCGATTAGTCCTCACTCACAGTCAGCATTCCAATTCATCCCATAGGTGTTCGATGGGGTTGAGGTCAGGGCTCTGTGCAGGCCAGTCAAGTTCTTCCACGCCAATCTCGACAAACCATTTCTGTACGGACCTCGCTTTGAGAACGGGGTCATTGTCATGCTGAAACAGGAAAGGGTCTTAACCAAACTGTTGCCACAAAGTTGGAAGCACAGAATCATCTAGAATGTCATTGTATGTTGTAGGGTTAAGATTTCCCTTCACTGGAACTAAGGGGCCCGAACCATGAAAAACAGCCCCAGAACATTATTCCTCATCCACCAAACTTTACAGTTGGCACTATGTATTCGAGCAGGTAGCGTTCTCCTGGCTTCTGCCAAACCCAGATTTGTCTGCCAGGTGGTGAAGCGTGGTTCAGTCTATAGTGCTGTATCAGTAGATGGGTCAGTCTATAGTGCTGTATCAGTAGATGGGTCAGTCTGTAGTACTGTCTCAGTAGATGGGTCGGTCTATAGTACTGTGTCAGTCTGTAGTACTGTATCAGTAGATGGGTCAGTCTGTAGTACTGTCTCAGTAGATGGGTCAGTCTGTAGTACTGTCTCAGTAGATGGGTCAGTCTGTAGTACTGTATCAGTAGATGGGTCAGTCTGTAGTACTGTATCAGTAGATGGGTCAGTCTGTAGTACTGTATCAGTAGATGGGTCAGTCTGTAGTACTGTATCAGTAGATGGGTCAGTCTGTAGTACTGTATCAGTGGATGGGTCAGTCTGTAGTACTGTCTCAGTAGATGGGTCAGTCTGTAGTACTGTATCAGTAGATGGGTCAGTCTGTAGTACTGTATCAGTAGATGGGTCAGTCTATAGTACTGTCTCAGTAGATGGGTCAGTCTGTAGTACTGTATCAGTAGATGGGTCAGTCTGTAGTACTGTATCAGTAGATGGGTCAGTCTGTAGTACTGTCTCAGTAGATGGGTCAGTCTGTAGTACTGTATCAGTAGATGGGTCAGTCTGTAGTACTGTATCAGTAGATGGGCCAGTCTGTAGTACTGTCTCAGTAGATGGGTCAGTCTGTAGTACTGTCTCAGTAGATGGGTCAGTCTATAGAACTCTATCAGAGGCACAATTATTCAGACTATATACCAAACATGGAGTTTGTCACAATTGGCACCCTATTGGCTATATAGGGCACTACTATACCCATGTGACCTGGTCATAAGTAGTACACTCGAAAGGCTGCCATTTGGGCCTCACCCAGAGTTGCTGATATACAGGCTTACAAGTCATATCTACTACTTGTTACAGGTAGATTTTCCATTAGGTCTTTTATCACGTCATTAGTATAGCAGTGGCCGAAGTCCTCTGTTTTATTACAGCATTTAGTAAGCAGTCATGGTTTATGATGCTCGTCTATCTCCTGTTTCTGTAGTGACAGCTTGATGTAAAACGACACCCCTTGGACAGGGTGCTCGTCTATCTCCTGTTTCTGTAGTGACAGCTTGATGTAAAACGACACCCCTTGGACAGGGTGCTCGTCCATCTCCTGTTTCTGTAGTGACAGCTTGATGTAAAACGACACCCCTTGGACAGGGTGCTAGTCTATCTCCTGTTTCTGTAGTGACAGCTTGATGTAAAACGACACCCCTTGGACAGGGTGCTCGTCTATCTCCTGTTTCTGTAGTGAGAGCTTGATGTAAAACGACACCCCTTGGACAGGGTGCTCGTCTATCTCCTGTTTCTGTAGTGACAGCTTGATGTAAAACGACACCCCTTGGACAGGGTGCTAGTCCATCTCAAGGCCTTACCCTCAATCACCTTCATGCTGAATGCCAAGCAGTATTTTATTTGCATGTTGGCAAAGTATAGCTCCTCCTCTACAACAGTATTTGGTTCTCGTTTAGGTCCAATTTATATTTTACCATAGTTTAACTTAAAATATAGACGACATGGTCGAAAGTGTGTGGACGCTTGCTTGTCAAACATCTCATTCCAAAATCATGAGTATTTAATATGAGGTGGTTCCCCTTTTGCTGTCACAACATCCTCCACTCTTCTTGGAAGGCTTTCCACTAGATGTTGGACCATTGCTGCTATAACAGCCTCCACTCTTCTGGGAAGGCTTTAATATGGAGTTGGTTCCCCCTTTGCTGTTACAACAGCCTCCACTCTTCTGGGAAGGCTTTCCACTAGATGATGGAACATTGCTGCTATAACAGCCTCCACTCTTCTGGGAAGGCTTTCCACTAGATGATGGAACATTGCTGCTATAACAGCCTCCACTCTTCTGGGAAGGCTTTCCACTAGATGTTGGAACATTGCTGCTATAACAGCCTCCACTCTTCTGGGAAGGCTTTCCACTAGATGTAGGAACATTGCTGCTATAACAGCCTCCACTCTTCTGGGAAGACTTTCCACTAGATGTTGGAACATTGCTGCTATAACAGCCTCCACTCTTCTGGGAAGGCTTTCCACTAGATGTTGGAACATTGCTACTATAACAGCCTCCACTCTTCTGGGAAGGCTTTCCACTAGATGTTGGAACATTGCTGCTATAACAGCCTCCACTCTTCAGGGAAGACTTTCTACTAGATGTTGGAACATTGCTGCTATAACAGCCTCCACTCTTCTGGGAAGGCTTTCCACTAGATGTTGGAACATTGCTGATATAACAACCTCCACTCTTCTGGGAAGGCTTTCCACTAGATGTAGGAACATTGCTGTTATAACAGCCTCCACTCTTCTGGGAAGGCTTTCCACTAGATGTTGGAACATTGCTGCTATAACAACCTCCACTCTTCTGGGAAGGCTTTCCACTAGATGTTGGAACATTGCTGTTATAACAGCCTCCACTCTTCTGGGAAGGCTTTCCACTAGATGTTGGAACATTGCTGTTATAACAGCCTCCACTCTTCTGGGAAGGCTTTCCACTAGATGTTGGAACATTGCTGCTGGGACTTGCTTCCATTCAGCCACAAGAGCATTAGTGAGGTCGGCACTGATGTTGGGCGATTAGTCCTCACTCACAGTCAGCATTCCAATTCATCCCATAGGTGTTCGATGGGGTTGAGGTCAGGGCTCTGTGCAGGCCAGTCAAGTTCTTCCACGCCAATCTCGACAAACCATTTCTGTACGGACCTCGCTTTGTGAACGGGGACATTGTCATGCTGAAACAGGAAAGGGTCTTCACCAAACTGTTGCCACAAAGTTGGAAGCACAGAATCATCTAGAATGTCATTGTATGTTGTAGGGTTAAAATTTACCCTTCACTGGAACTAAGGTGCCCGAACCATGAAAAACAGCCCCAGAACATTATTCATCATCCACCAAACTTTACAGTTGGCACTATGCATTCGAGCAGGTAGCGTTCTCCTGGCTTCTGCCAAACCCAGATTTGTCTGCCAGGTGGTGAAGCGTGGTTCAGTCTATAGTGCTGTATCAGTAGATGGGTCAGTCTGTAGTACTGTATCAGTAGATGGGTCAGTCTATAGAACTGTATCAGTAGATGGGTCAGTCTATAGTACTGTCTCAGTAGATGGGTCAGTCTATAGTACTGTCTCAGTAGATGGGTCAGTCTATAGTACTGTATCAGTAGATGGGTCAGTCTGTAGTACTGTATCAGTGGATGGGTCAGTCTGTAGTACTGTCTCAGTAGATGGGTCAGTCTGTAGTACTGTATCAGTAGATGGGTCAGTCTGTAGTACTGTATCAGTAGATGGGTCAGTCTATAGTACTGTCTCAGTAGATGGGTCAGTCTGTAGTACTGTATCAGTAGATGGGTCAGTCTGTAGTACTGTATCAGTAGATGGGTCAGTCTGTAGTACTGTCTCAGTAGATGGGTCAGTCTGTAGTACTGTATCAGTAGATGGGTCAGTCTGTAGTACTGTATCAGTAGATGGGCCAGTCTGTAGTACTGTCTCAGTAGATGGGTCAGTCTGTAGTACTGTCTCAGTAGATGGGTCAGTCTATAGAACTCTATCAGAGGCACAATTATTCAGACTATATACCAAACATGGAGTTTGTCACAATTGGCACCCTATTGGCTATATAGGGCACTACTATACCCATGTGACCTGGTCATAAGTAGTACACTCGAAAGGCTGCCATTTGGGCCTCACCCAGAGTTGCTGATATACAGGCTTACAAGTCATATCTACTACTTGTTACAGGTAGATTTTCCATTAGGTCTTTTATCACGTCATTAGTATAGCAGTGGCCGAAGTCCTCTGTTTTATTACAGCATTTAGTAAGCAGTCATGGTTTATGATGCTCGTCTATCTCCTGTTTCTGTAGTGACAGCTTGATGTAAAACGACACCCCTTGGACAGGGTGCTCGTCTATCTCCTGTTTCTGTAGTGACAGCTTGATGTAAAACGACACCCCTTGGACAGGGTGCTCGTCCATCTCCTGTTTCTGTAGTGACAGCTTGATGTAAAACGACACCCCTTGGACAGGGTGCTAGTCTATCTCCTGTTTCTGTAGTGACAGCTTGATGTAAAACGACACCCCTTGGACAGGGTGCTCGTCTATCTCCTGTTTCTGTAGTGAGAGCTTGATGTAAAACGACACCCCTTGGACAGGGTGCTCGTCTATCTCCTGTTTCTGTAGTGACAGCTTGATGTAAAACGACACCCCTTGGACAGGGTGCTAGTCCATCTCAAGGCCTTACCCTCAATCACCTTCATGCTGAATGCCAAGCAGTATTTTATTTGCATGTTGGCAAAGTATAGCTCCTCCTCTACAACAGTATTTGGTTCTCGTTTAGGTCCAATTTATATTTTACCATAGTTTAACTTAAAATATAGACGACATGGTCGAAAGTGTGTGGACGCTTGCTTGTCAAACATCTCATTCCAAAATCATGAGTATTTAATATGAGGTGGTTCCCCTTTTGCTGTCACAACATCCTCCACTCTTCTTGGAAGGCTTTCCACTAGATGTTGGACCATTGCTGCTATAACAGCCTCCACTCTTCTGGGAAGGCTTTAATATGGAGTTGGTTCCCCCTTTGCTGTTACAACAGCCTCCACTCTTCTGGGAAGGCTTTCCACTAGATGATGGAACATTGCTGCTATAACAGCCTCCACTCTTCTGGGAAGGCTTTCCACTAGATGATGGAACATTGCTGCTATAACAGCCTCCACTCTTCTGGGAAGGCTTTCCACTAGATGTTGGAACATTGCTGCTATAACAGCCTCCACTCTTCTGGGAAGGCTTTCCACTAGATGTAGGAACATTGCTGCTATAACAGCCTCCACTCTTCTGGGAAGACTTTCCACTAGATGTTGGAACATTGCTGCTATAACAGCCTCCACTCTTCTGGGAAGGCTTTCCACTAGATGTTGGAACATTGCTACTATAACAGCCTCCACTCTTCTGGGAAGGCTTTCCACTAGATGTTGGAACATTGCTGCTATAACAGCCTCCACTCTTCAGGGAAGACTTTCTACTAGATGTTGGAACATTGCTGCTATAACAGCCTCCACTCTTCTGGGAAGGCTTTCCACTAGATGTTGGAACATTGCTGATATAACAACCTCCACTCTTCTGGGAAGGCTTTCCACTAGATGTAGGAACATTGCTGTTATAACAGCCTCCACTCTTCTGGGAAGGCTTTCCACTAGATGTTGGAACATTGCTGCTATAACAACCTCCACTCTTCTGGGAAGGCTTTCCACTAGATGTTGGAACATTGCTGTTATAACAGCCTCCACTCTTCTGGGAAGGCTTTCCACTAGATGTTGGAACATTGCTGTTATAACAGCCTCCACTCTTCTGGGAAGGCTTTCCACTAGATGTTGGAACATTGCTGCTGGGACTTGCTTCCATTCAGCCACAAGAGCATTAGTGAGGTCGGCACTGATGTTGGGCGATTAGTCCTCACTCACAGTCAGCATTCCAATTCATCCCATAGGTGTTCGATGGGGTTGAGGTCAGGGCTCTGTGCAGGCCAGTCAAGTTCTTCCACGCCAATCTCGACAAACCATTTCTGTACGGACCTCGCTTTGTGAACGGGGACATTGTCATGCTGAAACAGGAAAGGGTCTTCACCAAACTGTTGCCACAAAGTTGGAAGCACAGAATCATCTAGAATGTCATTGTATGTTGTAGGGTTAAAATTTACCCTTCACTGGAACTAAGGTGCCCGAACCATGAAAAACAGCCCCAGAACATTATTCATCATCCACCAAACTTTACAGTTGGCACTATGCATTCGAGCAGGTAGCGTTCTCCTGGCTTCTGCCAAACCCAGTTGTAAAACGACACCCTTTGTCTGCCAGGTGGTGAAGCGTGGTTCAGTCTATAGTGCTGTATCAGTAGATGGGTCAGTCTGTAGTACTGTATCAGTAGATGGGTCAGTCTATAGAACTGTATCAGTAGATGGGTCAGTCTATAGTACTGTCTCAGTAGATGGGTCAGTCTATAGTACTGTCTCAGTAGATGGGTCAGTCTATAGTACTGTATCAGTAGATGGGTCAGTCTGTAGTACTGTCTCAGTAGATGGGTCAGTCTGTAGTACTGTCTCAGTAGATGGGTCAGTCTGTAGTACTGTCTCAGTAGATGGGTCAGTCTATAGAACTCTATCAGAGGCACAATTATTCAGACTATATACCATACATGGAGTTTGTCACAATTGGCACCCTATTGGCTATATAGGGCACTACTATACCCACGTGACCTGGTCATAAGTAGTACACTCTAAAGGCTGCCATTTGGGCCTCACCCAGAGTGGCTGATATACAGGCTTACAAGTCATATCTACTACTTGTTACAGGTAGATTTTCCATTAGGTCTTTTATCACGTCATTAGTATAGCAGTGGCCGAAGTCCTCTGTTTTATAACAGCAGTTAGTAAGCAGTCATGGTTTATAATGCTCGTCTATCTCCTGTTTCTGTAGTGACAGCTTGATGTAAAACGACACCCCTTGGACAGGGTACTAGTCCATCTCCTGTTTCTGTAGTGAGAGCTTGATGTAAAACGACACCCCCTGGACAGGGTGCTCGTCTATCTCCTGTTTCTGTAGTGACAGCTTGATGTAAAACGACACCCCTTGGACAGGGTGCTAGTCTATCTCCTGTTTCTGTAGTGACAGCTTGATGTAAAACGACACCCCTTGGACAGGGTGCTAGTCCATCTCCTGTTTCTGTAGTGACAGCTTGATGTAAAACGACACCCCTTGGACAGGGTGCTAGTCTATCTCCTGTTTCTGTAGTGACAGCTTGATGTAAAACGACACCCCTTGGACAGGGTACTAGTCCATCTCCTGTTTCTGTAGTGAGAGCTTGATGTAAAACGACACCCCCTGGACAGGGTGCTCGTCTATCTCCTGTTTCTGTAGTGACAGCTTGATGTAAAACGACACCCCTTGGACAGGGTGCTAGTCTATCTCCTGTTTCTGTAGTGACAGCTTGATGTAAAACGACACCCCTTGGACAGGGTGCTCGTCTATCTCCTGTTTCTGTAGTGACTGCTTGATGTAAAACGACACCCCTTGGACAGGGTGCTCGTCTATCTCCTGTTTCTGTAGTGACAGCTTGATGTAAAACGACACCCCTTGGACAGGGTGCTCGTCTATCTCCTGTTTCTGTAGTGACAGCTTGATGTAAAACGACACCCCTTGGACAGGGTGCTCGTCTATCTCCTGTTTCTGTAGTGAGAGCTTGATGTAAAACGACACCCCTTGGACAGGGTGCTCGTCTATCTCCTGTTTCTGTAGTGACAGCTTGATGTAAAACGACACCCCTTGGACAGGGTGCTCGTCTATCTCCTGTTTCTGTAGTGACAGCTTGATGTAAAACGACACCCCTTGGACAGGGTGCTCGTCTATCTCCTGTTTCTGTAGTGACAGCTTGATGTAAAACGACACCCCTTGGACAGGGTGCTCGTCTATCTCCTGTTTCTGTAGTGAGAGCTTGATGTAAAACGACACCTCTTGGACAGGGTGCTCGTCTATCTCCTGTTTCTGTAGTGAGAGCTTGATGTAAAACGACACCCCTTGGACAGGGTGCTCGTCTATCTCCTGTTTCTGTAGAGACAGCTTGATGTAAAACGACACCCCTTGGACAGGGTGCTAGTCCATCTCCTGTTTCTGTAGTGACAGCTTGATGTAAAACGACACCCCTTGGACAGGGTGCTAGTCCATCTCCTGTTTCTGTAGTGACAGCTTGATGTAAAACGACACCCCTTGGACAGGGTGCTAGTCTATCTCCTGTTTCTGTAGTGAGAGCTTGATGTAAAACGACACCCCCTGGACAGGGTGCTAGTCCATCTCAAGGCCTTACCCTCAATCACCTTCATGCTGAATGCCAAGCAGTATTTTATTTGCATGTTGGCAAAGTATAGCTCCTCCTCTACAACAGTATTTGGTTCTCATTTAGGTCCAATTTATATTTTTTCATAGTTTAACTTAAAATATAGACGACATGGTCGAAAGTGTGTAGACGCTTGCTTGTCAAACATCTCATTCCAAAATCATGATTATTTAATATGAGGTGGTTCCCCCTTTGCTGTCACAACAGCCTCCACTCTTCTGGGAAGGCTTTCCACTAGATGTTGGAACATTGCTGCTATAACAGCCTCCACTCTTCTGGGAAGGCTTTCCACTAGATGTTGGAACATTGCTGCTATAACAGCCTCCATTCTTCTGGGAAGACTTTCCACTAGATGATGGAACATTGCTGCTATAACAGCCTCCACTCTTCTGGGAAGGCTTTCCACTAGATGTTGGAACATTGCTGCTATAACAGCCTCCACTCTTCTGGGAAGGCTTTCCACTAGATGTTGGAACATTGCTGCTATAACAGCCTCCACTCTTCAGGGAAGGCTTTCCACTAGATGATGGAACATTGCTGCTATAACAGCCTCCACTCTTCTGGGAAGGCTTTCCACTAGATGATGGAACATTGCTGCTATAACAGCCTCCACTCTTCTGGGAAGGCTTTCCACTAGATGTTGGAACATTGCTGCTATAACAGCCTCCACTCTTCTGGGAAGGCTTTCCACTAGATGTAGGAACATTGCTGCTATAACAGCCTCCTCTCGTCTGGGAAGGCTTTCCACTAGATGTTGGAACATTGCTGCTATAACAGCCTCCACTCTTCTGGGAAGACTTTCTACTAGATGTTGGAACATTGCTGCTGTAACAGCCTCCACTCTTCTGG
>NC_088219.1:2084554-2109554 GCF_036934945.1 Oncorhynchus masou masou
GTCCCCTATTCCCTATGTAATCCACTATTATTATATAGTCCCCTATTATATAGTCCACTATTATTATATAGTCCCCTATAATTATATAGTTCCCTATTCCCTATGTAATCCACTATTATTATATAGTACCCTATTCCCTATGTAGTCCACTATTATTATATAGTCCACTGTTATTATATAGTCCCCTATTCCCTATGTAGTCCACTATTGTTATATAGTCCACTGCTATTATATAGTACCCTATTCCCTATGTAGTCCACTATTATTATATAGTACCCTATTCCCTATGTAGTCCACTATTATTAGATAGTACCCTATTATATAGTCCACTATTATTAGATAGTACCCTATTCCCTATGTCGTCCACCATTATTATATAGTCCTCTATTATATAGTCCACTGTATAGGGACTAGGGTGCCGTTAGGGACCCAGTCTGGGTATGGTATTTAACAATGGCTGCTCCAGGCATGCTGACTCATCAGAACTATACTAGACGTTAAACTCTTCATGTGAGGAACATTATGCATTCTGTTTAGATGAGCAGGATACCAGGTGAAACATTGTGTTTAGATGACCAGGATACCAGGTGAAACATTGTGTTTAGATGACCAGGATACCAGGTGAAACATTGTGTTTAGATGAGCAGGATACCAGGTGAAACATTGTGTTTAGATGAGCAGGATACCAGGTGAAACATTGTGTTTAGATGAGCAGGATACCAGGTGAAACATTGTGTTTAGATGACCAGGATACCAGGTGAAACATTGTGTTTAGATGACCAGGATACCAGGTGAAACATTCTGTTTAGATGAGCAGGATACCAGGTGAAACATTCTGTTTAGATGACCAGGATACCAGGTGAAACATTGTGTTTAGATGACCAGGATACCAGGTGAAACATTGTGTTTAGATGAGCAGGATACCAGGTGAAACATTCTGTTTAGATGACCAGGATACCAGGTGAAACATTGTGTTTAGATGAGCAGGATACCAGGTGAAACATTGTTTAGATGAGCAGGATACCAGGTGAAACATTGTGTTTAGATGAGCAGGATACCAGGTGAAACATTGTGTTTAGATGACCAGGATACCAGGTGAAACATTGTGTTTAGATGACCAGGATACCAGGTGAAACATTCTGTTTAGATGACCAGGATACCAGGTGAAACATTCTGTTTAGATGACCAGGATACCAGGTGAAACATCTGTTTAGATGAGCAGGATACCAGGTGAAACATTCTGTTTAGATGACCAGGATACCAGGTGAAACATTGTGTTTAGATGACCAGGATACCAGGTGAAACATTGTGTTTAGATGACCAGGATACCAGGTGAAACATTCTGTTTAGATGAGCAGGATACCAGGTGAAACATTGTGTTTAGATGAGCAGGATACCAGGTGAAACATTGTGTTTAGATGAGCAGGATACCAGGTGAAACATTGTGTTTAGATGACCAGGATACCAGGTGAAACATTGTGTTTAGATGAGCAGGATACCAGGTGAAACATTGTGTTTAGATGACCAGGATACCAGGTGAAACATTGTGTTTAGATGAGCAGGATACCAGGTGAAACATTGTGTTTAGATGAGCAGGATACCAGGTGAAGCATTGTGTTTAGATGACCAGGATACCAGGTGAAACATGCTGTTTAGATGACCAGGATACCAGGTGAAACATTGTGTTTAGATGACCAGGATACCAGGTGAAACATTCTGTTTAGATGACCAGGATACCAGGTGAAACGTTCTGTTTAGATGAGCAGGATACCAGGTGAAACATTGTGTTTAGATGAGCAGGATACCAGGTGAAACATTATGTTTAGATGAGCAGGATACCAGGTGAAACATTGTTTAGATGACCAGGATACCAGGTGAAACATTCTGTTTAGATGAGCAGGATACCAGGTGAAACATGCTGTTTAGATGACCAGGATACCAGGTGAAACATTGTGTTTAGATGAGCAGGATACCAGGTGAAACATTGTGTTTAGATGAGCAGGATACCAGGTGAAACATTGTGTTTAGATGAGCAGGATACCAGGTGAAACATTCTGTTTAGATGACCAGGATACCAGGTGAAACATTCTGTTTAGATGAGCAGGATACCAGGTGAAACATTGTGTTTAGATGAGCAGGATACCAGGTGAGACATTGTGTTTAGATGAGCAGGATACCAGGTGAAACATTGTGTTTAGATGAGCAGGATACCAGGTGAAACGTTGTGTTTAGATGACCAGGATACCAGGTGAAATGTTGTGTTTAGATGAGCAGGATACCAGGTGAAACATTGTGTTTAGATGAGCAGGATACCAGGTGAAACATTGTGTTTAGATGACCAGGATACCAGGTGAAACATTGTGTTTAGATGACCAGGATACCAGGTGAAACATTGTGTTTAGATGACCAGGATACCAGGTGAAACATTGTGTTTAGATGACCAGGATACCAGGTGAAACATTGTGTTTAGATGACCAGGATACCAGGTGAAACATTGTGTTTAGATGACCAGGATACCAGGTGAAACATTCTGTTTAGATGACCATGATACCAGGTGAAACATTGTGTTTAGATGAGCAGGATACCAGGTGAAGCATTGTGTTTAGATGACCAGGATACCAGGTGAAACATGCTGTTTAGATGACCAGGATACCAGGTGAAACATTGTGTTTAGATGAGCAGGATACCAGGTGAAACATTGTGTTTAGATGAGCAGGATACCAGGTGAAACATTGTGTTTAGATGAGCAGGATACCAGGTGAAACATTGTGTTTAGATGAGCAGGATACCAGGTGAAACATTGTGTTTAGATGACCAGGATACCAGGTGAAACATTCTGTTTAGATGAGCAGGATACCAGGTGAAACATTCTGTTTAGATGAGCAGGATACCAGGTGAAACATTGTGTTTAGATGACCAGGATACCAGGTGAAACATTGTGTTTAGATGACCAGGATACCAGGTGAAACATTGTGTTTAGATGAGCAGGATACCAGGTGAAACATTGTGTTTAGATGAGCAGGATACCAGGTGAAACATTGTGTTTAGATGACCAGGATACCAGGTGAAACATTATGTATAGATGACCAGGATACCAGGTGAAACATTGTGTTTAGATGAGCAGGATACCAGGTGAAACATTGTGTTTAGATGAGCAGGATACCAGGTGAAACATGCTGTTTAGATGAGCAGGATACCAGGTGAAACATTGTGTTTAGATGAGCAGGATACCAGGTGAAACATTGTGTTTAGATGAGCAGGATACCAGGTGAAACATTGTGTTTAGATGACCAGGATACCAGGTGAAACATTGTGTTTAGATGACCAGGATACCAGGTGAAACATTGTGTTTAGATGAGCAGGATACCAGGTGAAACATTGTGTTTAGATGAGCAGGATACCAGGTGAAACATTGTGTTTAGATGACCAGGATACCAGGTGAAACATTGTTTAGATGACCATGATACCAGGTGAAACATTGTGTTTAGATGACCAGGATACCAGGTGAAACATTGTGTTTAGATGAGCAGGATACCAGGTGAAACATTGTGTTTAGATGAGCAGGATACCAGGTGAAACATTGTGTTTAGATGACCAGGATACCAGGTGAAACATTGTGTTTAGATGACCAGGATACCAGGTGAAACATTGTGTTTAGATGAGCAGGATACCAGGTGAAACATTGTGTTTAGATGACCAGGATACCAGGTGAAACATTGTGTTTAGATGACCAGGATACCAGGTGAAACATTGTGTTTAGATGACCAGGATACCAGGTGAAACATTGTGTTTAGATGACCAGGATACCAGGTGAAACATTGTGTTTAGATGACCAGGATACCAGGTGAAACATTGTGTTTAGATGACCAGGATACCAGGTGAAACATTGTGTTTAGATGACCAGGATACCAGGTGAAACATTTGCCTGAAGACTCAAACTGAATTCTCCCTCTATGTTCTCTACATACTTCAATGTGAGACTGCCGTCATTGAATTAGTTTGTGCTGACAAAACGATAATCGAGCGATTTGGATTATCAGAACATCAAAGCCATCAATTCAAAACGCCGTTTTACCCACGCGTGTTCTGGCTCTGGGCCCAACCCATCGGTTTCTGGACCAATCAGTACAATTAGAGTGTTTTTCCATTCTAGAACTTGTCGGAGAGGGAGTCCGACCCAGACGATGAGTCTGAGTAGCCAGACAACTGGAGGATACGTGTTCCATGTGGATTAATACAGATACACACACGCTCTCTCACTGGACAGTTTATTAGGCACACCCATCTAGTACTGGGTCAGACCCCCGCCCGACCCCACTTTGCCTCCGGAACAGCCTGAATTCTTCGGCGGAATTCTACAAGGTGTCGGAGACGTTCCGCAGAGATGTTGGTCCATTCTGACATGATGGCATCACGCAGTTTGCTGCAGATGTGACGGCGACACATTCAGGCTGCGAACAAACCTATTCCATCTCATTCCGAAGATGCTCCGTTGGGTTGAGGTCTAGTTCTGCACACCACCGAGGTACTGCGCTGTTATTTTTCCTGTTTTGTGGGACCGCCTGTTCGCTCGCACCAGTCTTTCCCTTGTCCTCGGACGAACTGTTTTCACCCACAGGACTGCCGCTGACTGGATATTTGTCGAGCCGTTTTTCGGTAAACCCTAGACACTGTCGTGCGTGAAAAGCCCAGTTAAGGCGGCCGACGATCATACCACGCTCAAAGGGTTGCTTAGGTCAATCGTTTTTGTCCCTTCTAAAGTTCAATCAAACAGTAACTGAATGCCTGTCTGCCTGCTTTATATAACAAGCCACGGTCACGTGACTCACTGTCTGGAGGAGGGAACCATTTTTTGTGTGAACGTGGGTGGTGTACCTAATAAACTGTCCGGTGAGTGTTTACCTCATCCCATGAGTGAGTACAGTAAACACATGTTATATATGTGTGTATTTTACTCCTGTTATTCGGTTGACCAGGCTGTGCTGTAAGGTCAAAGGTTGACGTGTGCGGACCATGCTCAGTGATGAAGTTTCCCCTAGGTTCAGATCTAGGGTCAGTCTAGGTTCAGCTCTAGGGTCAGTCTAGGTTCAGCTCTAGGGTCAGTTTCCCCTAGGTTCAGATCTAGGGTCAGTCTAGGTTCAGCTCTAGGGTCAGTCTAGGTTCAGCTCTAGGGTCAGTTTCCCCTAGGTTCAGATCTAGGGTCAGTCTAGGTTCAGCTCTAGGGTCAGTTTCCCCTAGGTTCAGATCTAGGGTCAGTTTCCCCTAGGTTCAGCTCTAGGGTCAGTTTCCCCTAGGTTCAGCTCTAGGGTCAGTTTCCCCCTAGGTAAGGATCTAGGGTCAGTCTAGGTTCAGATCTAGGGTCAGTTTTCCCTAGGTACAGATCTAGGGTCAGTCTAGGTTCAGATCTAGGGTCAGTCTAGGTTCAGATCTAGGGTCAGTTTTCCCCTAGGTACAGATCTAGGGTCAGTCTAGGTTCAGATCTAGGGTCAGTCTAGGTTCAGATCTAGGGTCAGTCTAGGTACAGATCTAGGGTCAGTCTAGGTACAGATCTAGGGTCAGTCTAGGTACAGATCTAGGTTCAGATCTAGGGTCAGTTTCCCCCTAGGTAAGGATCTAGGGTCAGTTTCCCCTAAGTAAAGATCTAGGGTCAGTCTAGGTTCAGTTTCCCCTAGGTACAGATCTAGGGTCAGTCTAGGTTCAGATCTAGGGTCTGTTTCCTCTAGGTAAAGATCTAGGATCAGTTTCCCCTAGGTACAGACCTAGGTTCAGTTTCCCCTAGGTACAGATCTTGGGTCAGCTTCCGCTTCCCCAAATCCGAACCTTAACCATTATTGGGGAAAATGCTGAACTGACCCAAGATCAGCATCTAGGAGCAACTTCGCCCTGCCCTGTGAAGCTCCTGTGTTTTAACCCCTGTGCTGTCACAAAGGAGGGCGATCGCTGTGATTCTCTTCGCACTCTACTGTGTGTATGTGTGTGTGTGTGTGTGTGTGTGTGTGTGTGTATACAGGGCCTTCAGAAAGTATTCACACCTCTTGACTTTCTCTACATTTTGTTGTGTTACAGCCTGAATTTTTAAAATGTATTAAATGTAGATGTTGTGTCTCCGGGCCTCTACACACACTACCCCATAATGTCAAAGTAGAATTATGTTTTTAGACATTTTTACAATCTAATTAAAAATGTGAAATCTGAGATGTCTTGAGTCAATAAGTATTCAACTCCTTTGTTATGGCCTAAATATGTTCAGGAGTAAACATTTGCTTAACAAGTCACCTAATAAGTTGCATGGAGTCACTCTGTGTGCAATAATAGTGTTTGACGTGATTTCTTTATGACTACCTCATCTCTACCCCCACACATACAATTATCTGTGAAGTCCCTCAGTCGAGCAGTGAATTTCAACCACAGATTCAACCACAAACACCAGGGAGATTTTCCAATGCCTCGCAAAGAAGAGCACCTGTTGGTAGATGGGTAGAAAGGACAAAGCAGACATTGAATATCCCTTTGAGCAGGGTGACGTTATTCATTACACCTTGGATGGTGTATCAATGCACCCAGTCACTGCAAAGATACAGGCGTCCATCCTAACTAAGTTGCCGGAGAGGAAGGAAACTGCTCAGTGATTTCACCATGAGGCCAATGGTGACTTTAAAACAGTTACAGATTTTAATGGCTGTGATAGGAGGAAACTGAGGATGGATCAACAACATTGTAGTTACTGCACAATACTAACCTAAATGACAGAGTTAAAAGAAGGAAGCCTGTATAGAATAAATGTATTCCAAAACATGCATCCTGTTTGCAACAAGTCACTAAAGTAAAACTGCCACAAATATAGCAAAGCAATTAACTTTTTATCCTAAATACAGTGTTGTGTTTGGGGCAAATCCAATACGACACATTACTGAGTACCATTTTCAAGCATGGTGGTGGCTGCATCATGTTATGGGTTTGCTTGTCATTGGCAAGGACTGGGGAAATGGAATGGAGCAAAGCATAGGCAAAATCCTAGAGGGAACCCTGGTTCAGTCTGCTTTCCACCAGGCACTGGGAGATGAATTCACCTTTCAGCAGGACAATAACCTAAAACACAAGGCCAAATATACATTGGAGTTACTTACCAAGACGACATTGAATGTTTCTTAGTGGCCGAGTTACAGTTTTGACTTAAATCGTCTTAAATCTCTGGCGAGACTTAAATGGTCGTCTAGCAATTATCAGCAATCAATTTGACAGAGTTTGAAGAATTTTTAAAAGAGTGATGGGTAGTTGTTCAATCCAGGTGTGCAAATCTCTTAAGAGACTGACCCAGAAAGACTCAGAGCTGTAATCGCTGCCAAAGGTGATTCTAACATGTATTGAATACTTATGTAAATTAAATATTTCTATATTTATTCTAAAATAAATCTGCAAAGATTTCTAAAAACATGTTGTTACTTTGTCATTTCAGGTATTGTTTGCATATGGGTGAGGAAAATATATATATTTAATCCATCGTGGCTGTTACCCAACAAAATGTGGACTGAAGTCAAAGGTCTGAATACCTTTGTGAAAACTGTAATACCAGAGAGGTTATAATAGATAGAGAGGGAGAGAATGTGCGTCTGTCTGAGTTCGTGCCACTGTTTGAACGTGTACGCATCAATGAAATTAAATCCTGTTGCTAAGTGACACTTTTGTTTGTAAACATTTATATTGTAACGTGGACCGACGGGCAGGAGACTTGGAACTGTCTCTATGACAACATGTATTACATTGTAAATGCGACCGTAGAAACCTGTTGAACTGAAGTTAGCCGCTCCACACATACCTTCTGTAATTTCCCGTCGTGAACGAGAATGGAAGTAGCACTAACTAGTGTGTAGTTATCTTTCTCTTTGCACGTAGCCTAGTGGTCAGAGCGTTGGACTAATAACCGAAAGGTTGCCGGATCGAATCCAAGAGCTGACAAGGTAAAGACAAATCTATCCTTCTGCCCGTGAACAAGGCAATTTGATTTATCACATACACATAGCTAGCAGATGTTAATGCGAGTGTAGCGAAATGCTTGTGATTCCAGTTCCGACAATGCAGTAATAACCAACAAGTAATCTAACTAACAATTCCTAAACTACTGTCTTATACACAGTGTAAGGGGATAAAGAATATGTACATAAGGATATATGAATGAGTGATGGTACAGAGCAGCATAGGCAAGATACAGTAGATGGTATCGAGTACAGTATATACATATGAGATGAGTATGTAAACAAAGTGGCATAGTTAAAGTGGCTAGTGATACATGTATTATATAAGGATGCAGTCGATGATATAGAGTACAGTATATACGTATGAGATGAGTATGTAAACAAAGTGGCTAGTGATACATGTATTACATAAAGATGCAGTAGATTATATAGAGTACAGTATATACGTATGCATATGAGATGAATAATGTAGGGTATGTAAACATTATATTAAGTAGCATTGTTTAAAGTGGCTAGTGATATATTTTATATCAATTCCCATTATTAAAGTGGCTGGAGTTGAGTCAGTGTGTTGGCAGCAGCCACTCAATGTTAGTGGTTGCTGTTTAACAGTCTGATGGCCTTGAGATAGAAGCTGTTTTTCAGTCTCTCGGTCCCAGCTTTGATGCACCTGTACTGACCTCGCCTTCTGGATGATAGCGGGGTGAACAGGCAGTGGCTCGGGTGGTTGATGTCCTTGATGATCTTTATGGCCTTCCTGTAACATCGGGTGGTGTAGGTGTCCTGGAGGGCAGGTAGTTTGCCCCCGGTGATGCGTTGTGCTGACCTCACTACCCTCTGGAGAGCCTTACGGTTGAGGGCGGAGCAGTTGCCGTACCAGGCGGTGATACAGCCCGCCAGGATGCTCTCGATTGTGCATCTGTAGAAGTTTGTGAGTGCTTTTGGTGACAAGCCGAATTTCTTCAGCCCCCTGAGGTTGAAGAGGCGCTGCTGCGCCTTCTTCACGATGCTGTCTGTGTGAGTGGACCAATTCAGTTTGTCTGTGATGTGTATGCCGAGGAACTTAAAACTTACTACCCTCTCCACTACTGTTCCATCGATGTGGATAGGGGGGTGTTCCCTCTGCTGTTTCCTCACCTCACCTGTTCAACTGGGTAGGGTTGTGAATGACATCCCCAGGCTAAAGGAGAAAGTGTCTGGTGGATTAGGGTTTGAACGAAGGGAAATATATCTTTGACCATAATGACTCCATATATTGTATTGTAACGACCCTGGGTTTATAATCGCGGAAATCGACTGCCGCACGAGCATGCATTTGCCGCACAGTCGATAGCGCGCCGGACCTCGGGCTGGAAGAGACCTGCTCCCTGCCTGTTTCATTACAGTATATTTATACTGACCATAATGATTCCATATATTGCATAAAAAGCCGAATCCACTAGTTTGAAGGTTAGTCGACATACGTTTGTATATATAGTGTATCTCAGCTCGGATGTCGACCCACCACCTCAAGCGCAATCTTTTGTATATTGTATATAGTGTATGTTTACATCTCTCAATTCAAAAAGGCTTTATTGGCATGGGGAACATGTGTTTACATTGCCAAAGCAAATGGAATAGACAATTAACAAGGGAAACGTTAGTGAACATTACACTCACAAAAAGTTTTAAAAGAATATAGACGTTTTAAGTCTTATATTATTGTCCATGTACAGTGTTGTAACAACGTGCAAGTAGTTGAAGTATGAAAGGGAAGATAAATAATCAGAAAAATATAGGTTGTATTTACAATGTTTATGGTCCACTGGTTACTCTGTTCTCATGGCAACGGGCCACAGAGGTCTGCCTATGGCCGCCTGTCTCCATAGCATTGCTCAGTGAGTCTGTCCATCGTCAAAGTTTTTCTTAACTTTGGGTCAGTCACAGTGGTCAGGTATTCTGCCACTGTGTACCATCTGTTTTGGGCCAAATAGCAGTCTAGTTTGCTCCGTTTTTTTGGTTGATTCTCTCTTTCTCTACCCTGCCTCCCTCTTCACACCTATAGAGTCTGTTAAAGTGTTTGTTAGGGATGAGACCACACCCCCTCTGGGCCGAGCCTATAAACAGACAGGCTTTATAAACAAAGCTACTCCTCTCTCTCTCCATGTCAATTCAATTCAAGGGGCTTTATTGGCATGGGAAACATGTGTTAACATTGCCAAACCAAGTGAAATAGATAATATACAAAAGTGAAATAAAAATGAACAGTAAACATTTAAACTCACAGAGGTTCCAAAAGAATAAAGACATTACAAATGTCATATTATGTATGTATGTATGTATGTATTTATATATATATATTTATATATATATTTATATATATATATATGTTGTAAAGATGTACAAATGGTTAAAGTACAAAAGGGAAAATAAATAAACATAAATATGGGTTGTATTTGCAATGGCGTTTGTTCTTCACTGGTTGCCCTTTTCTCGTGACAATAGGTCACAAATCTTGCTGCTGTGATGGCACACTGTGACCTGTATGCTCTAATCGGCTGGCCCTTGCTATATATTCGTCGCCAGACCCACTAGCTCCAGGTCATATATACGTCTTTGCTAAGTAAAGCTCCGCCTTATCTCAGCTCACTGGTCACGATAACACCCACCCGTAGCACGCGCTCCAGCAGGTATATCTCACTGGTCACCCCCAAAGCCAACACCTCCTTTGGCCACATTTCCTTCCAGTTCTCTGCTGCCAATGACTGGAACAAATAGCAAAAATCACTGAAGCTGGAGACTTTTATCTCCCTCACCAACTTTAAACATCAGCTATCTGAGTAGCTAACTGATCGCTGCAGCTGTACATAGTCCATCTCTAAATAGCCCACCCACCCAACTACCTACCTCATCTCCATATTGTTTTTCTTTTCTTTTCAGCTATTTTTTACCCCTTTTTTCTCCCAATTTCATGGTGTCCAATCGGTAGTTACAGTCTTGTCCCATCGCTGCAACTCCCGTACAGACTCAGGAGAGGCGAAGGTCGAGAGCCGTGCGTCCTCCGAAACACAACCCAACCAAGCCGCCCTACTTCTTAACCCAGCGCCCATCCAACCCGGAAGCCAGTCGCATCAATGTGTCGGAGGAAACACTGTACACCTGGTCAGCGTGCACCGCACCCGGCCCGCCATAGGAGTCGCTAGTGCGCGATGAGACAAGACCCAAACCCTCCCTAACTCGGAAGACGCTGAGCCAATTGTGAGCCGCCCCACGGGCCTTCCCGTCACGGCCACCTGCGACAGAGCCTGGGCTCGAACCCAGAATCTCTGGTGGCACAGCTAGCACTGCGATGCAGTGCCTTAGACCGAGAGGCACCTTTCTGCTCTTTTGCACACCAGTATTTCTACTTGCACATCATCATTTGCACATCTATCACTCCAGTGTTAATTTACTAAATTGTAATTATTTCACCACTATACTTGCTACTACAGTCTATTTATTGCCTACCTCCTCACTGTATATATACTTTATTTTCTTCTATTGGGTTATTGACTGTATGTTTGTTTACTCCATGTGTAACTCAGTGTTGTTGTTTGTGTCGCACTGCTTTGCCTTATCTTGGCCAGGTCGCAGTTGTAAATGAGAATTTGTTCTCAACTAGCCTACCTGGTTAAATAAAGGTGAAATAAATATGTTTAAAAAAAAACACTGTGTTATTTCACCCAGGAGATATGGGATATCTAGATCCCTCTCTCTCTCCCGTGCCTCCCTCTTCACACCTATAGAGTCTGTTAATGTGTTTGTTAGGGATGAGGCCACACCCCCTCTGGGCCGAGCCTATAAACAGAGAGGCTTTATAAACAACGTGTTATTTCACCCAGGAGATATGGGATATCTAGATCCCTCTCTGTTAATGTGTTTGTTAGGGATGAGGCCACGCCCTCTCTGGCCACACCCTCTCAGAGAGGCTTTATAAACACTGCTACTCTTCTCTCTCTCACACAATCACAGTCGACGAGACCCAGTGTGGTTGCATGGAAATGGACAGCGAGATAGAAAGTGGTAGGAAGAGACGAGTCAACAGCAAACATGATCTGATAGGTAAGATAATCCGCTTAGGTTATAACTCATTTATGTCTCCCTCTTTTTATTATATTTTCTCTAACTCTATCTCAATGTTTCTTTCTCTCTCTCTTTAAAACACTCTTCTTTGCACTCTCACCCTCTCTTTTTTTATCTCACCTACTTTTCTCTCCAGTCTCTCTCTCTCTCTCTCTCTCTCTCTCTCTCTCTCTCTCTCTCTCTCTCTCTCAGCTGATCTTTGCTCTATGGAAACTGCTGTGTTGTCAGGGCGTTGTAAAATAATAGGTTACTTAAGGAAAAACGGCTTTGTTAGTGGTAACAATTTGTACACGGACTCTCCACAACAGTACATTCTTACAGACATCTACTTACCTGTTACCTAGCTCAGGTACATGCTTCTTAACAGTTATAGTCGACCAGGGCAGCTCTAGCAGAGCAGAAATTTGAGAAAATGACTTGTTGGAAAGGTGGCATCCTATGACGGCGCCACGTTGAAAGTCACTGAGCTCTTCAGTAGGGGCCATTCTACGGCGAATGTTTGTCTATGGAGATTGCATGGCTGTGTGCTCTATTCTAGACACCTGTCAGCAACGGCTGAAATATCCAAATCTACTAATTTGAAAGGGTCTCTTTTGTATATATAGTGTATTACAGAGTGGGTCAGGGAGCGGTTGTATATATAGTGTAATACAGAGTGGGCCAGGGAGCGGTTGTATATATAGTGTAATACAGAGTGGGTCAGGGAGCGGTTGTATATATAGTGTATTGCAGAGTGGGTCAGGGAGCGGTTGTATATATAGTGTATTACAGAGTGGGCCAGGGAGCGGTTGTATATATAGTGTATTACAGAGTGGGTCAGGGAGCGGTTGTATATATAGTGTATTACAGAGTGGGCCAGGGAGCGGTTGTATATATAGTGTATTACAGAGTGGGCCAGGGAGCGGTTGTATATATAGTGTATTACAGAGTGGGCCAGGGAGCGGTTGTATATATAGTGTATTACAGAGTGGGTCAGGGAGCGGTTGTATATATAGTGTATTACAGAGTGGGTCAGGGAGCGGTTGAAGATGTCAGTGAAGCCAGCTGGTCAGCACATGCTCTGAGTACGCAACTTGCTAATCTGTCTGGCCCTGTGGCCAGAATGTTAACCTTTTTTTAAGATCTTACTCACGTCGTCTATGGAGAGCGTGATCACACAGTCATCCGGAACAGCTGGTGCTCTCATGCATGGTTCAGTGTTGCTTGCCTCGAAGCGAGAACTGGGCATCTCGCGGCTGGGTTTCCCCTTAGTAATCCATGATCGTTTTCAAGCCCTGCCACATCCGACGAACGTCTGAGCCAGCATAGTAGCATTCCATCTTAGTCCTGTATTGATTCTGCGCCTGTTTGATGGTTCGTCGGAGGGCGGGATTTCTTATAAACGTCCAGATGTCCCTCTCCTTTAAAGCAGCATCACCAGCCTTTTGCTCAGTGCAGATGTTGCCTATAATCCATGGCTTCTGGTTGGGCTATGTACTGTACATACGGTCACTGTGGGTACAACGTCTATGTAGTTACTAATGAAGCAGGTGACTGATGTGGTGTACTCCTCAATGCCATCGAATGAATCCCGAAACATATTCCAGTCTGTGCTAGCAAAATAGTCGTGAAGCGTAGCATCTGTGTCATCTGACCACTTCTGTATTGAGTGAGTCACTGGTACTTCTTGTTTTGGGATTTTGCTTGTAAGCAGGATTCAGGAGGATATGGTCAGATTTGCCAAATGGAGGTTGAGGGAGAGCTTTGTGCGCATCTCTGTGTGTGGAGTAAAGGTGGTCTAGAGTTGTTGTTTTTTTCGCTGGTTGCACATGTGACATGCTGGTAGAAATGAGGTAAAACAGATTTCATTTTCCCTGCATTAAAGTCCCCGGCCACTAGGAGCGCCGCCTCTGGGTGAGCATTTTCTTGTTTGCTTACGGCCTTATACAGCTCGTTGAGTGCGGTCTTAGTGCCAGCATCGGTCTGTGGTGGTAAATAGACAGCTATGAAAAATATGGTCTACAGCTTATCATGAGGTATTCTACTTCAGGTGAGCAGAAACTTGAGACTTAGCTAGCTAGCTAAGCAAACTGCATGTGTCATTTAGCTTGCTTCATCAGAGATTAGGCTTTAGGAAAGAGTTTGACATCGACAAGCTCTCGTCCTGGTAAAGTTGTCAGTCAGACTACTGTCATCATCACTATAGATGACAAGCACATCAAACAATACTTTTATTTAGCCATCTAGCTAGTTTATCCCCTTAAAGTTAGCTTGTTAACTAGCCATATTGACGTGATCTGTTATTAGCTTGTTAACTAGCCATGTTGACGTGATCTGTTATTAGCTTGTTAACTAGCCATGTTGACGTGATCTGTTATTGGCTTGTTAACTAGCCATGTTGATGTGATCTGTTATTACCTAGCTAGCCAATTTGACATGGTCCATCAATCAATGTAGCCTATCATGTTTGTCAGCAGAAATCGTTAATTAAACACTCTTTATTAAAACAATGTTAAAAAGGGGATAATGTTAGCTAACTTCGCTAGCTATGTTGGTTAGAGGAAAAACAACAACATTAGTTCTACTTACCACTATATTTAGTCAACTGTACAACGTTTCGACAGGTAGCCTGCAAAGTAAACACACAGACATGATCCAGTGTTTCCTTTCTACTTGAATGTGGTGTTTACCTACATGCTAATTATTATTTATTATTGAAGACTTGCTCCGGGACTTTGGTGTCTACCTAAGTATTTTTTTTTTATCCTTCCACTTTGAGCTGAATGTGTCAATGTGTAGTTCATACATGAATAACTTATGAGCAGAATTACTGTTTTACCTCAATTAACCACAAACTCCCTGGTTTGAAAGTTACTTTTTTTTCAGGAAGTTGTACAGAACCACTTCCCCTACATATGATGTGTGAAATGTCACCTCGTTTTGGCTCTAGAGTGCTACTTTCAGAACTACCCCCCCCCCCCCCCAAAAAAAACAAAAAAAACAAATATATACAAATCTTATGGAGAATCTCTTCAACCTGAGCTTTTTAAAACACAAGCACCACTATCCTGTACCATGTGGTGTCGGCTAAGGTAGGTATAGAGCTATCACTTGAGTTAACTACTGAAGTGTTGGGTATCGGGAAGGTCCCATTATTACACCTATCTAATGATTAGGCTACTTAGTAGACTCTGCGGGTACAGTAAATACCCAGTCAATGGAGGGAGATAAACTGCTACCTAAGGCTATGTGTATAATAGCGACACTACACAATGCTTTCATCCCGTAGTGTTTTGTCAAGGCTTTAAACATTCCCAGCTCATTGTTCCCTGATAACTTTAGGTGAGTGCATGTGAACCTAATGCAGTCATAGTGATATAAGTGTATTCCACAGGTAGATTGTGTGACCATGTGTTTTTCCAGGTTATTTCAACAGCTAACAGGTCTGACAGGCTTGTGTTTTTATATATTACAAGTAGACTTGAGGATAGACTCTGATGAGGGTTTTTAGGTCGGGTGGATTTTTATTGTCATGCAGTTCAGCCAGAAAGTGAATTCATGAATAACCCTTCCCTAAACTTAACCCTAACCTTAACCCTAACCTTAACCCTAACCTTAACCCTAACCTTAACCCTAACCTTAACCCTAACCTTAACCCTAACCTTAACCCTAACCTTAACCCTAACCCTAACCTTAACCCTAACCCTAACCTTAACCCTAACCTTAACCCTAACCCTAAACTTAACCCTAACCTTAACCCTAACCTTAACCCTAACCTTAACCCTAACCTTAACCCTAACCCTAAACTTAACCCTAACCTTAACCCTAACCTTAACCCTAACCTTAACCCTAACCTTAACCCTAACCCTAACCTTAACCCTAACCCTAACCCTAACCTTAACCCTAACCTTAACCCTAACCTTAACCCTAACCTTAACCCTAAACTTAACCCTAACCTTAACCCTAAACTTAACCCTAACCTTAACCCTAACCTTAACCCTAAACTTAACCCTAAACTTAACCCTAACCTTAACCCTAACCTTAACCCTAACCTTAACCCTAACCCTAACCCTAACCCTAACCTTAACCCTAACCTTAACCCTAACCTTAACCCTAACCTTAACCCTAAACTTAACCCTAACCTTAACCCTAAACTTAACCCTAACCTTAACCCTAACCTTAACCCTAAACTTAACCCTAAACTTAACCCTAACCTTAACCCTAACCCTAACCCTAACCCTAACCTTAACCCTAACCTTAACCCTAACCTTAACCCTAAACTTAACCCTAACCTTAACCCTAAACTTAACCCTAACCTTAACCCTAACCTTAACCCTAAACTTAACCCTAAACTTAACCCTAACCTTAACCCTAACCTTAACCCTAACCTTAACCCTAACCCTAACCTTAACCTTTACCTGAACCATTTTACATTTCCTGGACAGCTACCGTTCATGGAGAGCAACTGTCCTAATCTAGCGCACTTGATTCTAGTTAGTTACCACTCGGGTTGGAGTTGAAACCTACAGGAGGGGTTCTCTCCAGGAACAGGGTTGGAGTTAAAACCTACAGGAGGTTTATCTCTCCAGGAACAGGGTTGGAGTTAAAACCTACAGGAGGGTTTCTCTCCAGGAACAGGGTTGGAGTTAAAACCTCCAGGAGGGTTTCTCTCCAGGAACAGGGTTAGAGTTAAAACCTACAGGAGGGTCTCTCTCCAGGAACAGGGTTAGAGTTAAAACCTACAGGAGGTTTATCTCTCCAGGATCAGGGTCTAGTCAATCATCCTAATCAGTAATGTAGGTCTATTATTATCCTCATGTGTTGTAATGATTAATACATTGATCACATGTTCCAGCCCTTTGTTAGGTTTAATTTAGTTCCAACCCTTTGTTAGGTTTAATTTAGTTCCAACCCTTTGTTAGTTTTAATTTAGTTCCAACCCTTTGTTAGGTTTAATTTAGTTCCAACCCTTTGTTAGGTTTGATTTAGTTCCAACCCTTTGTTAGGTTTGATTTAGTTCCAACCCTTTGTTAGGTTTAATTTAGTTCCAACCCTTTGTTAGGTTTAAGAACAAATTCTTATTTACAATGACGGCCTACTCCGGCCAACTGTGCACTGCCCTATGGGACTCCCAATCACGGCCAGATGTGATACAGCCTGGATTCAAACCAGGGACTGTAGTGACGCCTCTTGCACTGAGATGCAATATGTTCCAAAACATGCTTCCTGTTTACAACAAGGCACTAAAGTAAAACTGCTAAAAATGTGGCAAAGAAATTAACTTTATGTCCTGAATACACAGTGTTATGTTTGGGGAAAATACAACACATCACTGAGTACCACTATCCATATTTTCAAGCATGGTGGTGGCTGCATCATGTTATGGGTATGCTTGTCAACAACAAGGACTAGGGAGTTTTTTAGGATAAAATAAATGTAATAGAGCTAAGCACAGGCAAAAACCCTGGAGGAAAACCTGGTTCAGTCTGCTTTCCACCAGACACTGGGAGATGAATTCACCTTTCAGCAGGACAATAACCTAAAACATAAGGACAAATATACACTGGAGTTACTTACCAAGATGACACTGCATTTTCCTGAGTGCACTCACTACTTAAATCTGCATTAAAATCTATGGCAAGACTTGAAAATGGCTGTCTAGCAATGATCAACAACCAATTAGACAGAGCTTGAAGTATTGTACAATATTGTACAGGTGTGCAAATCTCACAGAGACTGACTCAGAAAGACTCACAGCTCTTAGAGACTGACCCAGAAAGACTCACAACTCTTAGAGACTGACCCAGTAAGACTCACAGCTCTTAGAGAGTTACCCAGAAAGACTCCAAGCTCTTAGAGACTGACCCAGAAAGACTCACAGCTGTAATCGCTGCCAAAGGTGATTCTAACATGTTTTGACTCAAGGGGTGTGAATATTTATGTAAATTAGATATTTCTATATTTAATTTTCAATAAATGTGCAAACATTTCCAAAAAACGTTTTCACTTTATCATTATGGGGTATTGTGACGTCATTATAGGGTATTGTGACGTCATTATGGGGTATTGTGACGTCATTATGGGGTATTGTGACGTCATTATGGGGTATTGTGACGTCATTATGGGGTATTGTGACGTCATTATGGGGTATTGTGTGTAGATGGGGTGAGAGGAAATAATATTTTCAATCCATGTAACACAACAAAATGTGGACTAAGTTCAAGGGGTATGAATAACTTTGTGAAGGCTCTGTATTACGAGAGAGCGGACAGGACAGATCACGGTGGGCCTCTCTGTCTCTATAGTGTTTCTCCCCTTGTGGCTCAGTTAATAGAGCATGGCACTTTCAATGCCAGGGTTGTGGGTTCAATTTCCACAGAGGACCAAATATGTATGCACTCACTACTGTAGATTACTGTAGGTCTCTATATATGATCTAAATGAGAGATAAGGGCTTATATAGTGTTCTATTATATAATAATTGTGATTCAGCGGAACAGCAGTAACACGCTTGAGCCTGAAATAGACTAACACGGTAAATAAATAGTCTTTATCAATAACGAACGTCAATGTAGAAGAAAAGTTAGAAAGTTGACGGTAGATTTGAGCTTGTGTTTTCCATTGGGGAAGTGAAACACTTTTACACAATACAGGCCTACCCACTGGACTTCTGTACGGCGATCAAACACTTCCTCTGGTTGAAGCAAAACAGTCATAAGGAAAATAGCCCAGAACCATTCATTCAGATTGACTATCATCTGTGGGGGAAAAAACAAGGTTTTATCGGTAGGCACTGTGATTCAATAGACTAATTTAAAAGATACAGACTGATTAAGCAAGCTATGTTATTAAACGTTGTCAACACACACTATGAATAGCATAACTACACAGTAAACCGACTAACGTTAATGTTGACATTGTGTATGTGACACACAAACTGGGCTTGTTTTAGGAGACGATTTCCTCTGATTTTCTCAGATAGTATATTTCCATGAGCTCAAACCATTAAAGATGCCGTATCTTAATTTGAGCCAGTTTCACAAAGCAGAAAAATAACCCTTCAGCGACAGGAAATGTGGATCATTATGTGGATTATAATTGATTGGATTTTTTTAGTAGGGGTTGGTCCATTTTTTTATTAGGGCAAATCAAGTCTCATTTTAAATGGGAAATTATATAAACTTTAGAAACCTTTTTAAACCTTGAATACAATTCCTTCAAAAACAGGTTGATCAAATGAAGATCCTACATCTGTAGGGAACCCAGGCTGAGATGAGTCATCCCAACTGTGGCAACACGTGGAATTTATTTATCTTTCATCTAGAGGGAGGGAGCACATGATGCTTTGTTGCATAACACAACCTTTGTTGGCCTTGACCGTGTGTGTGTGTGTGTGTGTGTGTGTGTGTGTGTGTGTGTGTGTGTGTGTGTGTGTGTGTGTGTGTGTGTGTGTGTGTGTGTGTGTGTGTCTCTCAGGGCTATACAGGAAATATGAAAGGCAGACCCCTCCCTCCACTAATGTCTTCATCACCAGATAGCATTATGCTATGCTACTTCATAAAACCCCTCCCTCTGCTAATGTCTTTATCACCAGATAGCATTATGCTATGCCCCTTCATAAAACCCCTCCCTCTGCTAATGTCTTTATCACCAGATAGCATAATGCTATGCTACTTCATAAAACCCCTCCCTCTGCTAATGTCTTCATCACCAGATAGCATTATGCTATGCTACTTCATAAAACCCCTCCCTCTGCTAATGTCTTCATCACCAGATAGCATTATGCTATGATACTTCATAAAACCCCTCCCTCTGCTGATGTCTTAATCACCAGATAGCATTATGCTATGCTACTTCATAAAACCCCTCCCTCTGCTAATGTCTTTATCACCAGATAGCATTATACTATGCCCCTTCATAAAACCCCTCCCTCTGCTAATGTCTTTATCACCAGATAGCATAATGCTATGCTACTTCATAAAACCCCTCCCTCTGCTAATGTCTTCATCACCAGATAGCATTATGCTATGCTACTTCATAAAACCCTTCCCTCTGCTAATGTCTTCATCACCAGATAGCATTATGCTATGCTACTTCATAAAACCCCTCCCTCTGCTGATGTCTTTATCACCAGATAGCATAATGCTATGCTACTTCATAAAACCCCTCCCTCTGCTGATGTCTTTATCACCAGATAGCATAATGCTATGCTACTTCATAAAACCCCTCCCTCTGCTAATGTCTTCATCACCAGAAAGCTTTATGATGTTACTTCAGAAGTAAACAGACCTGTGTGTGATCAAATCAAATTTATTTATAATGCCCTTCGTACATCAGCTGATGTCACAAAGTGCTGTACAGAAACCCAGCCTAAAACCCCAAACAGCAGGCAATGCCGGTGTAGAAGCACGATGTGATCACTGTCATCCTGGACATAGAAGATATAACAAATATTTGTTTTGTCTGATGTGCGTAATGAGGAGCATCCAGACGCTGCACTTGATCCATTTATGAAATAGTTTCTTCCAGTTATTGATAAGAATGTACCTGTTAAGAAACTGACTGTTAGAACTGTTAAGGCCCGGTGGATTGATGAGGAATTGAAAAACGGTTGAAAGTGATGAGGCAAAAGGAGTGGCGAATAACTGACTGGCTGACTTACTGGAAATTGACAGATTATGTCACTAAAACTCAACAAAAAGAAGAATAAACTGTATTATGAAGCCAAGATGAATTATATAAAGAATGGTGAGAAGAAAAAAAAACTTTGTAGTAGTTTAAATGAAATTATGTCCAGAAAGACAAATTCATCACAAAACCATTTGATGTTTCCAAATATTTGGCAAATTGGACAAACTTAGACAAGAAATGCCAACAACGAACAGCGAGTTATCGAATTCACGCATTTAAAAAGAAAAAAATAATAATGAAAGAAAAGCATTTAAAGTTATAATTTGGTAAAGTAAGTAATGTAAAGTAAGTGAGGGAGAGGTGGGAAAATGGTCGATCAATAATGACAGACCTGGCATTGACAACTTAGATGGAAAGCTACTGAGGATGGTAGCTGACTCTATAGCCACTCCTACTGAGGATGGTAGCTGACTCTATAGACCCTCCTACTGAGGATGGTAGCTGACTCTATAGTCACTCCTACTGAGGATGGTAGCTGACTCTATAGCCACTCCTACTGACTCTATAGCCAGTCCTACTGAGGATGGTAGCTGACTCTATAGCCACTCCTACTGAGGATGGTAGCTGACTCTATAGCCACTCCTACTGACTCTATAGCCACTCCTACTGAGGATGGTAGCTGACTCTATAGCCAGTCCTACTGAGGATGGTATCTGACTCTATAGCCACTCCTACTGAGGATGGTAGCTGACTCTATAGCCACTCCTACTGAGGATGGTAGCTGACTCTATAGCCACTCCTACTGAGGATGGTGGCTGACTCTATAGCCAGTCCTACTGAGGATGGTATCTGACTCTATAACCCCTCCTACTGAGGATGGTAGCTGACTCTATAGCCACTCCTACTGAGGATGGTAGCTGACTCTATAACCCCTCCTACTGAGGATGGTAGCTGACTCTATAGCCACTCCTATCTGTCATATCTTTAATCTGAGCCTAGAGGAAAGTTTTTGTCCCCAAGCCTGGAGGGAAGCCAAAGTCATTCCGCTACCCAAGAGTGGTAAAACGGCTTTTACTGGTTCTAACAGCAGACCAATCAGCTTGATGCCAGCTCTTAACAAACTGTTAGAAATAATGGTGTTTCACCAAATGTAACAGTATAATTTTTAAACCTCGCCCATACCCGGGCACGAACCAGGGACCCTCTGCACACATCAACAACAGTCACCCTCGAAGCATCGTTACCCATCGCTCCACAAAAGCCGCGGCCCTTGCAGAGCAAAGGGGAACCACTACTTCAAGGTCTTGGAACGAGTGACGTCACCGATTGAAACGCTATTTAGCGCGCACCGCTAACTAAGCTAGCCGTTTCACATCCGTTACACAAATACAATTCTATTTCTCTGTAAACAAATGAACAACATTCTTTTCCGCATGCTTAAAGAGAAGGCCATTCAACATGTACTGGACTGACACAAATGACTGGTGATTGGTTGAAAGAAATTGATAATACGAAGACTGTGGGAGCTGTACTGTTAGATTTTAGTGCATCCTCTGATATTATTGCCCATAACCTGTTGTTGAAAAAATGCATGTTTTATGGCTTTTCAACCTCTGTCATATCATGGATTCAGAGCTAAACTCAGCAAAAAACAGAAACGTCCCTTTTTCAGGACCCTGTCTTTCAAAGATCATTCGTAAAAATCCCAAAACTTCACAGATATTCATTGCATCGGGTTAAAATACTGTTTCCCCATGCTAGTTCAATGAACCATAAACAATTAATTAACATGCACCTGTGGAACGGTCGTTAAGACACTAACAGCTTACAGACGGTAGGCAATTAAGGTCACAGTTATGAAAACTTAGGACACTAAAGAGGCCTTTCTACTGACTCTGAAAAACACCAAAAGAAAGATGCCCAGGGTCCCTGCTCATCTGCATGAACGTGCCTTAGGCATGCTGCAAGGAGGCATGAGGACTGCAGATGCGGCCAGGGCAATAAATTGCAATATCCGTACTGTGAGACACCTAAGACAGTGCTACAGGAAGACAGGACAGGACGGACAGGCCAGGACAGGACGGACTGCTGATCGTCCTCGCAGTGGCAGACCACGTATAACAACACCTGCACAGGATCGGTACATCCAAACATCACACTTGCGGGACAAGTACAGGATGGCAACAACTGCCCGAGTTACACCAGGAACACACAATCCCTCTATCAGTGCTCAGACTGTCCGCAATAGGCTGAGAGAGGCTGGACTGAGGGCTTATAGGCCTGTTGTAAGGCAGGTCCTCACCAGACATCACTGGCAACAACGTCGCATATGGGTACAAACCCACCATCGCAGGACCAGAAAGGACTGGCAAAAAGTGCTCTTCACTGACGAGTCGTGGTTTTGTCTCACCAGGGGTGATGATCGGATTTGCGTTTATCGTTGAAGGAATGAGCGTTACACCGAGGCCTGTACTCTGGAGCGGGATCGATTTGGAGGTGGAGGGTCCGTCATGGTCTGGGGTGATGTGTCACAGCATCATCAGACTGTGCTTGTTGTCATTGCAGGCAATCTCAACGCTGTGGGTTACAGGGAAGACATACTCCTCCCTCATGTGGTACCCTTCCTGCAGGTTCATCCTGACATGACCCTCCAGCATGACAATGCCACCAGCCATACTGCTCGTTCTGTGCATGATTTCCTGCAAGACAGGAATGTCAGTGTTCTGCCATGGCCAGCGAAAAGCCCAGAGCTCAATCCAATTGAGCATGTCTGGGACCTATTGGATTGGAGGGTGAGGGCTAAGGCCATTACTCCAGAAATGTCCAGGAACTTACAGGTGCCTTGGTTTAAGAGTTTGGTAACAACTCACAGCAAGAACTGGCAAATCTGGTGCAGTCCATGAACAGGAGATGCACTGCAGTACTTAATGCAGCTGGTGGCCACACCAGATACTGACTGTTACTTTTTATTTTGACCCCCCCTTTGTTCAGGGACACATTATTCAATTTTCTGTTAGTCACATGTCTGTGGAACTTGTTCAGTTTATGTCTCAGTTGTTGAATCTTATTATGGTCATACAAATGTTTACACATGTTAAGTTTGCTAAAAGAAAATGCAGTTGACAGTGAGAGGACATTTCTTTTTTTCCTGAGTTTATATATATAGAGAGTTTTATTTAATGGAAGCCTCTCTAATGTCAAGCATGTAGGATGTGGTGTACCACAGGGCAGCTCACCTCTTGTCTTTTCTATTTTTACCAATGACCTGAATCTGGTAATGGTATGGCTGTTGAATAGGTTGAGGAGACTAAATTACTTGTCGTTACCTTAGGTTGTAAACTGTCATGATCAAAACATATAGATTCAATGGTTGTAAAGATGGGGAGAGGTCTGTCCGAAATAAAGAGATGCTCTGCTTTTTTGACCCCACACTCCACAAAGCAATTTCTGCAGGCTCTAGTTTTATCTTATCTTAATTATTGTCCATTCATGTGGTCGAGTGCTGCAAGAAAAGACCTAGTTGAGCTGTAGCTGGCCAAAAACAGAGCGGCACGTCTTGCCTTAATCAGAGGACTGATATCAATGTTATGAATACCAGTCTCTCTTGGCTAAGAGTTGAGGAGAGACTGACTGAATCACTTCTTATTTTTATACGAATTTTTGTCGAATGAAGAGTGGACCAAGGCATGACTGGAAATACAGATATGCATCTGTTGGTCACAGATACCTTTAATAAAGAGGTAGGGGTGTGGATCAGAACACCAGTCAGTATCTGGTGAGACCACCATTTGCCTCATGCAGCACGACACATCTCCTTCACATAGAATTAATCAGGCTGTTAGATGTGGCCTGGGGAATGTTGTTCCATTATTCAATGACTGTGTGAAGTTGCTGGATATTGGCGGGAACTGGAACACGCTGTTGTACACATCGATCCAGAGCATCCCAAACAGGCTCAATGGGTGACATGTCTGGTGAATATGCAGGCCATGGAAGAACTGGGACATTTTCAGCTTTCAGGAAATATGAACGATCCTTGCGACATGGGGCCGTGCATTATCATGCAGAAACATGAGATGATGGATGAATGGCATGGCAATGGGCCTCAGAATCTCGTCATGGTATCTCTGTGCATTCAAATTATCAGCGATAAAATGCAATTGTGTTCATTGTCCATAGTTTATACCTTCCCATACCATAACCCCACCGCCACCATGGGCCTCTCTGTTTAAAACGTTGCAGCAAACCGCTCGCCCACACTACATCATGCATGCTGTCACACAGTCTACAGTCTACAGTTGAGAGGCCGGTTGGAC
>NC_088219.1:2114554-2147054 GCF_036934945.1 Oncorhynchus masou masou
TTCTGATGCCAACCGATGTGTCTTGGTGAGACGCAGAGTAGGTGAACGGATTATCTCTGCATGTGTAGTTCCCACCGTGAAGCATGGAGGAGGAGGTGTGATGATGTGGTTGCTTTGCTGGTGACATTGTCTGTGATTTACTTAGAATTCAAGGCACACTTAACCAGCATGGATATCACATAATTCTGCTGCAATATGTCATCCCATTTGGTTGTTTTTCAACAGGACAATGACCCAACATACCTCCAGGCTGTGTGAGGGCTATTTGTCCAAGAAGGAGTATGTGCTGCATCAGATGACCTGGCCTCCACAATTTTTTTATGTTTATTTATTTCAGCTTTATTTTTTTATTTTTTACCCCTTTTTCTCCCCAATTTCATGGTAGCCGCACAGCTACTATCTTGTCTCATCGCTACAACTCCCATACGGGCTCAGGAGAGACACAACCCAACCAAGCCGCTCTGCTTCTTAACACAGCTCTTAACACAGCTCTTAACACAGCTGCTTCTTAACACAGCTGCTTCTTAACAGCTTATCAGCTCGCATCCAACCCAGAAGCCAGCCGCACCAATGCGCCGGAGGAAACACTGTGCACCTGGCAAACTTGGTTCGCGCGCACTGCGCCCGGCCCGCCACAGGAGTCGCTGGTGCGCGATGAGACAAGGACACCCCTACCGACCAAGCCCTCCCTAACCCGGGCGATGCTAGGCCAATTGTGCGTCGCCCATGGACCTCCCGGTCACGGCCGGTTTTGAGCCTGGGCGCGAACCCAGGGACTCTGATGGCACAGCTGGCGCTGCAGTACAGCGCCCTTAACCACTGCGCCACCCGGGAGGCCTATTTCACCTTTATTTAACCAGACAGATATCCGCCATGTTGTGGAGTCAACAGAAGTCAGAAATAGCATTATAAATATTCACTTACCTTTGATGATCTTCATCAGAATGCACTCCCAGGAATCCCAGTTCCACAATAAATGTTTGATTTAATCGATAAAGTCCATCATTTATGTCCAAATACCTCCTTTTTGTTTGTGCGTTTAGCACACAATCCAAACTCACGCGGCGCGGGCAAGTCCAGGCGAAGGTTCAGACGAAAAGTCATATTACAGTTCGTAGAAACATGTCAAACGAAGTATAGAATCAATCTTTAGGATGTTTTTATCAGAAATCGTCAATAATGTTTCAACTGGAGAATTCCTTTGTCTGTAAAAATGCAATGGCACGCAAGCTAACTCTCACGTGAGCACGCGTGATCAGCTCATGCCACTCTGCCAGACCTCTGACTCATCCAGCTCTCATTCCCCCCTCCTTCACAGTAGAAGCATCAAATAAGGTTCTAAAGACTGTTGTCATCTAATGGAAGCCGTAGGAAGTGAAATATCACCCCATAGACACTGTATATTCGATAGGCAATGACTTTAAAAACTACAAACCTCAGATGTCCCACTTCCTAGTTGGATTGTTTCTCAGGTTATTGCCTGCCATATGAGTTCTGTTATACTCACAGACATCATTCAAACAGTTTTAGAACGTTCAAAGTGTTTTCTATCCAAATCTACTAATTAGATGCATATTCTAGCTTTTATGGCTGAGTAACATGCAGTTTAATTTGTGCACACTTTTCATCCAAAATTCCGAATGCTGCCCCCTAGTGAAGTTAAATGACATCGTCAAAGTCGAGGATCGGTAGGAAGGTCAGTTTTACGAGGGTATGTTTGGCAGCATGAGTGAAGGATGCTTTGTTTTGCGAAATAGGAAGCCGATTCTAAATTTAATTTTGGATTGGAGATGTTTGATGTGGGTCTGGAAGGAGAGTTTACAGTCTAACCAGACACCTAGGTATTGTAGTTGTCCTTATATTCTAAGTCAGAACCTTCCAGAGGCCACGTCAGGAGAGTTATATGGCATTGAAGCTCATCTGGAGGTTAGTTAACACAGTGTCCAAAGAAGGGCCAGAGGTATACAGAATGGTGTCGTCTGCGTAGAGGTGGATCAAAGAATCTCCAGCAGCAAGAGCGACATCATTGATGTATACAGAGAAGAGAGTCGGCCCGAGAATTGAACCCTGTGGGACCCCCATAAAGACTAGTTCTGGAAAACAGGCCCTCCGATTTGACACACTGAAGTATTTGGTGAACCAGGCGAGGCAATCATTTGAGAAACCAAGGCAGTTGAGTCTGCCAATAAGAATGTTGTGATTGACAATCACCCGACCCCAACCCGTTGAGAGGGTTTGGGATGAGTTGGACCACAGAGTGAAGGAAAAGCAGCCACCGAGTGCTCAGCATATGTGCGAACTCCTTCAAGACTGTTGGAAAAGCATTCCAGGTGAAGCTGGTTGAGAGAATGCCAAGAGTGTGCAAAGCTGTCATCAAGGCAAAGGGTGGCTACTTTGAAGAATCTAAAATATATAATATGTTTAACACTTTTTTGGTTACTACATGATTCCGTATGTGTTATTCCATAGTTCTGACGTCTTCATTATTATTATACAATGTAGAAAATAGTAAAATAAAGAAAAACCCTGGAATGAGTAGGTGTTCTAAAACTTTAACTGATACTGCATATCTTATCTTTATATAATAACATTCTTCAGTCTTGATGTAAACAAAATCATTCAGGTCTTTCTCTCTCCTCTCTCTTTCTATCTCTCTCTCTCTCTCTCTCTGTGGGTGTTTGTGTGTTGTAGATCCTGACTAAGGACTCTGTGACAGTGTGTGTTGATGGGGTGGTGTACTTCCGGGTGAGTGACCCCATCTCCTCGGTGGCCAACGTGTCCAACGCAGACTTCTCCACCCGTCTCCTGGCCCAGACCACCCTGAGAAACGTCCTGGGAACCAAGAACCTGGCAGAGCTGTTATCCGACCGAGAGGGCATCTCACACAGTATGCAGGTACAGAACCCTAGAAACCTAAAAACCAGGGCCGGCTCCAGGCATAAGTGACATAAGTGGTCGCTTAGGAGCCACTGCCACAAGGGGGCCCCGACCCCTCAAAAATATGTTTAACATTTTTTTTTTGTCAACTCAGTCGGGGTCTCAACTCCCACATTTGTTTGTGCATCAGCAGTTTTTCTTGTTATGTCAGGCATTCAATTACCTGACAATTAGCCATGTTCATTTTTCTATTGGTGGTTAGTCTAGCCATGCTATTTAAACTTGAAGTAATCATCAATAAGCATGCAGGGCATGTGCCCAGTGGCCCTGACTTCCAGTTCCATGGCAAAACGTGTAGAATTGCTGGAAATTAATTTAAAAAACAGCAACATTTCTCTCCGCCGTGAACCAAATCATGCTTAGGCCCCCGTACCTAGAACCTACCACTGTAGAACCCTAGAACCAAGTACCTGGCTGAGGTCCTGTCTGACTACGAGGTGAACCAGGAACCTGACTGGGGTCCTGTCTGACTACGAGGTGAACCAGGAACCTGACTGGGGTCCTGTCTGACTACGAGGTGAACCAGGAACCTGGCTGGGGTCCTGTCTGACTACGAGGTGAACCAGGAACCTGACTGGGGTCCTGTCTGACTACGAGGTGAACCAGGAACCTGACTGGGGTCCTGTCTGACTACGAGGTGAACCAGGAACCTGGCTGGGGTCCTGTCTGACTACGAGGTGAACCAGGAACCTGACTGGGGTCCTGTCTGACTACGAGGTGAACCAGGAACCTGACTGGGGTCCTGTCTGACTACGAGGTGAACCAGGAACCTGGCTGGGGTCCTGTCTGACTACGAGGTGAACCAGGAACCTGACTGGGGTCCTGTCTGACTACGAGGTGAACCAGGAACCTGGCTGGGGTCCTGTCTGACTACGAGGTGAACCAGGAACCTGACTGGGGTCCTGTCTGACTACGAGGTGAACCAGGAACCTGACTGGGGTCCTGTCTGACTACGAGGTGAACCAGGAACCTGGCTGGGGTCCTGTCTGACTACGAGGTGAACCAGGAACCTGACTGGGCCCTGTCTGACTACGAGGTGAACCAGGAGCCTGACTGGGGTCCTGTCTGACTACGAGGTGAACCAGGAACCTGACTGGGGTCCTGTCTGACTATGAGGTGAACCAGGAACCTGACTGGGGTCCTGTCTGACTACGAGGTGAACCAGGAACTTGACTGGGGTCCTGTCTGACTACGAGGTGAACCAGGAACCTGACTGGGGTCCTGTCTGACTACGAGGTGAACCAGGAACCTGACTGGGGTCCTGTCTGACTACGAGGTGAACCAGGAACCTGACTGGGGTCCTGTCTGACTATGAGGTGAACCAGGAACCTGACTGAGGTCCTGTCTGACTACGAGGTGAACCAGGAACCTGGCTGGGGTCCTGTCTGACTACGAGGTGAACCAGGAACCTGACTGGGGTCCTGTCTGACTACGAGGTGAACCAGGAACCTGACTGGGGTCCTGTCTGACTACGAGGTGAACCAGGAACCTGGCTGAGGTCCTGTCTGACTACGAGGTGAACCAGGAACCTGACTGGGGTCCTGTCTGACTACGAGGTGAACCAGGAACCTGACTGGGGTCCTGTCTGACTACGAGGTGAACCAGGAACCTGGCTGGGGTCCTGTCTGACTACGAGGTGAACCAGGAACTTGACTGGGGTCCTGTCTGACTATGAGGTGAACCAGGAACCTGACTGGGGTCCTGTCTGACTACGAGGTGAACCAGGAACCTGGCTGGGGTCCTGTCTGACTACGAGGTGAACCAGGAACCTGACTGGGGTCCTGTCAGACTACGAGGTGAACCAGGAACCTGGCTGGGGTCCTGTCTGAAGTGTAGAAAGTCAAAGTTGCAGGTCCATTATTATATCCTGAGAGATCAACTTGGCGTATATAACAAGCCCATTAGAAATGCCAGACATGCTCATTTCACTAACTTGATCACTATTAATCAGAATAACTAGACAGTGCTCTACTCAACCATTGATGGCCTGATAAATCCTGCCCCCCTCCCCCCCTCGCAAACCTATGTGAACATCTAAATATGATGAGTTCGACGCATATTTCAGAGATAAGATAAGCAACGTTAGGCTGGGTATCAGTGAAGTAAGACCTGATGAGAAGTTTGATGGTATGTGCCTTAGCCGACAACGCAAAGCCACTGTGGATTTATTTTCCCTGGTTGACACAGACATGGTAAAGAACGTGATATCACAACTTAAGCCTTCTGCCTGCCTTCTCCATCCTATCCCCAGCACCTTCTTCAAAACAGTTTTTAATTACACATCTGAAGAAGTGCAAACCACCATTAATCACTGACTTTTTCCACGGCACTAAAACCTGTTACGATGAAACCCCATCTGGGAAAATGCCATCAAGACTCTTCATCTCTTAGGACATTTCTGACAATCTCCATTCTTTCATTCTTAAGCAAAAAATTCGGGAGAAATTGGTCTTCAAAACGGCTATTATTATTTTTTTAAGTGCCAACTTTATTTATTAAAAAGAAATCCAATCTAGTTTCGGTGCTGACCACAGCCTTAGTTAAAGTGGTAAATGATCTTAGAGCCGACACTTGTCCTTAAGTGCTGCGTTCAACACTGTTGACCATGATGTCCTTCTGGACAGACTGGAGAGGTGGGTTGGCCTCTCCATTTAACCGGTTCAGAGTTTTTTTGTCACCCTTGGTGAACATAATTTCCTGTAATATTCTGTTCCCCTCCTATAGTCCAGTCTGGATGAGGTGGAATAGGGCTCTGTAATAACGTGTTGCTGTAATATCCTGTCTTTCTATAGGCCAGTCTGGACGAGGCTACTGACCCGTGGGGTATCAAGGTGGAGCGTGTGGAGATCAAGGATGTGAAGCTGCCCCACCAGCTGCAGAGAGCCATGGCTGCAGAGGCAGAGGCCACCCGGGAGGCCAGGGCGAAGGTGGGCACACACTCACACACACACACACACACACACACACACACACACAGTTGTCTCCCTCTGTAGGTTTGTTCCAATCCACTTCTTTGTCTCCCTCTCTAGGTGATAGCGGCGGAGGGGGAGATGAACGCCTCTCGGGCCCTGAAGGAGGCGTCTCTAGTGATCGCTGAGTCTCCATCAGGCCTCCAGCTGAGATACCTCCAGACCCTCACCACCATCGCTGCGGAGAAGAACTCCACCATCATCTTCCCTCTGCCCATGGACGTCATCAGTCACTTCATGAAGAAGTGATGTCATCAAAACTCGCCACCCACCACTCCTGTCTAATGTAACCATTCAATCAGTTGATTTAGTTGATTCAGGTGATTTGAAAGAAGAAGAAAAAAGTTTCATTTATTTTCTGCTAGGATTGTTTCAGATTTCAGGACGAGATGGGAATGAAACACAACCAATAACCTTTCAGGGAATGTATTTCTGCGTGGTCAAGACCTTCATTTGTCTGTTATGGTGGAAATTGAAAACCATTTAAATATATTTCTGGTGTGTTAAAAAATATAAAAATATATGTTTGAAATACACTGTTATATTGATCATTTATTGGATATTATAAACTGTGTGGTTCAAGCCCTGAATGCTGATTGGCTGACAGCCATGGTATATCAGACAGTATATCACGGGTATGACAAAATATACATTTTTACTCCTCTAATTACGTTGGTATCCAGTTTATAAACAGCAATAAGGCATCTCAGGGGTTTGTGGTATATGGCCAATATACCACGGCTACGGGCTGTGTCCAGGCACTCTGCGTTTAATCGTACCCAAGAACAGCCCTTAGTCGTGGTATATTGGCCATATACCACACCATATATCACACCCCTCGGGCCTTATTGTTTAATTGAACTTTTTATTTTTGTAATCTTTATATTTTGATATTCCTTAATAGATTACAAATTCAGAAATCATGCATGTTCACTGAACGAAAATCTAAATTCAGCATGTAAAGTGTTGGTCCCATGTTTCATGAAAGATCCCAGAAAGGTTTATGTGGGCAGAACAGAACGGTGATTGCAGACTGCATAGCTCAGTGGGGGGTGGGGGGTTCTATGGCGCCATTATCATGTGTGGGTCTCTGGACCGAGTGTGTTAGCCGTACTTGAACCAGAGACGGAAGAGGAAACCGGACCCATCTGCTTTCGTATTGGTGTCTATGGAAGAGCCACCCTGTTAAGCAGAATGTAACTGATCCCCCTCCAATGGTAAACAGCCTGAGTTGAACTATTTGTCTTGTTTTGACATTATCGATCATAGTCTGCTGCTGGAAAAAACATATGTGTTATGGCTTTACACCCCCTGCTATAAAAATGTACTTGTCTAACAAGAGTTACCTGACTAACAGAACACAGAGGGTGTTCTAGAATGTGTTATGGCTTTACACCCCCTGCTATATTGTGGATAAATAGTTACCTGTCTAACAGAACACAGAGGGTGTTCTAGAATGGAAGCCTCTCCAACATAATCCAGGTAGAATCAGGAATTCCCCAGGGTAGCTGTCTAGGCCCCTTACTTTTTTCAATCTTCAACCTAGAGAGGATAAATAACTAGCTAGCTATAAAAATAAAAAAATGTACACTCAATCATATCAAGCGTTAAACGTCGATAGCAGACATGCGCATATCAGATATCTTGGAGGTACTTGGAGTTAGAGCCATCAAATTGGTGGGCAGCTGCTCGTTCGATCATTGTCACGAGGCCTACCCCCAATCACATTAGAAGTTTCAGAAAGAGAAAGTGTAGGATCAAATAGAAAAACCATTAAATTAAATATGGAGGATTTTCTATTATTATAATGGAGTCTAGTGTTGTCTTGATTGTTTATAACGGTCATGATTTGTATCATCGATTGCACAGTCTGTTTTGTTGAAATGTTGTTATTGCATCACTAGGTGAGTTGGTTGTGTTTTATCTGTTGTATGTGAGTCGCTACTCATTTAGATAAACGTCCGTGTTTGTTTTGGTTCTTTTCAAACATTTCAGTGTTCGAACTTTGTGAACAAGGCTGCATGCGATTTCTGTTAAATCGTGCCGCCAATGGCAATGTCTGCTCGTGGAAGCCAGAGTAGCTTACCAAGCAAGAGGCGTCTTGGGTAGTTGATATGCACTAGGGGGAGCCAGAGTAGCTTAACAAGCAAGAGGAGTCTTGGGTAGTTGATATCCACTAGGGGGAGCCAGAGTAGCTTAACAAGCAAGAGGAGTCTTGGGTAGTTGATATCCACTAGGGGGAGCCAGAGTAGCTTACCAAGCAAGAGGAGTCTTGGGTAGTTGATATCCACTAGGGGGAGCCAGAGTAGCTTACCAAGCAAAAGGAGTCTTGGGTAGTTGATATCCACTAGGGGGAGCCAGAGTAGCTTACCAAGCAAGAGGAGTCTTGGGTAGTTGATATCCACTAGGGGGAGCCAGAGTAGCTTACCAAGCAAGAGGAGCCTTGGGTAGTGGATATACACTAGGGGGAGCCAGAGTAGCTTACCAAGCAAGAGGAGCCTTGGGTAGTGGATATACACTAGGGGGAGCAGGAGTAGCATACGAAGCAAGAGGAGCCTTGGGTAGTGGATATACACTAGGGGGAGCCAGAGTAGCTTACCAAGCAAGAGGAGCCTTGGGTAGTGGATATACACTAGGGGGAGCCAGAGTAGCTTACCAAGCAAGAGGAGCCTTGGGTAGTGGATATACACTAGGGGGAGCCAGAGTAGCTTACCAAGCAAGAGGAGCCTTGGGTAGTGGATATACACTAGGGGGAGCCAGAGTAGCTTACCAAGCAAGAGGAGTCTTGGGTAGTTGATATACACTAGGGGGAGCCAGAGTAGCTTACCAAGCAAGAGGAGCCTTGGGTAGTGGATATACACTAGGGGGAGCCAGAGTAGCTTACCAAGCAAGAGGAGCCTTGGGTAGTGGATATACACTAGGGGGAGCCAGAGTAGCTTACGAAGCAAGAGGAGCCTTGGGTAGTGGATATACACTAGGGGGAGCCAGAGTAGCTTACCAAGCAAGAGTAGCCAAGGCACCTCTGTTTGACAGGCTAGAGACAATGTTTGAACTTCCAGATCTGGTGTTATATGCCTATTTACAAATGCTAGCTACTTGTCAGGCTAGTCTGGAGTTCCGTTCTGCTTTACGACACTACTTTTAAGCCACAGAAGCATAAAAAATGTCTCTTTTTTTAATTGTAATTGCTAGAGCTTAAAATGCTATTCCTACTCAGGAGGAGAAGAAAACAAAGACTGAGAAAATGGCCGGTTCATCCACTGAACCCTACAAGAGAGGACGATGGAGAGAACAAGTCTCTTGTCCAACCTATGTGAAGCATTGACGCAGGGAAAGACATTTTCAATACTTTCGGATGTCGGTTGCCAGATTTCATGACTTACTTCAGCTGTTTGTCCTTCACATCTCCCACGAGAGAACTCACAGCTTGCCCGTAAGTGCTGCAGTGTAGAGCAGAACAGAACAGAATAGAATAGAACAGTGTAGAACAGAGATACGCTGGCAGTCTGCGATACAAGGTACCGACTATATCCAGGTAAGATACGCTGGCAGTCTGCGATGCAAGGTACCGACTATATCCAGGTAAGATACGCTGGCAGTCTGCGATACAAGGTACCGACTATATCCAGGTAAGATACGCTGGCAGTCTGCGATACAAGGTACCGACTATATCCAGGTAAGATATGCTGGCAGTCTGCGATACAAGGTACCGACTATATCCAGGTAAGATACGCTGGCAGTCTGCGATACAAGGTACCGACTATATCCAGGTAAGATATGCTAAATACTTGTGACTATATACATATGACTTAATGCATGTGACTATTTTGTATTCGGAAAGTATTCAGACCCCTTGACTTTTTCCACATTTTGTTACGTTACTTCCTTATTCTAAAATGGATTAAAAAATGTTTTTATCCTCAGTAATCTACACACAATACCTCATAATGACAAAGCAAAAACAGGTTTTTAGAAATGTTTGCAAATTTATTTGAAAAACACCCAGAAATACCTTATTTATGTAAGTATTCAGACCATTTGCTATGAGACTCAAAATTGAACTCAGCTGCATCCTGTTTCCATTGATCATCATTGAGATGTTTATAGAACGTCATTGGAGTCCACCTGTGGTGAATTGATTGGACAAGATTTGGAAAGGCACACACCTGTCTATATAACGTCACTGTGCATGCAGTTCACCGTGCATGCCAGAGCAAAAACCATTTCATGAGGTCGAAGGAATTGTCCGTAGAGCTCCGAGACAGGATTGTGTTGAGGCACTGATCTGGGGAAGGGTACCAAAATATTTCTGCAGCATTGAAGGTCCCCAAGAACACAGAGGCCTCCATCATTCTTAAATGGAGGAAGTTTGGAGCCACCAAGACTCTTCCTAGAGATGGCCGCCCGGCCAAACTGAGCAATCGGGGGAGAAGGGCCTTGATCAGGGAGGTGACCAAGAACCTGATGGCCACTCTGACAGAGCTCTAGAGTTCCTCTGTGGAGATGGGAGACCTTTACAGAAGGACAACCATCTCTGCAGCACGCCACCAATCAGGCCTTTATGGTAGAGCGGCCAGACGGAAGCCACTCCTCAGTAAAAGGCGCGTGACAGCATGCTTGGAGTTTGCTAAAAGGCACCTAAAGACTCTCAGACCATGAGAAACAAAATTCTTTAGTCTGATGAAACCAAGATGGAACTCTTTGGCCTGAATGCCAAGCGTCACGTCTGGAGGAAAGCTGGCACCATCCCTAAGGTGAAGCATGGTGGTGGCAGCATCATGCTGTAGGGATGTTTTTCAGCAACAGGGACTGGGAGACAAGTCATGACCGAGAAGATGAACAGAGCAAAGTACAGAGAGATCCTTGATGAAAACCTGCTCCAGAGCACTCAGGACCTCAGACTATGTCAAAGGTTCACCTTCCAACAGGACAATGACCCTAAGCACACAGCCAAGACAACGATCTCTGGAGAAAACCAAAAATAGCTGTGCAGTAACGCTCCCCATCCAACCTGACAGAGCTGGAGAGGATCTGCAGAGAAGAATGGGAGAAACTCTCCAAATACAGGTGTGCCAAGCTTGTAGCATCAAGAAGACTTGAGGCTGTAATTGTTGCCAAAGGCGCTTCAACAAAGTACTGACTAAAGGGTGTGAATACTAAATGTCGATGTGATGTTTCAGTTTTATTTATTTTTTAGATTTGCAAACATTTCTAAAAAACTGTTTTTGCTTTCTCATTATGGGGTATTGTGTGTAGATTGATGAGGGGGGGGAAAATATATATATTTTAGAGTAAGGCTGTAACGTAAAAAAATGTGGAAAAAGTCAAGGGGTCTGAATACTTTCTGAATGCACTGTACTTATTATTGATTCTTATTATTATTATTCTCCAGTGACTGGACATTTGCCAATAAAACGGAGGGAAATGGAGGCAGGTTCTCTCTTCGTCTTAATCTCACAAGCCTTTCCATTTTGGAAGCCTGAATATGGTGGTTCGGTCGGACTCCAACGTACATTGGCACACACACTGTTCAGTTAGGATGCAAAAAAACTCGGAAATTCCAGGGTGTGGATACCAGGGTTGGGGTGAATTCCAAATTGGATTTAAAATTCTAAATTCAATTCTAGAATTCAAGCAAGAAGTGGAGAATTCACTTTGGAATTGAATTTGAATTGCAGCAATTAACCCTCCAAAAGTGGAATTGATTTGGAATTTAAATTGGAATTGTAAAAGAAAATCATCACTAGAATAGAATTGGAATCGAATAAGAACCATCATTCGGTTAGAATTGAGTTAGAATTTAGACGGTCTGAATTGCGATTGAATTAAAATGGTTAGATAAAAACATCCTTAGAATGGAATTGGAATTTATCATTTTGAAACTTGAATTGTATTATAACTGTGCAAACATCTAGTTACTGGAGTTGATTTATTTAGCATTGAAATTGAATGCAAACTTTGTTTAAAAATCAATCAAATAATTATAATAATTAATAATTCTATTCTATTACTGAATATAACGGGGAGTGGGGTGCAGTCTGTCATTATGGCGGCAGGTAGCCTAGTGGTTAGAGTGTAGAGGCGGCAGGTAGCCTAGTGGTTAGAGTGTAGAGGCGGCAGGGTAGCCTAGTGGTTAGAGTGTAGAGGGGGTAGGTAGACTAGTGGTTAGAGTGTAGAGGCGGCAGGTAGCCTAGTGGTTAGAGTGTAGAGGTGGCAGGGTAGCCTAGTGGTTAGAGTGTAGAGGCGGCAGGTAGCCTAGTGGTTAGAGTGTAGAGGAGGCAGGTAGCCTAGTGGTTAGAGTGTAGAGGTGGCAGGGTAGCCTAGTGGTTAGAGTGTAGAGGCGGCAGGGTAGCCTAGTGGTTAGAGTGTAGAGGAGGCAGGGTAGCCTAGTGGTTAGAGTGTAGAGGTGGCAGGTAGCCTAGTGGTTAGAGTGTAGAGGTGGCAGGGTAGTCTAGTGGTTAGAGTGTAGAGGAGGCAGGCAGCCTAGTGGTTAGAGTGTAGAGGAGGCAGGGTAGCCTAGTGGTTAGAGTGTAGAGGTGGCAGGTAGCCTAGTGGTTAGAGTGTAGAGGCGGCAGGGTAGCCTAGTGGTTAGAGTGTAGAGGCGGCAGGTAGCCTAGTGGTTAGAGTGTAGAGGCGGCAGGGTAGCCCAGTGGTTAGAGTGTAGAGGCGGCAGGTAGCCTAGTGGTTAGAGTGTAGAGGCGGCAGGGTAGCCTAGTGGTTAGAGTGTAGAGGCGGCAGGTAGCCTAGTGGTTAGAGTGTAGAGGCGGCAGGGTAGCCTAGTGGTTAGAGTGTAGAGGCGGCAGGGTAGCCTAGTGGTTAGAGTGGAGGGGTGGCAGGGTAGCCTAGTGGTTAGAGTGTAGAGGCGGCAGGGTAGCCTAGTGGTTAGAGTGTAGAGGCGGCAGGTAGCCTAGTGGTTCGAGTGTAGAGGTGGCAGGTAGTCTAGTGGTTAGAGTGTAGAGGAGGCAGGCAGCCTAGTGGTTAGAGTGTAGAGGTGGCAGGGTAGCGTAGTGGTTAGAGTGTAGAGGTGGCAGGGTAGCCTAGTGGTTCGAGTGTAGAGGCGGCAGGTAGCCTAGTGGTTAGAGTGTAGAGGAGGCATGTAGTCTAGTGGTTAGAGTGTAGAGGCGGCAGGTAGCCTAGTGGTTCGAGTGTAGAGGTGGCAGGCAGCCTAGTGGTTAGAGTGTAGAGGCGGCAGGGTAGCCTAGTGGTTAGAGTGTAGAGGTGGCAGGGTAGCGTAGTGGTTAGAGTGTAGAGGTGGCAGGGTAGCCTACTGGTTCGAGTGTAGAGGCGGCAGGTAGCCTAGTGGTTCGAGTGTTGGGCCAGTAACTGAAAGGTTGCAAGATCGAATCCCAGAGCTGACAAGGTACAAATCTGTCGTTCTGCCCCTGAACAGGCAGTTAACCCACTGTTCCTAGGCCATCATTGTAAATAAGAATTTGGTCTTAACTGACTTGCCTAGTTAAGTAACGTAAAACTGTGTAATTTAGGTCAACTATCCCTTTTGTATGGTGGAAAAAGTCAAATTACACTGAGTTGTTTACTCAATTATTCTGTATTGTTTTACAATTCTACAATATATACCATTTAGCTGACATTTTAGTCAAAAGTGACTGACAGTTATTCATGCATTCATATTTCACAGAAGGGTTTTCATTCACTTTCACGCTGGGTTGACCCGGCAGATGGGTGTGCTTTTAATGTCATCAATCATTCATCCACAAAATGGTCAGCTCACACTGTGTGGTAAATCACTCAGAGTGGTAAATCACTCAGTGTGGTAAATCACTCAGTGTGGTAAATCACTCAGTGTGGTAAATCACTCAGTGTGGTAAATCACTCAGAGTGGTAAATCGCTCAGTGTGGTAAATCACTCAGTGTGGTAAATCACTCAGTGTGGTAAATCACTCAGAGTGGTAAATCACTCAGTGTGGTAGCTCAGTGTGGTAAATCACTCAGTGTGGTAGCTCAGTGTGGTAAATCACTCAGTGTGGTAAATCACTCAGAGTGGTAAATCACTCAGAGTGGTAAATCACTCAGAGTGGTAAATCACTCAGTGTGGTAGCTCAGTGTGGTAGCTCAGAGTGGTAAATCACTCAGAGTGGTAGCTCAGTGTGGTAGCTCAGTGTGGTAAATCACTCAGTGTGGTAAATCACTCAGAGTGGTAAATCACTCAGTGTGGTAGCTCAGTGTGGTAGCTCAGAGTGGTAAATCACTCAGAGTGGTAGCTCAGTGTGGTAGCTCAGAGTGGTAAATCACTCAGTGTGGTAAATCACTCAGAGTGGTAAATCACTCAGTGTGGTAAATCACTTGGTGTGGTAAATCACTCAGAGTGGTGATTCACTCAGTGTGGTAAATCACTCAGTGTGGTAAATCACTCAGAGTGGTAAATCACTCAGTGTGGTAGCTCAGTGTGGTAGCTCAGAGTGGTAAATCACTCAGTGTGGTAAATCACTCAGAGTGGTAAATCACTCAGTGTGGTAGCTCAGTGTGGTAAATCACTCAGAGTGGTAAATCACTCAGTGTGGTAGCTCAGTGTGGTAAATCACTCAGAGTGGTAAATCACTCAGTGTGGTAGCTCAGTGTGGTAAATCACTCAGTGTGGTAAATCACTCAGTGTGGTAAATCACTCAGAGTGGTAAATCACTCAGAGTGGTAAATCACTCAGAGTGGTAGCTCAGTGTGGTAGCTCAGTGTGGTAAATCACTCAGTGTGGTAAATCACTCAGAGTGGTAAATCACTCAGTGTGGTAGCTCAGTGTGGTAAATCACTCAGAGTGGTAAATCACTCAGTGTGGTAGCTCAGTGTGGTAAATCACTCAGAGTGGTAAATCACTCAGTGTGGTAGCTCAGTGTGGTAAATCACTCAGTGTGGTAAATCACTCAGTGTGGTAAATCACTCAGAGTGGTAAATCACTCAGAGTGGTAAATCACTCAGAGTGGTAGCTCAGTGTGGTAGCTCAGTGTGGTAAATCACTCAGAGTGGTAGCTCAGTGTGGTAGCTCAGTGTGGTAAATTACTCAATGTGGTAAATCACTCAGAGTGGTAAATTACTCAGTGTGGTAAATCACTCAGAGTGGTAAATCACTCAGAGTGGTAAATCGCTCAGTGTGGTAGCTCAGAGTGGTAAATCACTCAGTGTGATAAATCACTCAGAGTGGTAAATCACTCAGTGTGGTAGCTCAGAGTGGTAAATCACTCAGTGTGGTAGCTCAGAGTGGTAAATCACTCAATGTGGTAGCTCAGAGTGGTAAATCACTCAGTGTGGTAAATCACTTAGTGTGGTAAATCACTCAGTGTGGTAGCTCAGTGTGGTAAATCACTCAGTGTGGTAGCTCAGTGTGGTAGCTCAGAGTGGTAAATCACTCAGTGTGGTAGCTCAGTGTGGTAAATCACTCAGTGTGGTAGCTCAGTGTGGTAGCTCAGAGTGGTAAATCACTCAGTGTGGTAGCTCAGTGTGGTAAATCATTCAGAGTGGTAGCTCAGTGTGGTAGCTCAGTGTGGTAGCTCACTCAGTGTGGTAAATCACTCAGTGTGGTAGCTCAGTGTGGTAAATCACTCAGTGTGGTAGCTCAGTGTGGTAAATCACTCAGTGTGGTAGCTCAGTGTGGTAAATCACTCAGTGTGGTAGCTCAGTGTGGTAGCTCAGAGTGGTAAATCACTCAGTGTGGTAGCTCAGTGTGGTAAATCATTCAGAGTGGTAGCTCAGTGTGGTAGCTCAGTGTGGTAGCTCACTCAGTGTGGTAAATCACTCAGTGTGGTAGCTCAGTGTGGTAAATCACTCAGTGTGGTAGCTCAGTGTGGTAAATCACTCAGTGTGGTAGCTCAGTGTGGTAAATCACTCAGTGTGGTAGCTCAGTGTGGTAAATCACTCAGTGTGGTAGCTCAGAGTGGTAAATCACTCAGTGTGGTAAATCACTCAGAGTGGTAGCTCAGTGTGGTAGCTTAGAGTGGTAAATCACTCAAAGTGGTAAATCACTCAGTGTGGTAGCTCAGTGTGGTAAATCACTCAGTGTGGTAGCTCAGTGTGGTAAATCACTCAGAGTGGTAGCTCAGTCTGGTAGCTCAGTGTGGTAAATCACTCAGAGTGGTAAATCACTCAGAGTGGTAGCTCAGTGTGACTCACACAGTGTGGTAGCTCACACAGTGTGGTAAATCACTCAGAGTGGTAGCTCAGTGTGACTCACACAGTGTGGTAGCTCACACAGTGTGGTAGCTCGCTCAGTGTGGTAGCTCAGTGTGGTAGCTCACACAGCGTGGTTACTCACACAGTGTGGTAGCTCACAGAGTGTGGTAACTCAGTGTGGTAGCTCAGTGTGGTAAATCACTCAGTGTGGTAGCTCAGTGTGGTAGCTCACACAGTGTGGTAGCTCACACAGTGTGGTTGCTCGCACAGTGTGGTAGCTCGCACAGTGTGGTAGCTCACACAGTGTGGTAGCTCGCTCAGTGTGGTAGCTCGCTCAGTGTGGTTGCTCACACAGCATGGTAAATCACTCAGTGTGGTAGCTCGCACAGTGTGGTAGCTCACAGATTGTGGTAGCTCACAGAGTGTGGTAGCTCACAGAGTGTGGTAGCTCCCACAGTGTGGTAGCTCAGTGTGGTAGCTCAGTGTGGTAGCTCAGTGTGGTAGCTCACAGAGTGTGGTAGCTCACACAGTGTGGTAGCTCAGTGTGGTAGCTCACACAGTGTGGTAGCACAGTGTGGTAGCTCAGTGTGGTAGCTCAGTGTGGTAGCTCACAGAGTGTGGTAGCTCCCACAGTGTGGTAGCTTAGTGTGGTAGCTCAGTGTGGTAGCTCAGTGTGGTAGCTCAGTGTGGTAGCTCCCACAGTGTGGTAGCTCAGTGTGGTAGCTCAGTGTGGTTGCTCAGTGTGGTAGCTCACAGAGTGTGGTAGCTCACACAGTGTGGTAGCTCACACAGTGTGGTAGCTCAGTGTGGTAGCTCCCACAGTGTGGTAGCTCCCACAGTGTGGTAGCTCAGTGTGGTAGCTCAGTGTGGTAGCTCAGTGTGGTAGCTCAGTGTGGTAGCTCACAGAGTGTGGTAGCTCACACAGTGTGGTAGCTCACACAGTGTGGTAGCACAGTGCGGTAGCTCAGTGTGGTAGCTCAGTGTGGTAGCTCAGTGTGGTAGCTCACAGAGTGTGGTAGCTCAGTGTGGTAGCTCAGTGTGGTAGCTCACAGAGTGTGGTAGCTCACAGAGTGTGGTAGCTCCCACAGTGTGGTAGCTCAGTGTGGTAGCTCAGTGTGGTAGCTGTAGTGACTGTCCACAGCTCTCTGTCTCCTCCTCATCATCATCAGCTGTTAGTCGACTGGCCTCTTCATCCTTGTCCAGACGCAGACACATTACCACCCTGGAGACAGACAGACAGACAGAAAGACAAACAGACAGACAGACAGACAGACACATTACCACCCTGGAGACAGACAGACAGACAGAAAGACAAACAGACAGACAGACAGACAGGGACACATTACCACCCTGGAGACAGACAGACAGACTCATTACCACCCTGGAGACAGACAGACAGACTCATTACCACCCTGGAGGCAGACAGACAGACACATTACTACCCTGGAGACAGACAGACAGACACATTACTACCCTGGAGACAGACAGACAGACACATTACCACCCTGGAGACAGACAGACATACAGACACATTTCTACCCTGGAGACAGACAGACAGACAGACAGACAGACACCCTGGAGAGAGAGAGCTCTATCACAATATACTACAACCCTGGAGAGGACCTCAGCCACCCGAGCCACAGCCTGTTCACCCCGCTACCATCTAGAAGGAGGAGACCGTACAGGTGCCTGAAAGCTGGAAGAAGAGACTGAAAAACAGCTTCTATCTTCAGGCCATCGGACTGTTAAATAGTCACCACTAGCCAGCCTCCACTCAGTACCCTGCCCTGAACCTTAGTCACTGTCACTAGCCGGCTACCACCCGCTTCTCTACCCTGAACCTTAGAGGCTGCCGCCCTATGCACATAGACATGGAACACTGGTCCCTTTAATGATGGAACACTGGTCACTTTAATAATGGAACACTGGTCCCTTTAATAATGGAACACTGGTCACTTTAATAATGGAACACTGGTCACTTTAATAATGGAACACTGGTCCCTTTAATAATGGAACACTGGTCCCTTTAATAATGGAACACTGGTCACTTTAATAATGGAACACTGGTCACTTTAATAATGGAACACTGGTCCCTTTAATAATGGAACACTGGTCACTTTAATCATGGAACACTGGTCCCTTTAATAATGGAACACTGGTCACTTTAATAATGGAACACTGGTCACTTTAATAATGGAACACTGGTCACTTTAATAATGGAACACTGGTCCCTTTAATAATGGAACACTGGTCCCTTTAATCATGGAACACTGGTCCCTTTAATAATGGAACACTGGTCACTTTAATAATGGAACACTGGTCCCTTTAATAATGGAACACTGGTCCCTTTAATAATGGAACACCGGTCACTTTAATAATGGAACACCGGTCCCTTTAATAATGGAACACCGGTCCCTTTAATAATGGAACACTGGTCCCTTTAATAATGGAACACTGGTCCCTTTAATAATGGAACACTGGTCACGTAGAGCAAAACGGAGAACGCCGTCGTGTTCGTGAGAGTGTCATCTTTCCATAGAGGGCTCATAATGATAGGCCAAACCGTTAAGACGCTACAGGCGATTTGGTGAGAAGACTGATTTTAGGGACCAGAAGTGGGATATCGGCGGACGCAGTAGATATCTCTAGCATGAACTGACTATCTCTAGCATTAACTTACTATCTCTAGCATGAACTGACTATCTCTAGCATGAACTAACTATCTCTAGCATGAACTGACTATCTCTAGCATTAACTGACTATCTCTAGCATTAACTGACTATCTCTAGCATTAACTGACTATCTCTAGCATTAACTGACTATCTCTGGCATTAACTGACTATCTCTGGCATTAACTGACTATCTCTAGCATTAACTGACTATCTCTAGCATTAACTGACTATCTCTAGCATTAACTGACTATCTCTAGCATTAACTGACTATCTCTAGCATTAACTGACTATCTCTAGCATTAACTGACTATCTCTAGCATTAACTGACTATCTCTAGCATTAACTGACTATCTCTAGCATTAACTGACTATCTCTAGCATTAACTGACTATCTCTAGCATTAACTGACTATCTCTAGCATTAACTGACTATCTCTAGCATTAACTGACTATCTCTAGCATTAACTGACTATCTCCAGCATTAACTAACTATCTCCAGCATTAACTGACTATCTCTAGCATTAACTGACTATCTCTAGCATTAACTGACGGATTTGTACGAAGATCTTTTAACTATGTTAATTATATTTCCGTGGGGGACATCGACTCTAAGGGATTCATTTATATTTCGGACTCTGACATTGCTCATTCTAATTTTTCTATATTTCTTAACTTCTTTCTTTACATTTTTTGGATTCACGTGTATTATTTTATATTGTTAGCTATTACTGCACTGTTGGAGCTAGAAACACAAGCATTTAGTTAGATACTACTGCACTGTTGGATCTAGAAACACAAGCATTTAGTTAGATATTACTGCACTGTTGGAGCTAGAAACACAAGCATTTAGTTAGATACTACTGCACTGTTGGATCTAGAAACACAAGCATTTAGTTAGATATTACTGCACTGTTGGAGCTAGAAACACAAGCATTTAGTTAGATACTACTGCACTGTTGGAGCTAGAAACACAAGCATTTAGTTAGATACTACTGCACTGTTGGAGCTAGAAACACAAGCATTTCGCTACACCTGTTCAATATGTGTACCAACCAATACAATTTGATTTGACTTTGATTTATTTTGATCCCGGCTTTTATCTATACGATTTGGTTGTATTAACTCACCCAATCAGAATGGTTTTGGTGACTGACCCATCCAGTCAGAATTATTGTGTTGACTGATGAATCCAATCAGAATGGCTGCGTTGACTGACTTAGCCAACCAGAATGGTTATGTTGACTGACACACCCAATAAGAATGGTTATGTTTTCTGACTTGGCCACTAAGAATGGTTATGTTGACTGACCCACCCACTCAGAATGGTTGTGTTTTCCAACTTGGCCAATCAGAATGGTTGTGTTGACTGAGTTAGCCAATCAGAATGGTTGTGTTGACTGACTCACCCAATCAGAACAGCCGGTATGAGTGCGATGGCTGAGGCCAGCAGGAAGCTGAATCCAGGGAACCAGGAGACAGTGGAGGCGTAGGTGCTGCTGAACACGGTGATCCCAACACCTATACTCAGCATCTCCACGAACGCAACACAGGCAAACACTGCACCTGGCGAGAGGAGAGGACACACACACACGCACACACACACGCACGCACGCACACACGCACACGCACACACGCACACACACAGACACAGACACAGACACAGACACACAGACACAGACACACACACATACAGACACAGACACAGACACACAGACACGCACGCATGCGCACGCACACACACAGACACACACACACACACACACAGACACACACACACACACGCACGCACGCACACACACACAAACACACAGACACACACACACCACACACACACACACAGACACAGACACAGACACACAGACACAGACACACAGACACAGACACACACACACACACACACACACACACCACACACACACACACACACACACAGACACAGACACAGACACAGACACAGACACACAGACACAGACACACACACACACACACACACACACACAGACACAGACACAGACACACAGACACAGACACACACACACACACACACACACACACACACACACACACACACACACAGACACAGACACAGACACAGACACACAGACACACAGACACAGACACACAGACACAGACACACACACACACACACACACACACACACACACACACACACACACACACACACACACACACACACACACACACACACACACACACAGACACAGACCACACACACACAGTTCTGGAGTTTACAAGCATGTCGCTGTACCTCGCATTAACATCTGCTAACCATGTGACCAATACAATTAGATGTGATTTGATGATGGTTATTCTGAGTTGTTTTCTGTTACTGGGGCGGCAGGTAACAGATAGTGGTTAGTGGTTAGAGCTGGTTGGTAACCGAAAGGTAAGAATCTGTCATTATGCACCTGAACAAGGCAGTTAACTCACTGTTCCTAGGCTGTCATTGTAAATCTGAATTTGTTCTTAACCAATTTGTCTCGTTAAATAAAGGGTCAATAAATGCCATACTACTGCCAGAGTCTTTATCATGGACGTTTGCTGATTTGGAGGAGAACAAATGCTGCCTGTGACATCATCTGCAGTTATCTCTCTTAGCTTCCTTAGAATCAACGCACTAACTGGTACGTCGCTCTGGACAAGTTACTTAATGTAAATGTAATTTAGCCTAGCATAGCATAGTGTAACATAATGTTATGTAGCCTAGCTCAGCCAAGCATAGTGTAACGATGTGTAATATAGCCTAGCCTAGCATAGTGTAATTTAGCCTAGCATAGCATAGTGCAACGAGGTGCAATATAGCCTAGCATAGTGTAATATAGCATAGTGTAACATAATGTTATGTAGCCTAGCCTAGCCTAGCACAGTGTAATTTAGCCTAGCATAGCATAGTGTAACGAAGTGTAATATAGCCTAGCATAGCATAGTGTAATGAAGTGTAATATAGCCTAGCATAGCATAGTGTAACAATGTTATGTAGCCTAGCTTAGCATAGTGTCTTACCTTGTTCAGAGCGGAGTACTATCTTGGACATCATGGACCTCAGAACAGGAGCAGGCATGATGGAGAGAAGGAGAGGCAGCCGCACTAAGGAACACGCACACATACTTCAACTACTTGCACATTGTTACAACACAATATATAGACATGTTTCCCATGCAAATAAAGAGCTCCGGGCAGCAGAGCTCCGGGCAGCCGAGCGGAAATGGAGGAAAACTCGCCTCCCTGCGGACCTGGCATCCTTTCACTCCCTCCTCTCTACATTTTCCTCTTCTGTCTCTGCTGCTAAAGCCACTTTCTACCACTCTAAATTCCAAGCATCTGCCTTTAACCTTAGGAAGCTCTTTGCCACCTTCTCCTCCCTCCTGAATCCTCCTCCCCCTCCCCCCCTCTCCTCTCTCTCTGCAGATGACTTCGTCAACCATTTTGAAAAGAAGGTCGACGACATCCGATCCTCGTTTGCTAAGTCAAAAGACACCGCTGGTTCTGCTCACACTGCCCTACCCTGTGCTCTGACCTCTTTCTCCCCTCTCTCTCCAGATGGAATCTCGCTTCTTGTGACGGCCGGCCGCCCAACAACCTGCCCGCTTGACCCTATCCCCTCCTCTTCTCCAGACCATTTCCGGAGACCTTCTCCCTTACCTCACCTCGCTCATCAACTCATCCCTGACCGCTGGCTACGTCCCTTCCGTCTTCAAGAGAGCGAGAGTTGCACCCCTTCTGAAAAAACCTACACTCGATCCCTCCGATGTCAACAACTACAGACCAGTATCCCTTCTTTCTTTTCTCTCCAAAACTCTTGAACGTGCCGTCCTTGGCCAGCTCTCCCGCTATCTCTCTCAGAATGACCTTCTTGATCCAAATCAGTCAGGTTTCAAGACTAGTCATTCAACTGAGACTGCTCTTCTCTGTATCACGGAGGCGCTCCGCACTGCTAAAGCTAACTCTCTCCCTCTGCTCTCATCCTTCTAGACCTATCGGCTGCCTTCGATACTGTGAACCATCAGATCCTCCTCTCCACCCTCTCCGAGTTGGGCATCTCCGGCGCGGCCCACGCTTGGATTGCGTCCTACCTGACAGGTCGCTCCTACCAGGTGGCGTGGCGAGAATCTGTCTCCTCGCCACGCGCTCTCACCACTGGTGTCCCCCAGGGCTCTGTTCTAGGCCCTCTCCTATTCTCGCTATACACCAAGTCACTTGGCTCTGTCATAACCTCACATGGTCTCTCCTATCATTGCTATGCAGATGACACACAATTAATCTTCTCCTTTCCCCCTTCTGATGACCAGGTGGCGAATCGCATCTCTGCATGTCTGGCAGACATATCAGTGTGGATGACGGATCACCACCTCAAGCTGAACCTCGGCAAGACGGAGCTGCTCTTCCTCCCGGGGAAGGACTGCCCGTTCCATGATCTCGCCATCACGGTTGACAACTCCATTGTGTCCTCCTCCCAGAGCGCTAAGAACCTTGGCGTGATCCTGGACAACACCCTGTCGTTCTCAACCAACATCATGGCGGTGGCCCGTTCCTGTAGGTTCATGCTCTACAACATCCGCAGAGTACGACCCTGCCTCACACAGGAAGCGGCGCAGGTCCTAATCCAGGCACTTGTCATCTCCCGTCTGGATTACTGCAACTCGCTGTTGGCTGGGCTCCCTGCCTGTGCCATTAAACCCCTACAACTCATCCAGAACGCCGCAGCCCGTCTGGTGTTCAACCTTCCCAAGTTCTCTCACGTCACCCCGCTCCTCCGCTCTCTCCACTGGCTTCCAGTTGAAGCTCGCATCCGTTACAAGACCATGGTGCTTGCCTACGGAGCTGTGAGGGGAACGGCACCGCAGTACCTCCAGGCTCTGATCAGGCCCTACACCCAAACAAGGGCACTGCGTTCATCCACCTCTGGCCTGCTCGCCTCCCTACCACTGAGGAAGTACAGTTCCCGCTCAGCCCAGTCAAAACTGTTCGCTGCTCTGGCCCCCCAATGGTGGAACAAACTCCCTCACAACGCCAGGACAGCGGAGTCAATCACCACCTTCCGGAGACACCTGAAACCCCACCTCTTCAAGGAATACCTAGGATAGGATAAGTAATCCTTCTCACCCCCCTTAAATGATTTAGATGCACTATTGTAAAGTGGCTGTTCCACTGGATGTCAGAAGGTGAATTCACCAATTTGTAAGTCGCTCTGGATAAGAGCGTCTGCTAAATGACTTAAATGTAAATGTAAAGGGGGAGAGACAAAGAGAGAGACAGAGAGAGACAGAGAGAGACAGAGAGAGAGAGAGAGAGAGAGACAAGAAAGAGAGAGAGAGAGACAGAGAGAGAGACAGATCCACAAAGAATTCGAAAACAAATCCAATTTTGAAAAACTCCCATGGGTGAAATTCCACAGTGTGCCATCAGAGCAGCAAGATTTGTGATCTGTTGCCACGAGAAAAGGGCAACCAGTGAAGAACACGCACCATTGTAAATACAACCCATATCTATGCTTATTTATTTTATCTTGTGTCCTTTACCATTTGTACATTGTAAAAACACTGTATATATATATAATATGACATTTGTAATGTCTTTATTGTTTTGAAACTTCTGTATGTGTGATGAGAGAGAGAGAGAGGATGAATGTTCTTAATTGGAAAATGCATGCAAAAAAATAAATATATTCTATATATATATTTTTTTTGTAACATTTTCGTTAACCCCTAACCTGTAACATAACCCTTACCCTAACCCCCCCCCCCCCATCTCACCTAGGAACATGAGCAGCGTGCTCTTGGCGAAGGCAGCCATCAGTAGTCCTGCAGCGACAGACAGCAGTCCCAGTAGTACTATATACCCGTCCCGAAGACAGCGCGACAGCAGGGACACCCCTGCAAAGCTCCCCAGGTAGATGAGTGTAGACAAGGCTGAACCATAGCCAACCAACACCTCACTCCAACACAGAGGAGCATTCAGCTCATACAGGATGAAGATGGACATACCACCCAGCTTCGACACCTGTGGGGGAGAGAGAGAGGGTGGACACAGTGACTTATTTTCTGTTACTAGTTATTTGAAAGCAATGTTTGAAAAAAATACTAAATTAAATCTAATGAACAATCAGCTTAGATAGCTTACAAGGAGATGGGGGGAGGGGGAGGAAGATGGGGGAGGAGGAGGGAGAGAGGAGCAGGCCATGAGCAGATGAGCTCCTGAATCTTTCACAAAAAGATTGATTTTGATTTTACAAGGACATATAGGATACTAACCTCCACAACATAACCTTCACTACAAACCTGGAATCTGATTTTGATACTACCAATGATTCTACTGCCAAGGATTCTACTACCAATGATTCTTACTACCAATGATTCTACTGCCAAGGATTCTACTACCAAGGATTCTACTACCAATGATTCTTACTACCAATGATTCTTACTACCAATGATTCTACTGCCAATGATTCTACTACCAATGATTCTTACTACCAAGGATTCTACTACCAATGATTCTACTACCAAGGATTCTTACTACCAATGATTCTACTACCAAGGATTCTTACTACCAAGGATTCTTACTACCAATGATTCTACTACCAAGGATTCTTACTACCAATGATTCTACTACCAAGGATTCTACTACCAATGATTCTTACTACCAAGGATTCTACTACCAATGATTCTTACTACCATTGATTCTACTGCCAAGGATTCTACTGCCAAGGATTCTACTACCAAGGATTCTACTACCAATGATTCTTACTACCAATGATTCTACTGCCAAGGATTCTACTACCAAGGATTCTACTACCAATGATTCTTACTACCAATGATTCTACTGCCAAGGATTCTACTACCAAGGATTCTACTACCAATGATTCTTACTACCAATGATTCTTACTACCAATGATTCTACTGCCAAGGATTCTACTACCAAGGATTCTACTACCAATGATTCTTACTACCAATGATTCTTACTACCAATGATTCTACTGCCAAGGATTCTACTACCAAGGATTCTACTACCAATGATTATTACTACCAATGATTCTACTGCCAAGGATTCTACTACCAAGGATTCTACTACCAATGATTCTTACTACCAATGATTCTTACTACCAATGATTCTACTGCCAATGATTCTACTACCAAGGATTCTACTACCAATGATTCTTACTACCAATGATTCTTACTACCAATGATTCTACTGCCAAGGATTCTACTACCAAGGATTCTTACTACCAAGGATTCTACTACCAAGGCTTCTACTACCAAGATTCTTACTACCAAGGATTCTACTACCAATGATTCTACTACCAATGATTCTTACTACCAATGATTCTACTGCCAAGGATTCTACTACCAAGGATTCTTACTACCAATGATTCTTACTACCAAGGATTCTACAACCAAGATTCTTACTACCAAGGATTCTACTACCAAGGATTCTTACTGCCAATGATTCTACTACTAAGGATTCTTACTGCCCAAACCCCACTAATACACCCGCCCAAGCCCCATCCTGCAACCCAAGAGGCATGCACCAGATGCTCAGCATGCTCTGCTCAACCTAATGGTCCAAAACTAAACCACACAAATTACAACACTGGACACTATGGAACACAAAGCTTTAACTATCTCATCCTGGAATATACAAGGCCCGAGGTTATCTGCCTTTGGCCTAAAAGATCAAGAACCCAGACTTTACCAAAGAAATTGTCATCCTACAAGAAACAAGGTATTGAGGAGACGGACCCACTGGTTGCCCTCTAGCTTACAGAGAGCTGGTAGTCCCATCCACCACACTACCAGGTGTGAAACAGGGCAGAGACTCAGTGGGTATGCTAATTTGGTATAGAGCAGACCTAACACACTCTATTAACCAGTTAAATGTAACTAAATGTCATTTAAAATGTAATCTACATAATCCCAAAAGTAATTATTTATCATTAAAGGGGCATAAACAACATCTAGTAATGCTGCATACTCAAAGAAAGGTTAAAACCTCACCTTTCTGGTAATTTTTTAAAATAAATTGTTGAGGATTAGTTACTTTTGAGGACACAAGAACAAGAACACATTACAAATATGATTATAATATTCAAATATGAAATATGATACATTTCCTATTCAACAAAAATGTATGAATAAGGGTTGAAAGACATGATTTCTAAATATAGTATTATCAAATTATAAAACCACTAACTATAATATTTCACCTTCCTTATAACTGTAAAATATATATTTTTATGTTTAGTGTTTGAGAAAATGTGCATATTTTCTCTCCTGATCAGTAGGTGCAAACCGGGTCAAGAACTACAGGAAACGTATGATCTCTGTAATTGCAAACAAAGGTTTCTGTACCAAATATTAAGTTCTGCTTTTCTGATGTATCAAATACTTATGTCATGCAATAAAATGCAAATGAATTACTTAAAAATCATACAATGTGATTTTCTGGATTTTTGTTTTAGATTCCGTCTCTCACAGTTGAAGTGTACCTATGATAGAAATTACAGACCTCTACATGCTTTGTAAGTAGGAAAACCTGCAAAATCGTCAGTGTATCAAATACTTGTTCTCCCCACTGTAAATTTGTATGATTTAATTATTGTTAATCCCAGCCCTGCATGAGGCCTTTTGGTAGGCAGTCATTGTAAATAATCATTTGTTCTTAACGGACTTTCCTAGTTAAATAAATGTTCAATAAAAAAAAGTCTACTCCCCCCATAGCTTTGCTCTGGCTTGGCTTCCTGAACTCGTTAGGAACGCTTTTATGTCACGGTCGTTGAGGAGACCAAGGCTCAGCATGGTAAGTAAACATTTTTCTTTACTAAAAGCTAGAACACTGAACAAACTATCAAAACGAACAGTGAAGCTAATATGTGTAGTGCGGACAGGCAACTAAACATAGAACAAGAACCCACGAAACCAAAAAGGAAAAATGGCTACCTAAATATGATCCCCAATCAGAGACAACGATAAACAGCTGCCTCTGATTGGGAACCAATTCAGGCCACCATAGACCTACACAATACCTAGACCTACAAACCCCTTGACATACAAAACCCCTAGACAATACAAAAACTAACATACCCACCCTCGTCACACTCTGACCAAACCAAAATAATAACGAAAACAGAGACAACTAAGGTCAGGGCGTGACATTTTATCTCATATTCATCTTGTCCATTTATGACAAAGGGTTTTTGTAAAAAAAAAACATCTATGAATTATTGTAGATTAATGGCTGTAAACAGTCGGAAGAGCGAATTAAATCTCAGCTTCAAGTGGTTTCAGGTTTCAAATCCTACGTCACACAATACTACTGTGTCCTTGGGAACGAGGGCTATCGCTCAATCATTTTGATCTACGGTGTCCACAGATTTATAACCAAAATGTCGGTACCAGACCCACGCAGGTTTCTGAACAGGGGACCTTACAACTAACAAAAACACATCTTGTTTTCATTTCTGGACCTTTTGGAGTGAAACATTGTTTACTATTACAAATCCTATTTTCCCCTAACCTTTAACCCCTAACCCTTAACCCCTAACCTTTAACCCCTAACCCTTAACCCCTAACCCTTAACCCCTAACCATTAACCCCTAACCTTTAACCCCTAACCCTTAACCCCTAACCTTTAACCCCTAACATTTAACCCCTAACCTTTAACCCCTAACCATTAACCCCTAACCTTTAACCCCTAACCCTTAACCCCTAACCTTTAACCCCTAACCCTTAACCCCTAACCTTTAACCCCTAACCTTTAACCCCTAACCATTAACCCCTAACCCCTAATCTTTAACCCCTAACCCTTAACCTAACCCCAAAACCCTAAACCTAACCTTTAAGCTTAAAATATCATTTGAACAAATTCAGGACCTGAAAAAAGTTCTGACTTCTAAAACAGTCCCTGTTTTCCTACCTTGTCAGGACATTAAGGTGAAATGTTAAACACACACACACACACACACACACACACACACACACACACACACACACACACACACACACACACACACACACACACACACACACACACACACACCTAGCAACACACACACACACACACACACACACACACACACACACACACACACACACACACACACACACACACACACACACACACACACACACACACCTAGCAACACACACACCTAGCAACACACACACACACACACACACACACACACACACACACACACACACACACACACACACACACACACACACACACACACACACACACACACACTGACCGTATAGAAAGCAAAGGCCGCCAGTATCAGTCCCAGGACAGTTTTCCTCCTCCTTGGTGACGCGATGAATAGCAGATACACACCCTGAAACCGACCAATCAGGGCTTCTCGTTGGAGAAAGCGTGCTGAGCCCGCCCCAAAAGGTGTCGGTGATGATGATGGTGATGAAGATGAGTCTGTGTGTGAGGGTCTCTCCACAGTCTCCTGCAGTACCCACGCTGTGTACACCAGGTTGATCAGGTGTAGTACGGCTGCTGTGATGAACGGCCAGGTGAATCCTGCCGTCTGAATATAGAACCCAGTACACAGAGAGGCTAGCCCTGACAACACACCTAGCAACATCTCCAAGGCTGCCATACGCACTGTACGACCCCCACCCTTACCCCAGTCTCTCGCTCTACTCCCTCCGTCTCTGTCTCCCTGTCCATCGCTCTCTCCATCTCTCCCTTTGTCTCCCTGACCATCGCTCTCTCCATCTCTCCCTCTGTCTCCCTGTCCATCGCTCTCTCTGTCTCTCCCTCTGTCTCCCTGTCCATCGCTCTCTCTGTCTCTCCCTCTGTCTCCCTGTCCATCGCTCTCTCTGTCTCTCCCTCTGTCTCCCTGTCCATCGCTCTCTCTGTCTCTCCCTCTGTCTCCCTGTCCATCATTCTCTCTGTCTCTCCCTCTGTCTCTGCCTCCATCTCTCCCTTTGTCTCCCTGTCCATTGTTCTCTCCGTCTCTCTCTCCGTCTCTCTCTCTGTCTTTGCCTCCATCTCTCTCTCTGTCTTTGCCTCCATCTTTCCCTCTGTCTCTCTCTCCATCTCTCCTTTGTTCTCCCTTTCTACTCCCCTCACTCATACCCCAATCTCTACAGTCATCTCCTCCCCCACCCCTACCTCCCTCACATTGGTAACTCCCCCCACTCATACCCCGATCTCTACAGTCATCTCCTCCCCCACCTCTACCTCCCTCACATTGGTAACTCCCCCCATCTCTAGCCCCAATCCCAACAATATTCATATTCCCACCCCCTTCCTCACACAAATACTTAACCCCACCCCCCTCCACCCCCTCCTCCTCACATAGGTCAGCTATATAGGCAAAACTTCCCCCCAGTAGAGCAGTGGGCCCCCCCATTACCCCAGCCAGGAAAGAGGCCCCTAGCAGGTAACCCAGGCTGAGGGAGAGGTGAGACACGGTTGCATAGCACAGAGCAAATAACAGCTCGCCCACCAGTGGGGGCACTAGAGCTACCTAGAGATGGAGGGGGACAAAAGGAGAGAGAAGGGATAAAGAGAGACAGAAGAAGAGAGGGGGAGAGAGACATTGATAACATACCAATTAGGAACCTCACACACACAGACCAATTAATACTTGAATCAGTCATAGAGCCCATTTCCCTTTATGGTTGTGAGGTCTGGGGTCCGCTCACCAACCAAGACTTCACAAAATGGGCCAAACACCAAATTGAGACTCTGCACGCAGAATTCTGAAAAAATATCCTCAGTGTACAACGTAAAACACCAAATAATGCATGTAGAGCAGAATTAGGCCAATACCCACTAATTATCAAAATCCAGAAAAGAGCCATTCAATTCTACAACCACCTACAAGGAAGCGATTCCCAAACCTTCCATAACAAAGCCATCACCTACAGAGAGATGAACCTGGAGAAGAGTCCCCTAAGCAAGCTGGTCCAGGGGCTCTGTTCACAAACACAAACAGACCCCACAGAGCCCCAGGACAGCAACACAATTAGACCCAACCAAATCATGAGAAAACAAAAAGATAATTACTTGACACATTGGAAAGAATTAACAAAAAAACAGAGCAAACAAGAATGCTATTTGGACATAAACAGAGAGTACACAGCAGCAGAATACCTGACCACTGTGACTGACCCAAAATTAAGGAAAGCTTTGACTATGTACAGACTCAGTGAGCATAGCCTTGCTATTGAGAAAGGCCGCCGTAGGCAGACATGGCTCTCAAGAGAAGACAGGCTATGTGGTCACTGCCCACAAAATGAGGTGGAAACTGAGCTGCACTTCTTAGCCTCCTGCCCAAAATATGACTATATTAGAGACACACATTTCCCTCAGATTACACAGATCCACAAAGAATTCGAAAACAAATCCAATTTTGATTAACTTTCATATCTACAGGGTGAAATACCACAGTGTGACATCACAGCAGGAAGATCTGTAACCTGTTGCCACAAGAAAAGGGCAACCAGTGAAGAACAAACACCATTGTAAATACAATCAATATTTGTGTTCATTTAGTTTCCCTTTTGCACTTTAACTATTTACACATAACATCTGAAATGTCTTTATTTTGGAACTTTAGGGTTTATTTATGTTTACTGTAAAAAAAAACACATTTCACTTGCTTTGTAAACATATGTTAGATAGGTTTTGTTTCCCAACAAAACCCTGGAATTGAATTGAAAGAAAAAGAGTGTTAAACAAATTAAATTTAAATTAAATTAAATTAAATTCAAACCTATTTAATAAACATTCTTCAGGATCGGTGCCCCTTCCACGGGACGGTTGAGCTAACGTAGGAGAACCTATCCCAGGACATAGACGTATCTGATACTGGCAGAAAGCTTACATTCTAGTTAATCTTACTGCACTGTACAATTTACAGTAGCTATTACAGTGAAAGAATACCGTGCTATTGATTGAGGAGAGTGATGCCATCTAGTGGCCAAAATCTAAATTGCAGCTGGGCTGGAATAATACATTATGGCATTTCTCTTGCATTTCAAAGTTGATGGTACAAACAAATTACAAAAGAACGGTTGGTTTTTTTCTTTGTATTATCTTTTACCAGATATAATGTGTTAAATTCTCCGACATTAATTTCCCATTTCCACGAACTTCAAAGTGTTTCCTTTCAAATGCTACCAAGAATATGCATATCCTTGCTTCAGGGCCTGAGGTACAGGAAGTACGATTTGGGTCATTTTAAGAGAAATTTGAAAAAAAGCGATGGATCCTTAACAGCTATGGCATTAAAGTCTTCTTCAGCAAATAAACACCCTATTCCCTACATAGTTCACTACTTTAGACCAGGGCCCGATGGCACCCTGTTCCCTACATAGTGCCCTACTTTAGACCAGGGCCCAATGGCACCCTATTCCCTATATAGTGCACTACTTTAGACCAGGGCCCGATGGCACCCTGTTCCCTACATAGTGCCCTACTTTAGACCAGGACCCGATGGCACCCTCTTCCCTACATAGTGCCCTACTTTAGACCAGGGCCCGATGGCACCCTGTTCCCTACATAGTGCCCTACTTTAGACCAGAGCCCTATGGAACCCTATTCCCTATATAGTGCCCTACTTTAGACCAGAGCCCTATGGAACCCTATTCCCTATATAGTGCCCTACTTTAGACCAGAGCCCTATGGCACTCTATTCCCTATATAGTGCACTACTTTAGAGCAGAGCCCTATGACACCCTATTCCCTATATATAGTGCACTGCTTTAGACCAGAGCCCTATGGAACCCTATTCCCTATATATAGTGCACTGCTTTAGACCAGAGCCC
>NC_088219.1:2152054-2204554 GCF_036934945.1 Oncorhynchus masou masou
TGATCCTCAACACAGTGACCTCTCAGGGGTCCGTGCTCAGTCCTCTCCTGTAGTCCCTGTTCACTCATGAATGCACGGCCAGGCACAACTCCAGCACCATCATTAAATTTGCCGATGACACAACAGTGGTAGGCCTGATCACCGACAACAATGAGAGCCTATAGGAAGGAGGTCAGAGACCTGGCAGTGTGGTGCCAGGATAACAACCTCTCCCTCAACGTGAACAAGACTAAGGAGATGATTGTGGACTACAGGAAAAAGGAGGACCGAGCACGCCCCCATTCTCATCAACGGGGCTGTAGTGGAGCAGGTTGAGAGCTTCAAGTTCCTTGGTGTCCACATCATCAACAAACGAGAATGGTCCAAGCACACCAAGATAGTCGTGAAGAGGGAACGACAAAATCTATTCCCCCTCAGGAGACTGAAAAGATTTGGCATGGGTCCTGAGATCCTCAAAAGGTTTTACAGCTGCACCATCGAGAGCATCCTGACAGGTTGCATCACTGCCTGGTACGGCAACTGCTCGGCCTCCGACCGCAAGGCGCTACAGAGAGTAGTGTGAACGGCCCAGTACATCACTGGGGCCAAGCTTCCTGCCATCCAGGACCTCTATACCAGGAGGTGTCAGAGGAAGGCCCTAAAAATTGTCAAAGACTCCAGGCACCCTTGTCATAGACTGTTCTCTCTGCTACCGCACGGCAAGCGGTACCGGAGCGCCAAGTCTAGGTCCAAGAGGCTTCTAAACAGCTTGTACCCCCCAAGCCATAAGACTGCTGAAACAGCCAATCAAATGGCTACCAAGACTTTTTGCATTGTCGCCCCCCTCTTTTACGCTGCTGCTACTCTCTTTTTATTGTCTAGTCACTTCAATAACTCTACCAACATGTACATATTACCTCAAATAACCGGTGCCCCCGCATATTGACTCTGTACCGGTACGCCCTTTTATATAGTCTCGCTATTGACCCTGTGCCAGGTACCCCCTGTATATAGCCTCCACATTGACTTTGTACTGGTACCCCCTGTATATAGCCTCCACATTGACTCTGTACCAGAACACCCTGCATATAGCCTCCACATTGACTCTGTACTGGTACCCCCTGTATATAGCCTCCACATTGACTCTGTACTGGTATGCCCTGTATATAGCCTCCACATTGACCCTGTGTCGGTACCCCCCTGTATATAGCCTCCACATTGACTCTGTACCGGTACCCCCTGTATATAGCCTCCACATTGACCCTGTGTCGGTACCCCCCTGTATATAGCCTCCACATTGACTCTGTACTGGTACCCCCTGTATATAGCCTCCACATTGACCCTGTGTCGGTACCCCCCTGTATATAGCCTCCACATTGACTCTGTACTGGTACCCCCTGTATATAGCCTCCACATTGACTCTGTACCGGTACCCCCTGTATAAAGCCTCCACATTGACTCTGTACCGGTACCCCCTGTATATAGCCTCCACATTGACTCTGTACTGGTACCCCCTGTATATAGCCTCCACATTGACGCTGTGTCGGTACCCCTCTGTATATAGCCTCCACATTGACTCTGTACTGGTACCCCTGTATATAGCCTCCACATTGACCCTGTGTCGGTACCCCCTGTATATAGCCTCCACATTGACTCTGTACCGGTACCCCTGTATATAGCCTCCACATTGACTCTGTACCGGTACCCCCTGTATATAGCCTCCACATTGACTCTGTACTGGTACCCCCTGTATATAGCCTCCACATTGACCCTGTGTCGGTACCCCCTGTATATAGCCTCCACATTGACTCTGTACTGGTACCCCTGTATATAGCCTCCACATTGACTCTGTACTGGTACCCCTGTATATAGCCTCCACATTGACCCTGTGTCGGTACCCCCTGTATATTGCCTCCACATTGACTCTGTACTGGTACCCCCTGTATATAGCCTCCACATTGACTCTGTACCGGTACCCCCTGTATATAGCCTCCACATTGACCCTGTGTCGGTACCCCCCTGTGTATAGCCTCCACATTGACTCTGTACCGGTACCCCCTGTATATAGCCTCCACATTGACTCTGTACTGGTACCCCCTGTATATAGCCTCCACATTGACTCTGTACCGTAACACCCTGTATATAGCCTCCACATTGACTCTGTACCGGTACCCCCTGTATATAGCCTCCACATTGACTCTGTACCGGTACCCCCTGTATATAGCCTCCACATTGAATCTGTACCGGTACTCCCTGTATATAGCCTCCACATTGACTCTGTACCGGTACCCCCTGTATATAGCCTCCACATTGACTCTGTACCGGTACCCCCTGTATATAGCCTCCACATTGACTCTGTACCGGTACCCCCTGTATATAGCCTCCACATTGACTCTGTACTGGTAGCCCCTGTATATAGCCTCCACATTGACTCTGTACTGGTACCCCCTGTATATAGCCTCCACATTGACTCTGTACCGTAACACCCTGTATATAGCCTCCACATTGACTCTGTACTGGTACCCCCTGTATATAGCCTCCACATTGACTCTGTACCGTAACACCCTGTATATAGCCTCCACATTGACTCTGTACTTGTACCCCCTGTATATAGCCTCCACATTGACTCTGTATCGTAACACCCTGTATATAGCCTCCACATTGACTCTGTACCATAACACCCTGTATATAGCCTCCACATTGACTCTGTACCGGTACCCCCTGTATATAGCCTCCACATTGACTCTGTACCGGTACCCCCTGTATATAGCCTCCACATTGACTCTGTACCGGTACCCCCTGTATATAGCCTCCACATTGACTCTGTACCGGCACCCCTGTATATAGCCTCCACATTGACTCTGTACTGGTACCCCCTGTATATAGCCTCCACATTGACTCTGTACCGGTACCCCCTGTATATAGCCTCCACATTGACTCTGTACCAGTACCCCCCTGTATATAGCCTCCACATTGACTCTGTACCGGTACCCCCTGTACATAGCCTCCACATTGACTCTGTACTGGTACCCCCTGTATATAGCCTCCACATTGACTCTGTACCGGTACCCTGTATATAGCCTCCACATTGACTCTGTACCGGTACCCTGTGTATAGCCTCCACATTGACTCTGTACCGGTATCCCCTGTATATAGCCTCCACATTGACTCTGTACCGGTACCCCCTGTATATAGCCTCCACATTGACTCTGTACTGGTACCCCCTGTATATAGCCTCCACATTGACTCTGTACCGGTACCCTGTGTATAGCCTCCACATTGACTCTGTACCGGTATCCCCTGTATATAGCCTCCACATTGACTCTGTACCGGTACCCTGTATATAGCCTCCACATTGACTCTGTACCGGTACCCCCTGTATATAGCCTCCACATTGACTCTGTACCGGTATCCCCTGTATATAGCCTCCACATTGACTCTGTACTGGTACCCCCTGTATATAGCCTCCACATTGACTCTGTACCGGTACCCTGTATATAGCCTCCACATTCACTCTGTACCGGTACCCCCTGTATATAGCCTCCACATTGACTCTGTACCGGTACCCCTGTATATAGCCTCCACATTGACTCTGTACCGGTACCCCTGTATATAGCCTCCACATTGACTCTGTACTGGTACCCCTGTATATAGCCTCCACATTGACTCCGTACCGGTACCCCCTGTATATAGCCTCCACATTGACTCTGTACCGGTACCCCTGTATATAGCTCCACATTGACTCTGTACCGGTACCCCCTGTATATAGCCTCCACATTGACTCTGTACCGGTACCCCCTGTATATAGCTCCACATTGACTCTGTACCGGTACCCCCTGTATATAGCTCCACATTGACTCTGTACCGTAATACCCTGTATATAGCCTCCACATTGACTCTGTACTTGTACCCCCTGTATATAGCCTCCACATTGACTCTGTACTGGTACCCCCTGTATAAAGCCTCCACATTGACTCTGTACCGTAACACCCTGTATATAGCCTCCACATTGACCCTGTATCGGTACCCCCCTGTATATAGCCTCCACATTGACTCTGTACTGTAACACCCTGTAAATAGCCTTCACATTGACTGTGTACCGGTACCCCCTGTATAAAGCCTCCACATTGACTCTGTACCGGTACCCTGTGTATAGCCTCCACATTGACTCTGTACCGGTACCCCCTGTATATAGCCTCCACATTGACTCTGTACCAGTACCCCCTGTATATAGCCTCCACATTGACTCTGTACCGGTACCCCCTGTATATAGCCTCCACATTGACTCTGTACCTTTACCCCCTGTATATAGCCTCCATATTGACTCTGTACCGGTACCCCCTGTATATAGCCTCCACATTGACTCTGTACCGGTACCCCCCTGTATATAGCCTCCACATTGACTCTGTACCGGTACCCCCTGTATATAGCCTCCACATTGACTCTGTACTGGTACCCCCTGTATATAGCCTCCACATTGACTCTGTACCGGTACCCTGTATATAGCCTCCACATTGACTCTGTACCGGTACCCTGTGTATAGCCTCCACATTGACTCTGTACCGGTATCCCCTGTATATAGCCTCCACATTGACTCTGTACTGGTACCCCCTGTATATAGCCTCCACATTGACTCTGTACCGGTACCCTGTATATAGCCTCCACATTGACTCTGTACCGGCACCCCCTGTATATAGCCTCCACATTGACTCTGTACCGGTACCCCCTGTATATAGCTCCACATTGACTCTGTACCGGTACCCTGTGTATAGCCTCCACATTGACTCTGTACCAGTACCCCCTGTATATAGCTCCACATTGACTCTGTACCGTAATACCTTGTATATAGCCTCCACATTGACTCTGTACCGGTACCCTGTGTATATAGCCTCCACATTGACTCTGTACCGTAACACCCTGTATATAGCCTCCACATTGACTCTGTACCAGTACCCCCTGTATATAGCCTCCACATTGACTCTGTACCGGTACCCCCTGTATATAGCCTCCACATTGACTCTGTACTGGTACCCCCTGTATATAGCCTCCACATTGACTCTGTACCGGTACCCCCTGTATATAGCTCCACATTGACTCTGTACCGTAATACCCTGTATATAGCCTCCACATTGAGTCTGTACCGGTACACCCTGTATATAGCCTCCACATTGACTCTGTACTGGTACCCCCTGTATATAGCCTCCACATTGACTCTGTACCGGTACCCTGTGTATATAGCCCTTAATTCTATAGTCCTTAATTCTATTGTCCTTAATTCTTAATCCTTTACTTTAGATTTGTGTGCATTGTTGTGTATATGCTGTGAAATTGTTAGATATTACTTGTTAGAAACTACTGCACTGTTGGAGCTTGACACACAAGCATTTAGTTATATATTACTGCACTGTTGGAGCTATAAACACAATCATTTCGTTAGATACTACTGCACTGTTGGAGCTAGAAACACAATCATTTAGTTAGATACTACTGTACTGTTGGAGATAGAAACACAAGCATTTAGTTAGATACTACTGTACTGTTGGAGATAGAAACACAAGCATTTAGTTAGATATTACTGCACTGTTGGAGCTAGAAACACAAGCATTTAGTTAGATACTACTGTACTGTTGGAGATAGAAACACAAGCATTTAGTTAGATACTACTGTACTGTTGGAGATAGAAACACAAGCATTTAGTTAGATACTACTGCACTGTTGGAGCTAGAAACACAAGCATTTAGTTAGATACTACTGCACTGTTGGAGCTAGAAACACAAGCATTTAGTTAGATATTACTGCACTGTTGGAGCTAGAAACACAAGCATTTATTTAGATACTACTGTACTGTTGGAGCTAGAAACACAAGCATTTAGTTAGATATTACTGCACTGTTGGAGCTAGAAACACAAGCATTTAGTTAGATATTACTGCACTGTTGGAGCTAGAAACACAAGCATTTAGTTAGATACTACTGCACTGTTGGAGCTAGAAACACAAGCATTTAGTTAGATACTACTGCACTGTTGGAGCTAGAAACACAAGCATTTAGTTAGATACTACTGTACTGTTGGAGCTAGAAACACAAGCATTTAGTTAGATATTACTGTACTGTTGGAGCTAGAAACACAAGCATTTAGTTAGATACTACTGTACTGTTGGAGCTAGAAACACAAGCATTTAGTTAGATATTACTGCACTGTTGGAGCTAGAAACTCAATCATTTAGTTAGATATTACTGCACTGTTGGAGCTAGAAACACAAGCATTTAGTTAGATATTACTGCACTGTTGGAGCTAGAAACACAAGCATTTAGTTAGATATTACTGCACTGTTGGAGCTAGAAACACAAGCATTTAGTTAGATACTACTGCACTGTTGGAGCTAGAAACACAAGCATTTAGTTAGATATTACTGCACTGTTGGAGCTAGACACACAAGCATTTTTCTACATCCTGCAATAACATCTGCCAAACACGTGTATGTGACTAATAAAATGTTATTTGATTTGAGGTAGTGTTTGACAATGGCCAGTGACGGTGTCTTGTGAGAGACTCACGTATGGTCTTGACAACGGTTGACTCTATTCAGTCTGCTTGGCTGAAGCGTTACAGCTTGCGAGCGAGATATTTAAAGGTACAGGGTTACTGTTGAGCCGACATCTACAGCTATTACCCTGAATGCAGTCTCCGCTAATGTTTGAACTTTGCCTTTAAATTTAAACGACGTCGAATTTCTCCGCGATACTTGGAATGGAACGGAGCCCTAAAATCAGCCAGTCGTCTCTCCTCGGGGAGCCCTGGTTGTTTCCAGACGTCGCTCACTTAATTCAACGTGTCATTTAACACAATAATAACACCAAGGGAATTTAACAATCTAACATAGCAACAAAAACAAACAAAAAAAACCTTAAAAGGTGCTGTATGACCGACGTACTGCTGCCGGGTTGGTAGATGCTAGACATGTTACAATGGTGAAATAGTAGAGATAAGACGGACGGTTAAACACTTTAGAGACTAACTTCGTACAGTGTATAAATACCCCTTCTACATACTGCACCAACTGGCACCCTGTTCCCTATATAGTGCACTACTTTAGGCCAGAGCCCTATGGCACCCTATTCCCTATATAGTACACTACTTTAGACCAGAGCCCTATGGCACCCTATTCCCTATTATAGTGCACTACTTTAGACTAGATCCCTATGGCACCCTATTCCCTATATAGTGCACTACTTTAGACCAGAGCCCTATGGCACCCTATTCCCTATATAGTGCACTAGTTAAGAACAGAGCCCCATAGAACCACATTCCCTATATATAGTGCACTACTTTAGTCCAGAGCCCTAAGGCACCCTATTCCCTATATAGTGCACTAGTTATGACCAGAGCCCTACGGTAAAACTATACTTTTCATACTAAAAAGAAGTAGTGCACTTTGTCGGGATTTGATAGAAAGTGATGAAAACCGATTTACCTGATGTAGTTGTTGCTGAGACACCATTCATTCTGTTCTCACGAGCGGCTTCAGAGAGAAACACACCTTGTTCACAAACACACAGACTCCCACACTGAGACACGCACACTACCAGACTCAACACACACACACACACACACACACACACACACACACACACACACACACACACACACACACACACACACACACACACACACACACACACACACACACACACACACACACACACACACACACACTCCCAGCAAGGATGTTTTCCAGAGTGCAGGTGTCAGTCAGAGAACCTAGGACACAAACACCTGTCTGACTCTAGTGCACACCACACACACCGCATCGCTAAGCAACCCTCAGGCTGTTACGGAATACTTAATCCTCCTGGGGACACACCCTCTGAGCTGTGGTAAATGAGAGAGAGACAAAGAATGAGGAATTGAGAGGGAGAGGTGAGGGAACCAGAGGGGGAGGGGGAAGCAGAGAGAGAGGGGGAGGCAGAGGGGGAGGGGAACCAGAGGGGGAGGGGGAAGCAGAGAGAGAGGGGGAGGCAGAGGGGGAGGGGAACCAGAGGGGGAGGGGAACCAGAGGGAGAGGTGGGGGAACCAGAGGGGGAGGGGGAACCAGAGAGAGAGGGGGAGGCAGAGGGGGAGGGGGAAGCAGAGGGAGAGGTGGGGAGCAGAGGGAGAGGTGGGGGAACAAGAGGGGGAGGGGGAAGCAGAGGGGGGGGTACCAGAGGGGGAGGGGGAAGCAGAGGGGGGGGGGACCAGAGGGGGAGGGGGAAGCAGAGGGGGAAGCAGAGGGGGGGAACCAGAGGGGGAGGGGGACGCAGAGGGAGAGGTGGGGGAACCAGAGGGAGAGGAGGGGAGCAGAGGGGGAGGAACCAGAGGGGGAGGGGGAAGCAGAGGGAGTGGGGGGATGCCTTATACTAACTTGTTTTGCCACCTCATCAATCCACACACAATACCCCATAACGACAAAGTAAACACAAGTTTTAGGAAATGTTAGACCCTATAATCAGGACTTTGTTGTAGCTCCATCAGCAGTGACCGCAGCCACAAGTCTTCTTGGGTATGATGCTACAAGCTTGGCACACCTGTATTTGGGGAGTTTCTCCCATTCTTCTCTTCATAACACATAGAGCCTTATAGTGTGATCAGTAGAGCCTTATAGTGTGATCACTAGAGCCTTATAGTGTGATCACTAGAGCCTTATAGTGTGATCAGTATAACATAGAGCCTTATAGTGTGATCAGTAGAGCCTCATAGTGTGATCAGTAGAACATAGAGCCTCATAGTGTGATCAGTAGAACATAGAGCCTCATAGTGTGATCAGTAGAGCCTTATAGTTTGATCAGTAGAGCCTTATAGTGTGATCACTAGAGCCTTATAGTGTGATCAGTAGAGCCTTATAGTGTGATCACTAGAGCCTTATAGTGTGATCAGTAGAGCCTTATATTGTGATCACTAGAGCCTTATAGTGTGATCAGTATAACATAGAGCCTTATAGTGTGATCAGTAGAGCCTCATAGTGTGATCAGTAGAACATAGAGCCTCATAGTGTGATCAGTAGAACATAGAGCCTCATAGTGTGATCAGTAGAGCCTTATAGTTTGATCAGTAGAACATAGAGCCTTATAGTGTGATCACTAGAGCCTTATAGTGTGATCAGTAGAACATAGAGCCTCATAGTGTGATCAGTAGAACATAGAGCCTTATAGTGTGATCAGTAGAACATAGAGCCTTATAGTGTGATCAGTAGAACATAGAGCCTTATAGTGTGATCAGTAGAACATAGAGCCTTATAGTGTGATCAGTAGAACATAGAGCCTTATAGTGTGATCACTAGAGCCTTATAGTGTGATCAGTAGAACCTTATAGTGTGATCAGTAGAACATAGAGCCTTGTAGTGTGATCACTAGAGCCTTATAGTGTGATCAGTAGAGCCTTATAGTGTGATCAGTAGAACATAGAGCCTTATAGTGTGATCAGTAGAACATAGAGCCTTATAGTGTGATCAGTAGAACATAGAGCCGTATAGTGTGATCACTAGAGCCTTATAGTGTGATCAGTAGAACATAGAGCCTCATAGTGTGATCAGTAGAACATAGAGCCTCATAGTGTGATCACTAGAGCCTTATAGTGTGATCAGTAGAACATAGAGCCTCATAGTGTGATCAGTAGAACATAGAGCCTCATAGTGTGATCACTAGAGCCTTATAGTGTGATCAGTAGAACATAGAGCCTCATAGTGTGATCAGTAGAACATAGAGACTTATAGTGTGATCAGTAGAACATAGAGACTTATAGTGTTATCAGTAGAACCTTATAGTGTGATCAGTAGAACATAGAGCCTTATAGTGTGATCAGTAGAACCTTATAGTGTGATCAGTAGAACATAGAGCCTCATAGTGTGATCACTAGAGCCTTATAGTGTGATCAGTAGAGCCTTATAGTGTGATCACTAGAGCCTTATAGTGTGATCAGTAGAACATAGAGCCTCATAGTGTGATCACTAGAGCCATATAGTGTGATCAGTAGAGCCTTATAGTGTGATCACTAGAGCCTTATAGTGTGATCACTAGAGCCTTATAGTGTGATCAGTAGAACATAGAGCCTCATAGTGTGATCAGTAGAGCCTTATAGTGTGATCACTAGAGCCTTATATTGTGATCACTAGAGCCTTATAGTGTGATCACTAGAGCCTTATAGTGTGATCACTAGAGCCTTATAGTGTGATCAGTAGAACCTTATAGTGTGATCAGTAGAACATAGAGCCTCATAGTGTGATCAGTAGAACATAGAGACTTATAGTGTTATCAGTAGAACCTTATAGTGTGATCAGTAGAACATAGAGCCTTATAGTGTGATCAGTAGAACCTTATAGTGTGATCAGTAGAACATAGAGCCTCATAGTGTGATCACTAGAGCCTTATAGTGTGATCAGTAGAGCCTTATAGTGTGATCACTAGAGCCTTATAGTGTGATCAGTAGAACATAGAGCCTCATAGTGTGATCACTAGAGCCATATAGTGTGATCAGTAGAGCCTTATAGTGTGATCACTAGAGCCTCATAGTGTGATCAGTAGAGCCTTATAGTGTGATCAGTAGAACATAGAGCCTCATAGTGTGATCATTAGAGCCTTATAGTGTGATCACTAGAGCCTTATAGTGTGATCACTAGAGCCTTATAGTGTGATCAGTAGAACATAGAGCCTCATAGTGTGATCAGTAGAGCCTTATAGTGTGATCACTAGAGCCTTATATTGTGATCACTAGAGCCTTATAGTGTGATCACTAGAGCCTTATAGTGTGATCACTAGAGCCTTATAGTGTGATCAGTAGAACCTTATAGTGTGATCAGTAGAACATAGAGCCTCATAGTGTGATCAGTAGAGCCTTATAGTGTGATCAGTAGAGCCTTATAGTGTGATCAGTAGAACATAGAGCCTTATAGTGTGATCAGTAGAACCTTATAGTGTGATCAGTAGAGCCTTATAGTGTGATCAGTAGAACATAGAGCCTTATAGTGTGATCAGTAGAACCTTATAGTGTGATCAGTAGAACATAGAGCCTTATAGTGTGATCAGTAGAGCCTCATAGTGTGATCAGTAGAACATAGAGCCTCATAGTGTGATCAGTAGAACATAGAGCCTCATAGTGTGATCAGTAGAGCCTTATAGTTTGATCAGTAGAGCCTTATAGTGTGATCACTAGAGCCTTATAGTGTGATCAGTAGAGCCTTATAGTGTGATCACTAGAGCCTTATAGTGTGATCAGTAGAGCCTTATATTGTGATCACTAGAGCCTTATAGTGTGATCAGTATAACATAGAGCCTTATAGTGTGATCAGTAGAGCCTCATAGTGTGATCAGTAGAACATAGAGCCTCATAGTGTGATCAGTAGAACATAGAGCCTCATAGTGTGATCAGTAGAGCCTTATAGTTTGATCAGTAGAACATAGAGCCTTATAGTGTGATCACTAGAGCCTTATAGTGTGATCAGTAGAACATAGAGCCTCATAGTGTGATCAGTAGAACATAGAGCCTTATAGTGTGATCAGTAGAACATAGAGCCTTATAGTGTGATCAGTAGAACATAGAGCCTTATAGTGTGATCAGTAGAACATAGAGCCTTATAGTGTGATCAGTAGAACATAGAGCCTTATAGTGTGATCACTAGAGCCTTATAGTGTGATCAGTAGAACCTTATAGTGTGATCAGTAGAACATAGAGCCTTGTAGTGTGATCACTAGAGCCTTATAGTGTGATCAGTAGAGCCTTATAGTGTGATCAGTAGAACATAGAGCCTTATAGTGTGATCAGTAGAACATAGTGCCTTATAGTGTGATCAGTAGAACATAGAGCCGTATAGTGTGATCACTAGAGCCTTATAGTGTGATCAGTAGAACATAGAGCCTCATAGTGTGATCAGTAGAACATAGAGCCTCATAGTGTGATCACTAGAGCCTTATAGTGTGATCAGTAGAACATAGAGCCTCATAGTGTGATCAGTAGAACATAGAGCCTCATAGTGTGATCACTAGAGCCTTATAGTGTGATCAGTAGAACATAGAGCCTCATAGTGTGATCAGTAGAACATAGAGACTTATAGTGTGATCAGTAGAACATAGAGCCTTATAGTGTGATCAGTAGAACCTTATAGTGTGATCAGTAGAACATAGAGCCTCATAGTGTGATCACTAGAGCCTTATAGTGTGATCAGTAGAGCCTTATAGTGTGATCACTAGAGCCTTATAGTGTGATCAGTAGAACATAGAGCCTCATAGTGTGATCACTAGAGCCATATAGTGTGATCAGTAGAGCCTTATAGTGTGATCACTAGAGCCTTATAGTGTGATCACTAGAGCCTTATAGTGTGATCAGTAGAACATAGAGCCTCATAGTGTGATCAGTAGAGCCTTATAGTGTGATCACTAGAGCCTTATATTGTGATCACTAGAGCCTTATAGTGTGATCACTAGAGCCTTATAGTGTGATCACTAGAGCCTTATAGTGTGATCAGTAGAACCTTATAGTGTGATCAGTAGAACATAGAGCCTCATAGTGTGATCAGTAGAACATAGAGACTTATAGTGTTATCAGTAGAACCTTATAGTGTGATCAGTAGAACATAGAGCCTTATAGTGTGATCAGTAGAACCTTATAGTGTGATCAGTAGAACATAGAGCCTCATAGTGTGATCACTAGAGCCTTATAGTGTGATCAGTAGAGCCTTATAGTGTGATCACTAGAGCCTTATAGTGTGATCAGTAGAACATAGAGCCTCATAGTGTGATCACTAGAGCCATATAGTGTGATCAGTAGAGCCTTATAGTGTGATCACTAGAGCCTCATAGTGTGATCAGTAGAGCCTTATAGTGTGATCAGTAGAACATAGAGCCTCATAGTGTGATCACTAGAGCCTTATGGTGTGATCAGTAGAGCCTTATAGTGTGATCACTAGAGCCTTATAGTGTGATCACTAGAGCCTTATAGTGTGATCAGTAGAACATAGAGCCTCATAGTGTGATCAGTAGAGCCTTATAGTGTGATCACTAGAGCCTTATATTGTGATCACTAGAGCCTTATAGTGTGATCACTAGAGCCTTATAGTGTGATCACTAGAGCCTTATATTGTGATCAGTAGAACCTTATAGTGTGATCAGTAGAACATAGAGCCTCATAGTGTGATCAGTAGAGCCTTATAGTGTGATCAGTATAGCCTTATAGTGTGATCAGTAGAACATAGAGCCTTATAGTGTGATCAGTAGAACCTTATAGTGTGATCAGTAGAGCCTTATAGTGTGATCAGTAGAACATAGAGCCTTATAGTGTGATCAGTAGAACCTTATAGTGTGATCAGTAGAACATAGAGCCTTATAGTGTGATCAGTAGAACCTTATAGTGTGATCAGTAGAACATAGTCCCTTATAGTGTGATCAGTAGAGCCTTATAGTGTGATCAGTAGAACATAGAGCCTTATAGTGTGATCAGTAGAACATAGAGCCTTATAGTGTGATCAGTAGAACATAGAGCCTTATAGTGTGATCAGTAGAGAATAGAGCCTTATAGTGTGATCAGTATAACATAGAGCCTTATAGTGTGATCACTAGAGCCTTATAGTTTGATCAGTAGAACATAGAACCTTATAGTGTGATCAGTAGAACATAGAGCCTTATAGTGTGATCAGTAGAACATAGAGCCTCATAGTGTGATCACTAGAGCCTTATAGTGTGATCAGTAGAACATAGAGCCTCATAGTGTGATCACTAGAGCCTTATAGTGTGATCAGTAGAGCCTTATAGTGTGATCAGTAGAACCTTATAGTGTGATCAGTAGAGCCTTATAGTGTGATCAGTAGAACATAGAGCCTCATAGTGTGATCAGTAGAGCCTCATAGTGTGATCAGTAGAGCCTTATAGTGTGATCAGTAGAACATAGAGCCTTATAGTGTGATCAGTAGAGCCTTATAGTGTGATCACTAGAGCCTTATAGTGTGATCACTAGAGCCTTATAGTGTGATCAGTAGAGCCTTATAGTGTGATCAGTAGAACATAGAGCCTCATAGTGTGATCAGTAGAGCCTTATAGTGTGATCAGTAGAGCCTTATAGTGTGATCACTAGAGCCTTATAGTGTGATCAGTAGAACATAGAGCCTCATAGTGTGATCAGTAGAGCCTTATAGTGTGATCAGTAGAGCCTTATAGTGTGATCAGTAGAACATAGAGCCTTATAGTGTGATCAGTAGAACATAGAGCCTTATAGTGTGATCAGTAGAACATAGAGCCTCATAGTGTGATCAGTAGAACCTTATAGTGTGATCAGTAGAACATAGTGCCTTATAGTGTGATCAGTAGAACATAGAGCCTTATAGTGTGATCAGTAGAGCCTAATAGTGTGATCAGTAGAACATAGAGCCTTATAGTGTGCTCAGTAGAGCCTTATAGTGTGATCAGTAGAGCCTCATAGTGTGATCAGTAGAACCTTATAGTGTGATCAGTAGAACATAGAGCCTTATAGTGTGATCAGTAGAGCCTCATAGTGTGATCAGTAGAACCTTATAGTGTGATCAGTAGAACATAGAGCCTTATAGTGTGATCAGTAGAACATAGAGCCTTATAGTGTGATCAGTAGAACACAGAGCCTTATAGTGTGATCACTAGAGCCTTATAGTTTGATCAGTAGAACATAGAGTCTTATAGTGTGATCAGTAGAACATAGAGCCTTATAGTATGATCAGTAGAAAATAGAGCCTTATAGTGTGATCAGTAGAACATAGAGCCTTATAGTGTGATCAGTAGAACATAGAGCCTTATAGTGTGATCAGTAGAACATAGAGCCTTATAGTGTGATCAGTAGAACATAGAGCCTTATAGTGTGATCACTAGAGCCTTATAGTTTGATCAGTAGAACATAGAGCCTTATAGTGTGATCAGTAGAACATAGAGCCTTATAGTGTGATCTGTAGAACATAGAGCCTTATAGTGTGATCACTAGAGCCTTATAGTTTGATCAGTAGAACATAGAGCCTTATAGTGTGATCAGTGGAACATAGAGCCTTATTGTGTGATCACTAGATGGGGGGGGAGCAGAGGGAGAGGGGGAGGAACCACGGGGGGGGGGCGAGGGGGAGGAACCAGAGGGGGAGGGGGAAGCAGAGGGAGTGGGGGGATGCCTTATACTAACTTGTTTTGCCACCTCATCAATCCACACACAATACCCCATAACGACAAAGTAAACACAAGTTTTAGGAAATGTTAGACCCTATAATCAGGACTTTGTTGTAGCTCCATCAGCAGTGACCGCAGCCTCAAGTCTTCTTGGGTATGATGCTACAAGCTTGGCACACCTGTATTTGGGGAGTTTCTCCCATTCTTCTCTTCATAACACATAGAGCCTTATAGTGTGATCAGTAGAGCCTTATAGTGTGATCACTAGAGCCTTATAGTGTGATCACTAGAGCCTTATAGTGTGATCAGTATAACATAGAGCCTTATAGTGTGATCAGTAGAGCCTCATAGTGTGATCAGTAGAACATAGAGCCTCATAGTGTGATCAGTAGAACATAGAGCCTCATAGTGTGATCAGTAGAGCCTTATAGTTTGATCAGTAGAGCCTTATAGTGTGATCACTAGAGCCTTATAGTGTGATCAGTAGAGCCTTATAGTGTGATCACTAGAGCCTTATAGTGTGATCAGTAGAGCCTTATAGTGTGATCACTAGAGCCTTATAGTGTGATCAGTATAACATAGAGCCTTATAGTGTGATCAGTAGAGCCTCATAGTGTGATCAGTAGAACATAGAGCCTCATAGTGTGATCAGTAGAACATAGAGCCTCATAGTGTGATCAGTAGAGCCTTATAGTTTGATCAGTAGAACATAGAGCCTTATAGTGTGCTCACTAGAGCCTTATAGTGTGATCAGTAGAACATAGAGCCTCATAGTGTGATCAGTAGAACATAGAGCCTTATAGTGTGATCAGTAGAACATAGAGCCTTATAGTGTGATCAGTAGAACATAGAGCCTTATAGTGTGATCAGTAGAACATAGAGCCTTATAGTGTGATCAGTAGAACATAGAGCCTTATAGTGTGATCACTAGAGCCTTATAGTGTGATCAGTAGAACCTTATAGTGTGATCAGTAGAACATAGAGCCTTATAGTGTGATCAGTAGAACATAGAGCCTTATAGTGTGATCAGTAGAACATAGAGCCTTATAGTGTGATCAGTAGAACATAGAGCCTTATAGTGTGATCACTAGAGCCTTATAGTGTGATCAGTAGAACATAGAGCCTTATAGTGTGATCACTAGAGCCTTATAGTGTGATCAGTAGAGCCTTATAGTGTGATCAGTAGAACATAGAGCCTTATAGTGTGATCAGTAGAACATAGAGCCTTATAGTGTGATCAGTAGAACATAGAGCCATATACTGTGATCACTAGAGCCTTATAGTGTGATCAGTAGAACATAGAGCCTCATAGTGTGATCAGTAGAACATAGAGCCTCATAGTGTGATCACTAGAGCCTTATAGTGTGATCAGTAGAACATAGAGCCTCATAGTGTGATCAGTAGAACATAGAGACTTATAGTGTGATCAGTAGAACATAGAGACTTATAGTGTTATCAGTAGAACCTTATAGTGTGATCAGTAGAACATAGAGCCTTATAGTGTGATCAGTAGAACCTTATAGTGTGATCAGTAGAACATAGAGCCTCATAGTGTGATCACTAGAGCCTTATAGTGTGATCAGTAGAGCCTTATAGTGTGATCACTAGAGCCTTATAGTGTGATCAGTAGAACATAGAGCCTCATAGTGTGATCAGTAGAGCCTTATAGTGTGATCAGTAGAGCCTTATAGTGTGATCACTAGAGCCTCATAGTGTGATCAGTAGAGCCTTATAGTGTGATCAGTAGAACATAGAGCCTCATAGTGTGATCACTATTGCCTTATAGTGTGATCAGTAGAGCCTTATAGTGTGATCACTAGAGCCTTATAGTGTGATCACTAGAGCCTTATAGTGTGATCAGTAGAACATAGAGCCTCATAGTGTGATCAGTAGAGCCTTATAGTGTGATCACTAGAGCCTTATATTGTGATCACTAGAGCTTTATAGTGTGATCACTAGAGCCTTATAGTGTGATCACTAGAGCCTTATAGTGTGATCAGTAGAACCTTATAGTGTGATCAGTAGAACATAGAGCCTCATAGTGTGATCAGTAGAGCCTTATAGTGTGATCAGTAGAGCCTTATAGTGTGATCAGTAGAACATAGAGCCTTATAGTGTGATCAGTAGAACCTTATAGTGTGATCAGTAGAGCCTTATAGTGTGATCAGTAGAACATAGAGCCTTATAGTGTGATCAGTAGAACCTTATAGTGTGATCAGTAGAACATAGAGCCTTATAGTGTGATCAGTAGAATCTTATAGTGTGATCAGTAGAACATAGAGCCTTATAGTGTGATCACTAGAGCCTTATAGTTTGATCAGTAGAACATAGAGCCTTATAGTGTGATCAGTAGAACATAGAGCCTTATAGTGTGATCACTAGAGCCTTATAGTGTGATCAGTAGAACATAGAGCCTTATAGTGTGATCAGTAGAACATAGAGCCTTATAGTGTGATCAGTAGAACATAGAGCCTTATAGTGTGATCACTAGAGCCTTATAGTTTGATCAGTAGAACATAGAGCCTTATAGTGTGATCAGTAGAACATAGAGCCTTATAGTGTGATCAGTAGAGCCTTATAGTGTGATCAGTAGAACATAGAGCCTCATAGTGTGATCAGTAGAACATAGAGCCTTATAGTGTGATCAGTAGAACATAGAGCCTTATAGTGTGATCAGTAGAACATAGAGTCTTATAGTGTGATCAGTAGAGCCTCATAGTGTGATCAGTAGAACATAGAGCCTTATAGTGTGATCAGTAGAGCCTCATAGTGTGATCAGTAGAGCCTCATAGTGTGATCAGTAGAACATAGAGCCTCATAGTGTGATCAGTAGAGCCTCATAGTGTGATCAGTAGAGCCTCATAGTGTGATCAGTAGAACATAGAGCCTCATAGTGTGATCAGTAGAGCCTCATAGTGTGATCAGCAGAACATGGAGCCTCATAGTGTGATCAGTAGAGCCTCATAGTGTGATCAGTAGAACATAGAGCCTTATAGTGTGATCAGTAGAGCCTCATAGTGTGATCACTAGAGCCTTATAGTGTGATCAGTAGAACATAGAGCCTTATAGTGTGATCAGTAGAACATAGAGCCTTATAGTGTGATCAGTAGAACATAGAGCCTTATAGTGTGATCACTAGAGCCTTATAGTTTGATCAGTAGAACATAGAGCCTTATAGTGTGATCAGTAGAACATAGAGCCTTATAGTATGATCAGTAGAGCCTTATAGTGTGATCAGTAGAACATAGAGCCTCATAGTGTGATCAGTAGAACATAGAGCCTTATAGTGTGATCAGTAGAACATAGAGCCTCATAGTGTGATCAGTAGAACATAGAGCCTTATAGTGTGATCAGTAGAACATAGAGCCTTATAGTGTGATCAGTAGAACATAGAGCCTTATAGTGTGATCAGTAGAGCCTTATAGTTTGATCAGTAGAACATAGAGCCTTATAGTGTGATCAGTAGAACATAGAGCCTTATAGTATGATCAGTAGAGCCTTATAGTGTGATCAGTAGAACATAGAGCCTCATAGTGTGATCAGTAGAACATAGAGCCTTATAGTGTGATCAGTAGAACATAGAGCCTCATAGTGTGATCAGTAGAACATAGAGCCTTATAGTGTGATCAGTAGAACATAGAGCCTTATAGTGTGATCAGTAGAACATAGAGCCTTATAGTGTGATCAGTAGAGCCTCATAGTGTGATCAGTAGAACATAGAGCCTTATAGTGTGATCAGTAGAGCCTCATAGTGTGATCAGTAGAGCCTCATAGTGTGATCAGTAGAGCCTCATAGTGTGATCAGTAGAACATAGAGCCTCATAGTGTGATCAGTAGAGCCTTATAGTGTGATCAGTAGAACATAGAGACTCATAGTGTGATCAGTAGAGCCTTATAGTGTGATCAGTAGAACATAGAGCCTCATAGTGTGATCAGTAGAACATAGAGCCTCATAGTGTGATCAGTAGAGCCTCATAGTGTGATCAGTAGACATTGAGGTTAGAAAATAAAAGCACATAACTCACCTTTTCTTTCAGAGTCATTACAACAACACAAACCTACCGACTGCAGGGCAGAAAAGGGTTCAACAAGGGCCAGTTTCCTGGAGACTGATTTGTTCTGGACTAAAAACCATGGGCAATGTTTAAAAATTAAATGTATTATATTTCCATTTACTGAAGGTAAAATGAATATGGCTGAATCATTATCTGCATTTTTAACAAACAACAAATAAAACATTTATTGGTTTTTTTAAAATAAAAATGATATATGCCTATAGCTCACTATGAAAATATGTCACACAAAATAAATGTTTTTTTTGTGGGGGAAGAAAACAAATGGTATGTTTCTAATGTGTTTGCTGTTGACAGTTTAATTCAGGGTGGTTTTAGAAATGGACACAACAGCTTAACCCTCTTTTTTAATAATGTTTATTAGCTTCATATCCCAGGGGAAAGTGCCAATCAAGACATATGGTTTACATACAGTACATGTGTACTATTCCATTCCTCGTTTGTTTCTAGCGCTTCTATGCTACGGTTACAGTTGACCATTACAAGAAAGGTAAGGAGAGAAGAGAAAGAGAGAGTGAAAGGAAGGAAGGATGGAAGGAAGGATGAAAGGAAGGAAGGAAGGATGGAAGGAAGGAAGGAAGGATGAAAGGAAGGAAGGATGGATGGAAGGAAGGATAGACGGAAGGAAGGAAGGATAGACGGAAGGAAGGATGAAAGGATGGATGGAAGGAAGGAAGGCTGGAAGGATGGATGAAAGGAAGGAAGGATGGAAGGATGGATGGAAGGAAGGAAGGATGGAAGGATGGATGGAAGGAAGGAAGGATGGAAGGATGGATGGAAGGAAGGATGGAAGGAAGGAAGGATGGAAGGAAGGAAGAATGAAAGGAAGGATGGATGGAAGGAAGGATGGATGAAAGGAAGGATGGAAGGAAGGAAGGAAGGAAGGATGGAAGGAAGGAAGGAAGGAAGGAAGGAAGGATGGAAGGAAGGAAGGATGGAAGGAAGGATGGGAAGGAAGGATGGAAGGAAGGATGAAAGGAAGGAAGGAAGGATGGAAGGAAGGATGGAAGGATGAAAGGAAGGAAGGATGGAAGGAAGGAAGGAAGGAAGGGAGGAAGGATGAAAGGAAGGAAGGAAGGATGGATGAAAGGAAGGAAGGAAGGAAGGATGAAAGACAAAAACATGCTTCTGCTATGTTGTGTTATTTATTTACACCATAATGTACAACCGGAGAAGAAAGACAACAGGTGAAAGGACTTCCTATTGTTCAAAACAAAACGGCATAACCGGTTGGACCAGACCACCTTTTTAGTCATTATTTCTATTCATTCATATTTATTATTATTTATTTTGTTTTTTGTATTGAGTCAACATGGACAATACGTGTTAAGTGTTTTCCTGGACACTGATTAAGCATAGGTCATAGGTCAAAGGAGGGAACTGGGCCTAAATGTGTCATGGTAACCCTGGTTGACCCTGAGTGGCTCTATACAGTCTGCTGAGACATGCTTCGATCTGTTCATCAGTACCTGACCTGCACAACCACTTCAGTCTGTTTCATCTGTCAACCATAAATGTCAACCGATCTCTATGCTATCTCCATGACGTCAACATACAGCCGGTCTGGTGTATGGTTCCATCTGTTTACCACTGGTACCTGGTCCTAACCTGACCTGTATGTACCTGGTCCTGACCTGTATGTACCTGGTCCTGACCTGTATGTACCTGGCCCTGACCTGTATGTACCTGGTCCTGACCTGTATGTACCTGGTCCTGACCTGTATGTACCTGGTCCTGTCCTGTATGTACCTGGTCCTGACCTGTATGTACCTGGTCCTGACCTGTATGTACCTGGCCCTGACCTGTATGTACCTGGTCCTGACCTGACCTGTATGTACCTGGTCCTGACCTGTATGTACCTGGTCCTGACCTGTATGTATCTGGTCCTGACCTGACCTGTATGTACCTGGTCCTGACCTGTATGTACCTGGTCCTGACCTGTATGTATCTGGTCCTGACCTGTATGTACCTGGTCCTGACCTGTATGTACCTGGTCCTGACCTGTATGTACCTGGTCCTGACCTGTATGTACCTGGTCCTGACCTGTATGTATCTGGTCCTGACCTGTATGTACCTGGTCCTGACCTGTATGTACCTGGTCCTGACCTGTATGTATCTGGTCCTGACCTGACCTGTATGTACCTGGTCCTGACCTGTATGTATCTGGTCCTGACCTGTATGTATCTGGTCCTGACCTGTATGTACCTGGTCCTGACCTGTATGTACCTGGTCCTGACCTGTATGTATCTGGTCCTGACCTGTATGTACCTGGTCCTGACCTGACCTGTATGTATCTGGTCCTGACCTGTATGTATCTGGTCCTGACCTGTATGTACCTGGTCCTGACCTGACCTGTATGTACCTGGTCCTGACCTGTATGTACCTGGTCCTGTCCTGACATGTATGTACCTGGTCCTGACCTGTATATACCTGGTCCTGACCTGTATGTACCTGGTCCTGACCTGTATGTACCTGGTCCTAACCTGACCTGTATGTATCTGGTCCTGACCTGTATGTACCTGGTCCTGACCTGTATGTACCTGGTCCTGACCTGACCTGTATGTACCTGGTCCTGACCTGACCTGTATGTATCTGGTCCTGACCTGTATGTATCTGGTCCTGACCTGTATGTACCTGGTCCTGACCTGTATGTACCTGGTCCTGACCTGTATGTACCTGGTCCTGACCAGTATGTATCTGGTCCTGACCTGTATGTATCTGGTCCTGACCTGTATGTACCTGGTCCTGACCTGTATGTACCTGGTCCTGACCTGTATGTACCTGGTCCTGACCTGTATGTATCTGGTCCTGACCTGACCTGTATGTACCTGGTCCTGACCTGTATGTACCTGGTCCTGACCTGTATGTACCTGGTCCTAACCTGACCTGTATGTATCTGGTCCTGACCTGTATGTATCTGGTCCTGACCTGTATGTATCTGGTCCTGACCTGTATGTACCTGGTCCTGACCTGTATGTATCTGGTCCTGACCTGACCTGTATGTACCTGGTCCTGACCTGTATGTATCTGGTCCTGACCTGTATGTACCTGGTCCTGACCTGTATGTACCTGGTCCTGACCTGTATGTACCTGGTCCTGACCTGTATGTACCTGGTCCTGACCTGTATGTACCTGGTCCTGACCTGTATGTACCTGGTCCTGACCTGTATGTACCTGGTCCTGACCTAACCTGTATTGAATTCAGTCTTTTAAATCTAGCAATAAAACATGCTTTCTGTGACATCAACATGCAGCATGTACTATAACAGGTTGAACAGGGGGAGACAGAGAGGGCTTGGTGCTGTTATATATAACCAGGTGGTGGCTAGTTTAATGACCAGGTAGTGGCTAGTTTAATGACCAGGTAGTGGCTAGTTTAATGACCAGGTAGTGGCTAGTTTAATGACCAGGTGGTGGCTAGTTTAATGACCAGATGGTGGCTAGTTTAATGACCAGGTAGTGGCTAGTTTAATGACTAGGTGGTGGCTAGTTTAATGTCCAGGTAGTGGCTAATTTAATGTCCAGGTAGTGGCTAGTTTAATGACCAGGTAGTGGCTAGTTTAATGGCCAGGTAGTGGCTAGTTTAATGACCAGGTGGTGGCTAGTTTAATGACCAGGTGGTGGCTAGTTTAATGACCAAATGGTGGCTAGTTTAATGACCAGGTGGTGGCTAGTTTAATGACCAGGTAGTGGCTAGTTTAATGACCAGGTAGTGGCTAGTTTACTGACCAGGTAGTGGCTAGTTTAATGACCAGGTAGTGGCTAGTTTAATGACTAGGTGGTGGCTAGTTTAATGACCAGGTAGTGGCTAGTTTAATGACTAGGTGGTGGCTAGTTTAATGTCCAGGTAGTGGCTAGTTTAATGTCCAGATGGTGGCTAGTTTAATGACCAGGTGGTGGCTAGTTTAATGACCAGATGGTGGCTAGTTTAATGACCAGGTAGTGGCTAGTTTAATGACCAGATGGTGGCTAGTTTAATGACCAGATGGTGGCTAGTTTAATAACTAGGTGTTGGCTAGTTTAATGACCAGGTGGTGGCTAGTTTAATGTCCAGGTAGTAGCTAGTATAACAGCAGGTGAGTTTCTCTTATGACCCTCTACAATAGACATTCAGTAGTTCAGCTAGGAAGGATGCGTCACAAATGGTACCCTATATAGTGAACTACCCTTGACAAGGACCCATAGGTAGTGCACTATGTAGGGAATCGGGTGCCATTTGGGACTCCCCCAAGAGATGTCCACAGGACACAGTGGAGAGCCAGTGCAGAACCAGTACCTGATTATAGATATTGATTTCGGATATACAGGCTATAATGTGTGTATAAACATGAATAAATTGCTTACTAAACATGAATAAACTGCTTACTAAACATGTATAGACTGCTTACTAAACATGAATAGACTGCTTACTAAACATTTATAAACTGCTTACTAAACATTTATAAACTGCTTACTAAACATGAATAAACTGCTTACTAAACATGAATAAACTGCTTACTAAACATGAATAAACTGCTTACTAAACATGAATAAACTGCTTACTAAACATGAATAAACTGCTTACTAAACATGAATAAACTGCTTACTAAACATTTATAAACTGCTTACTAAACATGAATAAACTGCTTACTAAACATGAATAAACTGCTTACTAAACATTTATAAACTGCTTACTAAACATTTATAAACTGCTTACTAAAAATGTATAAAATGCTTACTAAACATGTATAAACTGCTTACTAAACATGAATAAACTGCTTACTAAACATGAATAAACTGCTTACTAAACATGAATAAACTGCTTACTAAACATGAATAAACTGCTTACTAAACATTTATAAACTGCTTACTAAACATGAATAAACTGCTTACTAAACATTTATAAACTGCTTACTAAACATGAATAAACTGCTTACTAAACATGTATAAACTGCTTACTAAACATTTATAAACTGCTTACTAAACATGAATAAACTGCTTACTAAACATGAATAAACTGCTTACTAAACATGTATAAACTGCTTACTAAACATGTGTAAACTGCTTACTAAACATTAATAAACTGCTTACTAAACATGTGTAAACTGCTTACTAAACATGTATTAACTTATAATTACACTCATGGTGGAGCAGTTGACTTTAAAGGACACAGAGAGTTACATACAAGTTGGAAGTTTACATACACTTAGGTTGGAGTCATTAAAACTCGTTATTCAACCACTCCACAAATTTCCTGTTAACAAACTATAGTTTTGGCAAGTCGGCTAGGACATCTACTTTGTGCGTGACACAAGTAATTTTTCCAACAATTGTTTACAGACAGATTATTTCACTTATAATTCACTGTATCACAATTCCAGTGGTCAGAAGTTTACATACTTGGAAATTCCAGAAAATTGTCATGGCTTTAGAAGCTTCTGATAAGCTAATTGACATGATTTAAGTCAATTGGAGATGTACTTGTGGGTGTATTTCAAGGCCTACCTTCAAACTCAGTGCCTCTTTGCTTGACATCATGGGAAAATCAAAAGAAATCAGCCAAGACCTCAGAAAACAATGGTAGACCTCCACAAGTCTGGTTCATCCTTGGGAGCAATTTCCAAATGCCTGAAGGTACCACGTTCATCTGTACAAACAATAGTACGCAAGTATAAACGCAATGGGACCACGCTGTCATCATACCGCTCAGGAAGGAGACGCGTTCTGTCTCCTAGAGATGAACGTACTTTGGTGTGAAAAGTGCAAATCAATCCCAGAACAACAGCAAAGGACCTTGTGAAGATGCTGAAGGAAACAGGTACAACAGTATCTATATCCACAGTAAAACAAGTCCTATATCGACATAACCTGAAAGGTGCTCAGCAAGGAAGAAGCCACTGCTCCAAAACTGCCATAAAAAAGCCAGACTACGGTTTGCTACTGCACATGGGGACAAAGATTGTGCTTTTTGGAGACATGTCCTCTATTCTGATGAAACAAAAATATAACTGTTTGGCCATAACGACCATTGTTATGTTTGGAGGAAAAAGGGGGTGGCTTGCAAGCGAAGAACACCATCCCTCCCGTGAAGCATGGGGGTGGCAGCATCATGTTGTGGGGGTGCTTTGCTGAAGGAGGGACTGGTGCACTTCACAAAATAGATGGCATCAAGAGGCAGGAAATTTGAGGATATATTGAAGCAGCATCTCAAGACCTCAATTAGGAAGTTCTAGCTTCACAAATGGGTCTTCCAAATGGACAATGACCCCAAGCATACTTCCAAAGTTGTGGCAAAATGGCTTAAGGACAACAAAGTCAAGGTATTGGAGTGGCCATCACAAAGCCCTGACCTCAATTCTATAGAACATTTGTGGGCAGAACTGAAAACGCGTGTGTGAGCAAGGAGGCCTACAAACCTGACTCAGTTCCACCAGCTCTGTCAGGAGGAATGGGCCAAAATTCACCGAACTTATTGTGGGAAGCTTGTGGAAGGCTACCCAAAATGTTTGCCCCAAGTTAAACAATTTAAAGGCAATGCTACCAAATACTAATTGAGTGTATGTAAACTTCTGACCCACTGGGAATGTCAGGAAAGAATTCAATCATTCTCTCTACTATTATTCTGACATTTCACATTCTTAAAATAAAGTGGTGATCCTAACTGACCTAAGACAGGAATTTTTACGAGGATTAAATGTCAGGAATTGTGAAAAACTGAGTTTAAATGTATTTGGCTAAGGTGTATGTAAACTTCCGACTTCAACTGTAGGACATTCAGTAGGGTGAGTAGTTGACTTTAAAGGACACAGAGAGTTACATAGATAGAGGACCTTCAGTAGGCTGGACAAGACTGGAAACATGTTGGGTTCTACATCATCACGATATATTAGCTTATATAGTAAGTTAGCTTATGTTATACAGTTTGTAACAGAGCACCATTACATTTTAGTACTTTTCAAAGCTGGCTGGTTTGTTTACACGTTCATATCAAGAGTGCTGAGTTTTGGAGATTCAACCCAACTTTAAAATGACACAGAATCTAAGTGCTACATTTCCTGAAAACCCCATAAATGTAAACAGATGAACAGAGTAAACTGTCCATTTCCTGGTAATATTACAAGAGGCAATAAAAAGTAGCAAAACATTCCACCAAAAGACTTGAAAGAGTATTAAACCGTTTAAAATCATTCATAGTAAATAGTTATCCTTCAGCATCTTTTAGTGATGTCGTTTTTATACATTTAAAATTACAGAAAGAATCCTAGACATTTAAAAAAAAAATTTTTTTATAGATCCGACAAGGATGGATTCCTCTATTACAGAGGTCACCGACCTTTTTCAGAGTCGAAATGCAAGCTGAGATCTACCGCTCAGATTTTATTTTAACATGACTTAAATAAGGGAAGCCTAAGCAACATTAACCAATTTAAAAACAGTTCTGAATCAATGAGGTTTGTACAGTAAGCTATAGGCCCAATATATTATCACTGCATACTGTCTATGCTTGACTTGCCTTGACAATGTTATTATTCTGGGACCATTTTGAAATTATATATTTTTTAAATGTTGGTATATGATCAAACTGGTAATAGATAATTTGTTGTATTACTTGTGATGTTACATCTGATTGAGCATAATCATATAGTTTGTTTTTTTACTGGACTGATGGCCTGCATCTGATGGTCAGTCTGAGAGGAGAGAGGGAGCAGTGAGGCTGTCTCTCACCAGGCTCTCCCTCCCTCCTCTCTCCATCCCTCCGCTGAGAAAAGGGGACACAGTTTTCCAGCCGATGGCAAAATTTAAGTTGCACTGCATTACTTGTGCCTCGTGCACCAATTCATGTTGTTACTCCTATGATCAGAGGAAGTGAAATATTCCTCTGGGCCAGTCGGATAGGCAAAGTTCTACCTTCAGATACTGTTGTTTTTCATAATTGTCCAAACACTGTAAGCGCTATGTAAACACTTTCTGTTTCTCTCTCAAGTATTCTACATAATTGTTCTATGGGCCCTATTCAGTCAAAAGCCAGAACCAGGTTTCCTGTATGAGTCATTTGGATCTAGAGACCGTTTCATAATGTAAACATTGTGTCGTCAATGTCATGAGGAAGACCGTCCTCCTCTTCCTCACTGGAGGAGCCTCCTCTGGTAAAGAGTGTGTTGTTCATCACCATTAGCCCGTTTCCGATGCGAGTTATGAGTGAGTAAACGGAACTTAATTCCAATGTTATGCAATTTCTTCTCTAAGCGTATTCTGGCCTTGATTATATGCACGGGGTAACTCATGTTTCAGCCAGCTATTTGTTAGCGGTAGAGATCGCATACATTGAGGTGTGGCAGAGGTATGTCTACAGATTCAGTCTACATATTCTGCCCTTGATTTAATACACAATTCCACCACCTTTAAACGATTAATCAAATGGAGCAACCTGTCGGTTCCAAGTGTGAAAAACATCTACTTTCTTTTTTTTTCTCTCTCCCCCGATTGAAACAACACCGTTCTTCATGCACTGTAGGGCCTAATGTACATATTTATAAGAGCTATCGGTAAGAGCTTGGTAAATGAGTAATCCGTTTGAATAAGGGGATTGTAAATATAAATGACAATTGTTTTAGATCTATTTTACCTTATGATCGCTGGAGGCAAATGTAAAACCAATCATTTGGCAGCAAACTGAAACATATCAACTTTCCCACAGCGACGTGATGTTTATGAAATGTTGTGCCATTTATGTAGAATTTAAATTGTAGGTCTATGGCCTTTTTAACTTGAAACTTTAATGTCAGCATGTGACATTTTAACCTTTGGGCAATTTCCAATGTTTTAATTAAATACTTTCATTTTCTTCCTCGGTAAACGCCGTCACGGAAGTGTGGTTGATCAAATTTAATGTAAAAAAAAAGAAAAGAAAAAAAAAGACATGTAGGTTAATGAAATCGCTCTGGAGCGGAGCGATTTGAACCCGAAGCATGGCGCAACACTTGTCATTAACACAGTTCCGTGGTTAGTGCAGGCAATAGACAGGGGTATAACATACTATTATACACTATTTCCCCTACTATAGTTATATACACACACATATTGCAACATTACCATGGGTTGAAGAACTGAATGTGTCATTTTTTCCCCCGAATTAATCAATCCACCGTTTTTTTTGTTTTCGTATGTAAAGGCTCTCTAAACCGTTTTTTCTTTCTTCCGTAGGTAAAGGCTCTCTAAACCGTTTTTTCTTTCTTCCGTAGGTAAAGGCTCTCTAAACCGTTTTTTTCTTTCTTCCGTAGGTAAAGGCTCTCTAAACCTAATATCCTAATATTCTGAACAGTTCTCTCCATGTAGTCTGTGGACAAAAAAACATCTAATTAAAGGTTCACCGAATTTAAAGGGATGGCTCTAATAAATGTACTGAAAACCCCATTGAGTGAATACGCCTGCACACTATGTCTGAATACCAACTACTGAGAAATGGGGAGAAAAGGTGAACACCAATAACAACTGTGGTTTTGACTAAATCACAGAAACCTGGTTAGAGCTAGAGACTGAAAAAGATCCCAGTCGTTTTAAAGAGTTTCTCTCTAGTTGAATCTACACTTCTCCCTACACTGGTCTTTTCTAGCATAGTTGTGTCTAGGTATACTACTCCCAAGAAAAACAGTTTCTCTCTAGTTTTATGTACAGAGGTGATAGTGTGGTTTACTTGGGGCAACATTACAGAACGTTCCGATAGAAATATATCACGCAGAAAATACATTCTTCTATGTCATGGAGAAGACACAATCATTGTGTCTTGAAACTGTATTTATCTGCAGCGTTCTGAACGTTTCAACCACTTCTGAACAAATCGATATATTACAATGAAATACACACTCTCTCATTTTGACACCCCAACGCCCCTCCAAACTCCCTCTATTGGTCAGGTGGAGAAATGACATCCCATATTTCTGTCACCTATTGGTCCAAAGTGTCACATTCTACTCTTCTCCTATTGGTCAGACCAGAGTTGCATTTATATATTTTTTGTTGTTGTTACAAATCGGTGTCCCATTCAGTAGGAAATTAGTTCTGGGATGTATTCATTCTGCCAAACAAAATGTTTTTGTTGCAAAATGTTTTGACCAACAGAACGAAACGGGGAGGAACCTACCTGAATTTTGTCCAATAGAAACTCTTGTTCTAGTTGCAAAACAAGACAAACAGTTTTGCTTGGCGGAATGAATACAGCCCGGCTAGCATCTCTCTGTTTAAAAAAAACTAAGTTTTCTCCTGTTAGTACAGAGTATAAGAAGCAAACCTGGTTTCAAATACGAGACAAATTGTTTCAAATACTTTCAGCGTTTCCTTGAGTCTGCCTGGGGTGAATTAATGGGGAGGTTGGGTCCGTTTTGGGACTTTTCTATCAGTTAATTAAGCCAGGCAAGCAGAAACAGCCACAGATAAAGTATCAAAGTATTTTAATCTATTTATTCATTTATTAATCTAATTTATTGAGATTTTTTTTTGTATTTGAAACCCTGGTCTGATAAACATCACAACTACTCTACGTAGGGTTGCAAAAATGTTCCCAGAATTCCTAGGTTTTCCAGAAATCCTGGTTGGAGGATTCAACATTTCCTGCTTGTTCTCTCAAAGGATTCTGGGAATCTTTTGACAAGGATTTTCTCTGAAAACCTGGGATGGAACCTATAGTCCCCAGGCCCAGACAGCGAGAGGTAAAGACTGGAAGACATGCTTGGTAAAGTAGATAAAGTATATAAAAGTCCAATAAATACATTTACAAATATCACTTAGAAAACAACAAACAATTCCTGTGGTCGTTATTTTTTACATCCCGGTGCCTGTGTCCCAAATGGCTCTCTATTCGTGGGAACTTACAGGATATATCTCCTATTTTATGTGTGAATTGAAAATGTGTTTTTTGTGTGTTTTTTTTTGCATATCCCAAATCTCCCTGAGACACCCTCAGAGAGTAGGGTCACGACTAAGGGGGATCAACCATTATTGACAGCGACCCTAGACCAGTTAAGGTTAAGTGCCTTGCTCAAGGGCAGTAGGACAGATTTTTTTCACCCTGTCGGCTTGGGGGGAATTCAAAACTAGCAACCTTTCGGTTACTAATCCCAACGCTCTAACCGATAGGCTACCTGCCTCCCCATTATTATTTGTAGATCAGTCAATCGTAAATATGTTTGATATATTTGAAACACCCTGAATCAAAAGGTGAGGGGGTACAGGTACGTAACCTACCCACAGGTAATATCCATGCAGAGAGAGCGGAAGACTGGAGCGGATTTGGATTCCGTCTGGATTGGAAGCGCTTCTATTAAGTATTACTGTTTGCTGGTAAAACTGAAACAGTTTATAAAACATCCTTTTAAACGTGGATTAAAATCATCTGTACCAATCCTGGTATCTGAAGACTGTTGGACATCACGTGCTGGTAAAAAGTTTGTACTGAAAAAGAAAACCTGGACCGGAGTATAAGGTGCCTCCTCGAGACTGTTATTTTATCCATGGTTCCATTTGGTTGGTGGTAAAGCACCGGTACAGACAAATCCGTGGTAGCGGAAATGGACTGGCCTTGAATCGGTGTGTTATAAATGCCGGTCCAGTTTCTGGTCCCAGTCCGTCCCTGCTTGGTGGAGGGGGTGGGGTGATGGTTCGGACCCGAATAACTAGAGACTACCACTGTTCCCATCTGGTGGTATACATACTCTCAGTCCGTCCGTCCGTCCATTCCTCTGTCGGTTTCTACTCATATAACATATATTGTCAGCCTGTCTGTCTGTTTCTATATACAATACATTGAAGTGGAGTCTGTTGTTGCAGAGCACAATACAATCTACATTGCAGCACTGCCCGTGGTTGCTGTTTCAATACACTACAGTCGTTCAACGTAGTCCGTGGTTGAATGCACTACATCCTAACATTCTAGAGCTAGCTAGCCAGTCAGCTTCCTTAAAGAGATAGAGAGGTCTCCCTTGTTCATCAGTTAGCTGGTTCCACTTGCAGGCCAAGCACAAGCTAGCCAGTCAGCTACACATCCAGGTGAGGACAGAGAGACAGAGACTGAGAGAGTGAGAGAGAGAGAGAGATCCTTAAAGAGATAAGTCTCCAGTGTTCTTCAATTTGCTGGTGGTGAATGGAGACATACAGTATTTTTGTACCTTCATGGAGTCTACAGGGTACAGCAGAGCGGCTAGGTCAGCTAGTATGAGTCTATGGGTACATAGATGCTAGTGAAGTTAGCCATCAACAGGCGAGGTCAGCTAGTGTGAGTCTATAGGTACATATATGCTAGTGGAGTTAGCCATCAACAGGCTAGGTCAGCTAGTCTTAGTCTATAGGTACAGAGATGCTAGTGAAGTTAGCCATTGAGAGGCTAGGTCAGCTAGTCTTAGTCTATAGGTACAGAGATGCTAGTGAAGTTAGCCATCAACAGGCTAGGTCAGCTAGTCTTAGTCTAGGTACAGAGATGCTAGTGAAGTTAGCCATCAACAGGCTAGGTCAGCTAGTCTTAGTCTATAGGTACAGAGATGCTAGTGAAGTTAGCCATTGAGAGGCTAGGTCAGCTAGTCTTAGTCTATAGGTACAGAGATGCTAGTGAAGTTAGCCAAGGAGAGGCTAGGTCAGCTAGTCTTAGTCTATAGGTACAGAGATGCTAGTGGAGTTATCCATCGTGAGGCTAGGTCAGCTAGTCTTAGTCTATAGGTACAGAGATGCTAGTGGAGTTATCCATCGTGAGGCTAGGTCAGCTAGTCTTAGTCTATAGGTACAGAGATGCCAGTGGAGTTATCCATCGTGAGGCTAGGTCAGCTAGTCTTAGTCTATAGGTACAGAGATGCTAGTGGAGTTATCCATCAACAGGCTAGGTCAGCTAGTCTTAGTCTATAGGTACAGAGATGCTAGTGGAGTTAGCCATCAAGAGGCTAGGTCAGCTAGTCTTAGTCTATAGGTACAGAGATGCTAGTGGAGTTATCCATTGAGAGGCTAGGTCAGCTAGTCCTAGTCTATAGGTACAGAGATGCCAGTGGAGTTATACATCGTGAGGCTAGGTCAGCTAGTCTTAGTCTATAGGTACAGAGATGCTAGTGGAGTTAGCCATTGAGAGGCTAGGTCAGCTAGCCTGGGTCAATGGCTACAGAGATGCTAGTGGAGTTAGCCATCAAGAGGCTAGGTTAGCTAGCCTGGGTCAATGGCTACAGAGATGCTAGTGGGGTTAGCCAATGAGAGGCTAGGTCAGCTAGCCTGGGTCAATGGCTACAGAGATGCTAGTGGGGTTAGCCAATGAGTGGCTAGGTCAGCTAGCCTGGGTCAATGGCTACAGAGATGCTAGTGGAGTTAGCCAACGAGAGGCTAGCAGAAAGGCATTGCTAGAGTATATTAGCGATGCTAGTGGAGTTCTGTCTTTTCTCTTTTCTTACAGCCGTAGTAGCTGGAGAGAACACCCATCTTATCTAGCACTTAAACCTCGTGCAACATTATATCAGAAAAGTCATCTTGGTGAAACCAGAACTTGCGTGACTGGTCAGATAAATTCTGTGTCCATACAGTACGTGTTAAGAGAAGAGATAGAACGAGGATCGAAACTGGAACAAAGAGCTCCATCCTGTCTTTATGCAAGTTACGGACCAAAATGTCCCCTCCACTTTTGAAAGACGATATCACCAGCGAAAATAGTGATTTTGTCCAAAACACCTGAACTAACGCTGGTCGTTATCTCACACATTCCGTTGTATATTGACAGATGTACACTACCATTTCTGTCTCAGAAGTCTGTCCACGAGAGATTAACAGTAAAGAGATGAAAAGAAAAAGAAAGACAGGAAGAGAGAAAAGTGAGCTCATCTCATGAGGGGGTTGAGCCGAGCAGGCGAGTGACAGTGATTGGGTGACACTCGGTGAGTAGGCGTCGCCGGTCCTGGAGACTGATTCTGATTGGAGAATCCTCTGTGAGTGGGCGTGGCCGGTCCTGGAGACTGATTCTGATTGGAGAATCCTCTGTGAGTGGGTGTGGCCGGCCCTGGAGACTGATTCTGATTCTCTCTGTGACTAGGGGAGTAGCCATGTGTAGGTGCGGGGGGCAGGTATCCTCCACAGTAGTGAGAGGGGGCTTCAAACCCCGTCCCTCCTCCCATCCCGGGAGAGGAGGAAAAGAGGCAGGAAGACGGAGTGGGGGAGGTGGAGAAGGAGCGGTGGATGGGAGAGGAGCAGGGGGAGCAGAGAGGTGAGGTCTGTAGACGCCAGAGGAGCTCCTCATTGTTACGGCTCAGTCGTTTCTTCTCTCCGTTCTCCTTCTCTACATTCTCCTGCAGGTTAGCGTTCTCCTCTGAGAGTTGCCTGGATGGGAAAGTGAGACAGGGTTATATGTGACCCGTGTCAGGTAACTAGGCACATGGCGCACATCACTACTTCACAGGAGAGGCATTTGAACGTAAACATATTCTGGAACATGTGATCTTTCACGTGGCTTCGTAACAAACTTGTAATGCCATCTGTAAATACAATTAAAATGGTTAAATTACGAACCTAGTTGGTTTAGCAACAGAAACATACGGGAACCTTTCCGCTAGCCATGATTGGCTGAGATAATGGCTGGGCTGGACATGCCGAGAGATGAGTTCGGATTGGTCTGCCATGTAGCATGCTTCTGTCTAGAACTTGAGCTGCTCAGTATGTGTATGCAATTCTTTCTAATGCGGCTTTTTTGAAAAAATATTTACGAAGAACTGCGACGAAGAAGTTGACCGAGTTTTGAAATCAGTGGAATGCAGAGTATGATAGCTAAGGAGATGGAGAAAATGCTGGTGTTTTGATTACGAATATGTGGACGGAGTCAAAAAGAGAACACACAGAAGACTTTTGTAAAAAAAACAAAAAAAACAGCTGTCTCCGGATTACATCTTCAAACTAAGGGTAACCATGGCAGCCGTGACAGAGAGGGAGAAGTGTCCATGTATACAGGTAAGAGTCTCTAGCTACATTTTCAGATATTATACGCTTCTAATTTTGTCAGAAAGTTGTTTTCATTGCAAATTAAAGCGTACTGTTAGCTCGCTAGTTAACATTAGCTGGCTGGCTCACTCGCTAGCTAACGTTACGTGTATGATCTGTGTAGTAATATTATTCTTATCTTATCTTATTGTATTGCTAGTTATAGCCTAATGTTAGCTAGCTAGCTATCATTGAACATAGCTAGTTGGTTCGCTTTAGCTACCTGTAGATTCATGCAGGGTAGTAATGTTATGAGTTGGGATTATGGTTCATTGTTTAGCTAACTAGCTACATGTCTAAACAAAATAGTATCCTGTGCATGTGACAAATAAACTTTGATTTTATTTGATATAGTTTGTGTTTACCAGAGACGGTAATGTGAAGAAGAAGACCTGCACCAAAGTCAAATGAAGATATAAAGTTAGGCAAATTCTAAAATCCTCAAGGTAGAAGAAAAGCCCTGCTTTTATTTCACAAAAATCACAGAAACGTAAACTAATCTCTGTTAATTAGCTTGCTATTAACATGTAAATAAGTGTTGTGAGTTTATTTTCCTGTAATAATGAATAAAAATTTGCTGAAGTTATGACGTTGTCAAGCTATGATATGGCCATTATTTGAACTGGTTAGCTAGCTAACAAGCTAACAAGCTAGAAATGAACCAAAACAATGTTTATAAAGTTGCTTTCGTTGCTTCGTTTGCTAGATTTACATATGTGACCAACTGCCTCGATTTCATCTTATGTAGTAAAATTTGAAAATAATGTTTTTTAAATTCCATAAAAGGAGAATCTATGAGCTAGAAAATGGTACATCATATACTGCATTTTAGGAACAATGGGAAAGTTATTCTGCTTTGAACGTTGATAAACTTGTAAACTCACTTTTGTGAAAATGGCCCTTGAATAATTTTGGCACACCTACTGGAGAGCTCGTCCTTTGTCTACACTCATTCAGTGTCGTTCACACCCTCTTAAGCCTTAGCCCCACCCATCTCTTTAAGGATTAACATGTGAGGCCATGTGGTAGATACATGCTATATCAAATAAAATACATGTTTATTTGTCACATGCACAGGATACAGAAGGTGTAAATTGTATAGTTATGGTACTTGCATAGTATCAATATCAAAAATATTCCTGGAATTTTGCTATCCTACTGAAAACAACTAGTAAGAAAAGGCATGTGCAAGTTGTATTGTTATTTGTTTTGTTGTTTTCCAGGTGTATGCGTGTGTTACCTGGACAGGGCTAGGTTATTGTCTATACGGGCCATCAGGTCTTCGTTCTGCTGCTGTAGCACCTGCATCCGTTCCTCTAACACAACGTTCTTCTGGGCCTGCTCACAAAAACACAGAAACAACTCTACTGTCTTCTGGGCCTGCTCACAAAAACACAGAGACAACTCTACTGTCTTCTGGGCCTGCTCACAAAAACACAGAGACAACTCTACTTTCTTCTGGGCCTGCTCACAAAAACACAGAGACAACTCTACTGTCTTCTGGGCCTGCTCAAAAACACAGAGACAACTTTACTGTCTTCTGGGCCTGCTCAAAAAACACAGAGACAACAGAGACAACTCCAATGTCTTCTGGGCCTGCTCACAAACTGTACTGTCTGTGTACTGTACTGTCTATGTACTGTACTGTCTGTGTACTGTACTGTCTATGTACTGTACTGTCTGTGTACTGTACTGTACTGTCTGTGTACTGTACTGTGTGTGTAATGTACACTGTACTGTACTGTATGTGTACTGTACTGTCTGTGTACTGTACTGTACTGTCTATGTACTGTACTGTCTGTGTACTGTACTGTACTGTACTGTCCTGTCTGTTAGGGTGAGTGTGTACTGTCATTTCTTGTCTCTTAGGGTGAGTGTGTACTGTCCTGTCCTGTCTGTTAGGGTGAGTGTGTGTGTGTGACAGCCTCTCGATCCTACCACTCTCTCCAGGTCAGAGATCTTCTTCTCCTGTTGGTGAATCTGGTTGTTCTTCATCTCCACAACATCCTTCAAGCTCTTCAAATCCTCCTCAATGTGCTGGTATGGAGCTAGGGTATCCTACACACACACACACACACACACACACACACACACACACACACACACACACACACACACACACACACACACACACACACACACACACACACACACAACACACACACACACACACACACACACACACACACACACACACACACACACACACACACACACCGTGTTATCCCGCAGGGCTGAAGCCAGAGCATAAGCTAGTGTTTAGTTTCAGGTTTCAGGTGATTCGTAATGTGTTATAGTACCACTATGTGTTCATCTGTGCTTCTTCTCAGTGCCTCTTCGAAGCGCTTGGCTTTGTCCCTCAGGCTACTCTTCTGGAACAACAGGGTGTCCACCTGATCCTACACAACAACAACAACACAACATGTTAGTATACCGTCAGTGTACAAAACACACACGAGTAAACATGTCAATACATTTTAGAAATACAGGGTTCCAAAAGGTTTATTTGGCTGTCCCCATAGGAGAACCCCTTTTACATCTAGATAAAAACCTTTTAAATCTAGATAAAAACCTTTTAAATCTAGATAAAAACCTTTTAAATCTAGATAAAAAACTTTTTAAATCCAGATAAAAACCTTTTAAATCTAGATTAATACCTTTTTAAATCTAGATTAAAACCTTTTTAAATCTAGATAAAAACCTTTTTAAATCTAGATAAAAACCTTTTAAAATCTAGATAAAAACCTTTTTAAATCTAGATAAAAAACATTTTTAAATCTAGATAAAAACCCTTTAAATCTAGATAAAAACCCTTTAAATCTAGATAAAAACCTTTTAAATCTAGATAAAAAACTTTTAAATCTAGATTGGTTCCCATGTAGAAGCCTCCGTGGAAAGGCACATTTATATTTTTACTGATTCATTTGATTCTATTCATCAGAATCATATTATATATTTATGGATTCATTTGATTCTATTCATCAGAATCATATTATATATTTATTGATTCATTTGATTCTATTCATTAGAATCATATTATAGATTTACGGATTCATTTGATTCTATTCATCAGAATCACATGATATATTTATGGATTCATTTGATTCTATTCATCAGAATCATATTATATATTTATTGATTCATTTGATTCTATTCATTAGAATCATATTATATATTTATGAATTAATTTGATTCTTTTCATCAGAATCACATGATATATTTATGAATTAATTTGATTCTATTCATCAGAATCACATTATATATTTATGGATTCATTTGATTCCATTCATCAGAATCACATGATATATTTATGGATTCATTTGATTATTTTCGGGATTCAATCTTGAGATCCCCAAAAAGCCGCTCATGAAGCAAGCTGATCATTATTCTATCAAAACAATGGCAACTTCAAGATTGACTGTCTTGTTAGTAACTTGTGCGTTTACAATACCTGCAGAGAGAGTCTGAGCTTCTCAAAGTCTTCTTCCAGAGTTACCTTCTGCTGCTCATGAGCCTTCCTTAGGTCTAGAGAAAGCGAGAGAGAGAGAGAGGTAGAGAGAGAGAGAGAGAGAGAGAGAGGTAGAGAGAGAGAGAGAGCGAGACAGAGAGAGAGACAGAGAGAGAGAAAGAGGTAGAGAGAGACAGAGAGAGAGAGAAAGAGAGGTAGAGAGAGACAGAGAGAGAGAGCGAGAGAGAGAGAGAGAGACAGAGAGAGAGAGACAGAGAGAGAGAAAGAGAGGTAGAGAGAGACAGAGAGAGACAGAGAGAGAGACAGAGAGACAGAGAGACACAGATAGAGAGACAGAGAGAGAGAGACAGAGAGAGAGAAAGAGAGGTGGAGAGAGAGAGAGACACAGAGAGAGAGAAAGAGAGGTAGAGAGAGACAGAGAGAGACAGAGAGAGACAGAGAGAGAGAGAGAGAGAGAGAGAGAGAGAGAGAGACAGAGAGAGAGAGAGAGAGAGAGAGAGAGAAAGAGAGACAGAGAGACAGAGAGACAGAGAGAGAGAAACAGAGAGAGAGAGAGAGAGATACCAGTCATGTGTGCTTTGGTTTTGCATTCCTTTTGGGGACAATTCAGACAACTGGGGTCCCCACAACGAAAAAGGCTATTTTAGGTTTAGGGGTTCAGTTTAGGGTTAGAATTAGGGTTAGAATTAGGGTTTAGGAGATATGGTTTGGGAAAATATGATTTTGAATGGAAATAATTTGTTTGGTCCCTACAAGGATAGTAAGACCAACGTGTATCTTACCCCTCATGGTGCGAGCATGCTCCTCGTACAGCGTTGTCATGGTAATGTTGTGCATGTCCCTCAGCTCTTGAATGGCTGCCTCGTGGTTCACCGTCAGCTCATCCATCTGATTGGATGATTGATTGTTTGATTGATTGATCCACCATCACTTGCACAATTGTGTGAGAAAAAAGCAATTTCCCACCCTGTCCCTTTGACCATCTCATGAAGAACGGAACTACATTTCCCATCATGCCTGTCAACAATTGTTAGGTTTGTTAATTGCTTTATAAGTAATGGAGTCTTAACTCATAACATAAATTACACCAGAAGAACTCTATTTCCCATGATCCCACAGTCAGTCACCTGCTCCTGCTGCTGGGTCCTGATCTCCTCCACCTCTTCCTGATGCTCCGCCCTCAGGTGTTCCGTCTCCTTTGAGTGACAGACCCTTAGCTCCGCCTCCACCGCCGCTAGCTCCTCCTCCTGCTGCAGCTGCAGCTCCGCGAGCTCCCGCTCAAACCCCACCTCCAGCTCCGCCTTCTCCTTTTGCAGCCTCTCCCATTGAGTGGTGTTAGAAGCTGGAGGGGACGAGTAGAGTGGTAGGAGGCGATTTTTATTTAAAAAATTCATATTTAACCTTAATTTAACTAGTTTAATTGACAAATGTCTGTTTGTTTTTTATTGACAAAGGAATGTTTCTTCTTTATAAAAATAAAGAACAAAATAAAGACCTGGTGTGTTTTTCACTCACCGACTTCCTGTTTGATCCTCTGAATCTCCAGGGAGAGCTCTTTCTCCTTCTCTGTAGCGCTCTCATTCTGGTACACACACACACACACGCGCACGGACGCACACACACACACACACACGCACACGCACACACGCTCGCACACACGCACGCACGCACACACACACACACACACACACACGCAAGCAAGCACACACACACACACGCAGACGCACGCACACGCACAGACAGAGAGAGAGAGAGAGAGAGTCACATTTAACAACACAATCACATATGATAACATCTAATCAGTCACAAGATTATCTGACACATCAGCCAATTATCCTATTTACACGTTGTAGTCGATGTACTGAACTGTCTATGTACTGTCTGTGTACTGTACTGTAACTATTTACACGTTGTAGTCGATGTACTGTACTGTCTATGTACTGTCTGTGTACTGTACTGTAACTATTTACACGTTGTAGTCGATGTACTGTACTGTCTATGTACTGTCTGTGTACTGTACTGTAACTATTTACACGTTGTAGTCGATGTACTGTACTGTCTATGTACTGTCTGTGTACTGTACTGTAACTATTTACACGCTGTAGTTGATGTACTAAACTGTCTGTGTACTGTACTGTAACTATTTACACGTTGTAGTCGATGTACTGTACTGTCTATGTACTGTCTGTGTACTGTACTGTAACTATTTACACGTTGTAGTCGATGTACTGTACTGTCTATGTACTGTCTGTGTACTGTACTGTAACTATTTACACGCTGTAGTCGATGTACTAAACTGTCTGTGTACTGTACTGTAACTATTTACACGTTGTAGTCGATTAGTGTTTCTGACTTATATCAATGCCACATAGGTCGTTCATTACCAAAGAAGTTGGTTCTAGCAGGCAGTTCCCCTTTTAAAAAAGGCACCACGTAGGGCTGTGTAACTGGAAGCTCCTGGGTAACGGTTTCCCCTAGGTACAGATCTAGGATCAGCTGCCCCTCTCCCAGTCCTAACCTTAACCAGTAGTGGATTAAATTCTAAACTGACCTTAGATCAGTGTCCAGGGATGACTTCTCCCTACACTGAAACTGAGAGTGGGACTGGGTGTAGGACTGCAATGACACACAGACAGACACCAGAGGGAGCGATCATATCGCAAATGAGATAAAGAGACAAATTACTACAAAGGTTCTGGGATATTCATGTACGCATTCTATTGATACAACAAAGTTACCTCATCTCACTCCCCTTACCTCATCTCACTCCCCTTACCTCATCTCACTCCCCTTACCTCATATCATCTCACTCCCCTTACCTCATCTCACTCCCCTTACCTAATCTCACTCCCCTTACCTCATCTCATCTCACTCCCCTTACCTCATATCATCGCACTCCCCTTACCTCATATCATCGCACTCCCCTTACCTCATCTCACTCCCCTTACCTCATATCATCTCACTCCCCTTACCTCATCTCACTCCCCTTACCTCATCTCACTCCCATTACCTCATATCATCTCACTCCCCTTACCTCATATCATCTCACTCCCCTTACCTCATCTCACTCCCCTTACCTCATATCATCTCACTCCCCTTACCTCATCTCACTCCCGTTACCTCATCTCACTCCCATTACCTCATCTCATCTCACTCCCCTTACCTCATATCATCGCACTCCCCTTACCTCATATCATCGCACTCCCCTTACCTCATCTCACTCCCCTTACCTCATATCATCTCACTCCCCTTACCTCATCTCACTCCCCTTACCTCATCTCACTCCCATTACCTCATATCATCTCACTCCCCTTACCTCATATCATCTCACTCCCCTTACCTCATCTCACTCCCCTTACCTCATATCATCTCACTCCCCTTACCTCATCTCACTCCCCTTACCACATCTTACTCCCCTTACCTCATATCATCTCACTCCCCTTACCTCATATCATGGCACTCCCCTTACCTCATATCATCTCACTCCCCTTACCTCATATCATCTCACTCCCCTTACCTCTTCTCACTCCCCTTACCTCATCTCACTCCGCTTACCTCATATCATCTCAATCCCCTTACCTCATATCATCTCACTCCCCTTACCTCATCTCAATCCCCTTACCTCATATCATCTCACTCCCCTTACCTCATCTCACTCCCCTTACCTCATCTCACTCCCCTTACCTCATATCATCGCACTCCCCTTACCTCATATCATCTCACTCCCCTTACCTCATATCATCTCACTCCCCTTACCTCATCTCACTCCCCTTACCTCATCTCACTCCCCTTACCTCATATCATCTCAATCTCCTTACCTCATATCATCTCACTCCCCTTACCTCATCTCAATCCCCTTACCTCATACCATCTCACTCCCCTTACCTCATCTCAATCCCATTACCTCATATCATCTCACTCCAATTACCTCATATCATCGCACTCCCCTTACCTCATATCATCTCACTCCCCTTACCTCATATCATCTCACTCCCCTTACCTCATCTCACTCCCCTTACCTCATATCATCTCAATCCCCTTACCTCATATCTACTCACTCCCCTTACCTCATCTCAATCCCCTACCTCATATCATCTCACTCCCCTTAACTCATCTCACTCCCCTTACCTCATCTCACTCCCCTTACCTCATCTCACTCCCCTTACCTCATATCATCTCACTCCCCTTACCTCATCTCACTCCCCTTACCTCATATCATCTCACTCCCCTTACCTCATATCATCTCACTCCCCTTACCTCATATCATCTCACTCCCCTTACCTCATCTCACTCCCCTTACCTCATCTCAATCCCCTTACCTCATCTCACTCCCCTTACCTCATATCATCTCACTCCCCTTACCTCATCTCACTCCTCTTACCTCGTATCATCTCACTCCCCTTACCTCATCTCACTCCCCTTACCTCGTATCATCTCACTCCCCTTACCTCATCTCACTCCCCTTACCTCATATCATCTCACTCCCCTTACCTCATCTCACTCCCCTTACCTCGTATCATCTCACTCCCCTTACCTCATATCATCTCACTCCCCTTACCTCATATCTTCTCACTCCCCTTACCTCATATCATCTCACTCATCTCACTCCCCTTACCTCATCTCACTCCCCTTACCTCATATCATCTCACTCCCCTTACCTCATATCATCTCACTCCCCTTACCTCATCTAACTCCCCTTACCTCATATCATCTCACTCCCCTTACCTCATGTCATCTCACTCCCCTTGCCTCATATCATCTCACTCCACTTATATCATATCATCTCACTCCCCTTACCTCATCTCACTCCCCTTACCTCGTATCATCTCACTCCCCTTACCTCGTATCATCTCACTCCCCTTACCTCATCTCACTCCCCTTACCTCATATCATCTCACTCCCCTTACCTCATATCATCTCACTCCCCTTACCTCATATCATCTCACTCCCCTTACCTCATATCATCTCACTCCCCTTACCTCATCTCACTCCCCTTACCTCGTATCATCTCACTCCCCTTACCTCATCTCACTCCCCTTACCTCATCTCACTCCCCTTACCTCATATCATCTCACTCCCCTTACCTCATATCATCTCACTCCACTTACCTCATATCATCTCACTCCCCTTACCTCATCTCACTCCCCTTACCTCGTATCATCTCACTCCCCTTACCTCATCTCACTCCCCTTACCTCATCTCACTCCCCTTACCTCATATCATCTCACTCCCCTTACCTCATCTCACTCCCCTTACCTCGTATCATCTCACTCCCCTTACCTCATATCATCTCACTCCCCTTACCTCATCTCAATCCCCTTACCTCATCTCACTCCCCTTACCTCATATCATCTCACTCCCCTTACCTCATCTCAATCCCCTTACCTCATCTCACTCCCCTTACCACATCTCACTCCCCTCACATCATCTCACTCCCCTTACCTTATCTCACTCACCTTAACTCATCTCACTCCCCTTACCTCATCTCACTCCCCTTACCTCTTATCATCTCACTCCCCTTACCTCATATCATCGCACTCCCCTTACCTCATATCATCTCACTCCCCTTACCTCATATCATCTCACTCCCCTTACCTCATATCATCTCACTCCCCTTACCTCATCTCACTCCCCTTACCTCATCTCACTCCCCTTACCTCATCTCACTCCCATTACCTCATCTCACTCCCCTTACCTCATCTCACTCCCCTTACCTCATCTCATCGCACTCCCCTTACCTCTTATCATCTCACTCCCCTTACCTCATATCATCGCACTCCCCTTACCTCATATCATCTCACTCCCCTTACCTCATATCATCGCACTCCCCTTACCTCATATCATCTCACTCCCCTTACCTCATATCATCTCACTCCCCTTACCTCATCTCACTCCCCTTACCTCATCTCACTCCCCTTACCTCATCTCACTCCTCTTACCTCATCTCAATCCCCTTACCTCATATCATCTAACTCCTCTTACCTCATTTCATCTCACTCCCCTTTTACCTCATCTCACTCCTCTTACCTAATGTATTTATCCCTGTGTTTCCTGTCCTCTGTACTCACTCCCCTTACCTCATCTCACTCCCCTTACCTCATCTCACTCCCATTACCTCATCTCACTCCCCTTAGCTCATCTCACTCCCCTTACCTCATCTCATCGCACTCCCCTTACCTCTTATCATCTCACTCCCCTTACCTCATATAATCTCACTCCCCTTACCTCATATCATCTCACTCCCCTTACCTCATCTCACTCCCCTTACCTCATCTCACTCCCCTTACCTCATCTCACTCCTCTTACCTCATCTCAATCCCCTTACCTCATATCATCTCACTCCCCTTACCTCATCTCAATCCCCTTACCTCATCTCACTCCCCTTACCTCATATCATCTCACTCCCCTTACCTCATATCATCTCACTCCCCTTACCTCATATCATCGCACTCCCCTTACCTCATATCATCTCACTCCCCTTACCTCATATCATCGCACTCCCCTTACCTCATATCATCTCACTCCCCTTACCTCATATCATCGCACTCCCCTTACCTCATATCATCTCACTCCCCTTACCTCATATCATCTCACTCCCCTTACCTCATATCATCTCACTCCCCTCACATCATCTCAATCCCCTTACCTCATATCATCTCACTCCCCTTACCTCATCTCAATCCCCTTACCTCATCTCACTCCCCTTACCTCATATCATCTCACTCCCCTTACCTCATCTCACTCTCCTTACCGCATATCATCTCACTCCCCTTACCTCATCTCACTCCCCTTACCTCATATCATCTCAATCCCCTTACCTCATATAATCTCACTCCCCTTACCTCATCTCACTCCCCTTACCTCATCTCACTCCCCTTACCTCATCTCACTCCCCTTACCTCATCTCATTCCCCTTACCTCATCTCACTCCCCTTACCTCATATCATCTCACTCCCCTTACCTCATATCATCTCACTCCCCTTACCTCATATCATCTCACTCCCCTTACCTCATATCATCTCACTCCCCTTACCTCATCTCATTCCCCTAACCTCATCTCACTCCCCTTACCTCATCTCACTCCCCTTACCTCATCTCATCTCACTCCCCTTACCTCATATCATCTCACTCCCCTTACCTCATCTCACTCCTCTTACCTCATATCATCTCACTCCCCTTACCTCATCTCATTCCCCTTACCTCATATCATCTCACTCCCCTTACCTCATATCATCTCACTCCCCTTACCTCATATCATCTCACTCCCCTTACCTCATCTCATCTCACTCCCCTTACCTCATATCATCTCACTCCCCTTACCTCATCTCACTCCCCTTACCTCATCTCATTCCCCTTACCTCATCTCACTCCCCTTACCTCATATCATCTCACTCCCCTCACCTCATATCATCTCAATCCCCTTACCTCATATCATCTCACTCCCCTTATCTCATCTCACTCCCCTTATCTCATCTCACTCCCCTTACCTCATATCATCTCACTCCCCTTACCTCATATCATCTCACTCCCCTTACCTCATCTCACTCCCCTTATCTCATCTCACTCCCCTTACCTCATATCATCTCACTCCCCTTACCTCATATCATCTCACTCCCCTTACCTCATCTCACTCCCCTTACCTCATCTCACTCCCCTTACCTCATCTCACTCCCCTTACCTCTTCTCACTCCCCTTACCTCATATTATCTCACTCCCCTTACCTCATATCATCTCACTCCCCTTACCTCATCTCACTCCCCTTACCTCATCTCACTCCCCTTACCTCATATCATCTCACTCCCCTTACCTCATCTCACTCCCCTTACCTCATCTCACTCCCCTTACCTCATATCATCTAACTCCTCTTACCTCATATCATCTCACTCCCCTTTTACCTCATCTCACTCCTCTTACCTAATGTATTTATCCCTGTGTTTCCTGTCTCTCTGTACCAATGTATTTATCCCTGTGTTTCCTGTCTCTCTGTACCATTGTATTTAACCCTGTGTTTCCTGTCTCTCTGTACCAATGTATTTATCCCTGTATTTCCTGTCTCTCTGTCCCAGTGTCTTTATCCCTGTGTTTCCTGTCTCTCTGTACCAGTGTATTTATCCCTGTGTTTCCTGTCTCTCTGTACCAGTGTATTTATCCCTGTGTTTCCTGTCTCTCTGTACCAGAGTATTTATCCCTGTGTTTCCTGTCTCTATCCCAGTGTATTTATCCCTGTGTTTCCTGTCTCTCTGTACCAGTGTATTTATCCCTGTGTTTCCTGTCTCTCTGTACCAGTGTATTTATCCCTGTGTTTCCTGTCTCTCTGTACCAGTGTATTTATCCCTGTGTTTCCTGTCTCTCTGTACCAGTGTATTTATCCCCGTGTTTCCTGTCTCTCTGTACCAGTGTATTTATCCCTGTGTTTACTGTCTTTCTGTACCAGTGTATTTATCCCTGTGTTTCCTGTCTCTCTGTACCAGTGTATTTATCCCTGTGTTTCCTGTCTCTCTGTACCAGTGTATTTATCCCTGTGTTTCCTGTCTCTCTGTACCAGTGTATTTATCCCTGTGTTTCCTGTCTCTCTGTACCAGTGTATTTATCCCTGTGTTTCCTGTCTCTCTGCCCCAGTGTATTTATCCCTGTGTTTCCAGTCTCTCTGTACCAGTGTATTTATCCCTGTGTTTCCTGTCTCTCTGTCCCAGTGTATTTATCTCCGTGTTTCCTGTCTCTCTGTACCAGTGTATTTATCCATGTGTTTCCTGTCTCTCTGTACCAGTGTATTTATCCCTGTCTTTCCTGTCTGTCTCAGCCAGTGTATTTATCCCTCTGTTTCCTGTCTCTCTGTACCAGTGTATTTATCCCTGTGTTTCCTGTCTCTCTGTCCCAGTGTATTTATCCCTGTGTTTCCTGTCTCTCTGTACCAGTGTATTTATCCCTGTGTTTCCTGTCTCTCTGCACCAGTGTATTAATCCCTGTGTTTCCTGTCTCTCTGTACCAGTGTATTTATCCCTGTGTTTCCTGTCTCTCTGCACCAGTGTATTTATCCCTGTGTTTCCTGTCTCTCTGTACCAGTGTATTTATCCCTGTGTTTCCTGTCTCTCTGTACCAGTGTATTTATCCCTGTGTTTCCTGTCTCTCTGTACCAGTGTATTTATCCCTGTGTTTCCCGTCTTTCTGTACCAGTGTATTTATCCCTGTGTTTCCTGTCTCTCTGTACCAGTGTATTTATCCCTGTGTTTCCTGTCTCTCTGCACCAGTGTATTTATCCCTGTGTTTCCTGTCTCTCTGTACCAGTGTATTTATCCCTGTGTTTCCCGTCTTTCTGTACCAGTGTATTTATCCCTGTGTTTCCTGTCTCTCTGTACCAGTGTATTTATCCCTGTGTTTCCCGTCTTTCTGTACCAGTTTGTCTTGTATGTTTTTCCAAGTCAACCAGCGTTTCTCCTGTTCTCCTGCTTTTTGCTATTGTCCTTTTTCTAGTCCTCCCGGTTTTGACCCTTGCCTGTTTTCTGGACTCTGTATCCACCTGCCTGACCATTCTGCCTGCCTTGACCTCGAGCCTGTCTTCCACTCTGTACCTCCTGGACTCTGATCTGGTTTTGACCTTTTTGCCTGTACACGACCATTCTCTTGCCTATTCCCTTTGGATGAATAAATATTGTAAGACTCCAACCATCTGCCTCCTGTGTCTGCATCTGGGTCTCGCCTTGTGTTATGATAGGAGATGATTGTGGACTACAGGAAAAGGAGGACCTGGCACGCCCTCATTCTCATCAACGGGGCTGAAGTGGAGCAGGTTGAGAGCTTCAAGTTCCCTCATCGACCTGGCCAAGGCTTTCGACTCTGTCAATCACCATGTTCTTATCGGCAGACTCACTCGCCTCGGTTTTTCTAATGACTGCCTTGCCTGGTTCACCAACTACTTTGCAGACAGAGTTCAGTGTGTCAAATCGGAGGGCATGTTGTCCGGTCCTCTGCCAGTCTCTATGGGGGTGCCACAGGGTTCAATTTTTCGGGCCGACTCTTTTCTCTGTATATATCAATGATGTTGCTCTTGCTGCGGGCGATTCCCTGATCCACCTCTACGCAGACGACACCATTCTATATACTTCCGGCCCGTCCTTGGACACTGTGCTATCTAACCTCCAAACGAGCTTCAATGCCATACAACACTCCTTCCGTGGCCTCCAACTGCTCTTAAACGCTAGTAAATCCAAATGCATGCTTTTCAACTGTTCGCTGCCTGCACCTGTGTGTGTGTGTGTGTGTGTGTGTGTGTGTGTTTGCCAGTTTGTATAGTGTGTGTGTGTGTGTGTTTGCCAGTGTGTATAGTGTGCGTGTGTGTGTGTTTGCCAGTGTGTATAGTGTGTGTGTGTGTGTGTGTGTGTGTTTGCCAGTGTGTATAGTGTGTGTGTGTTTTCCAGTGTGTATAGTGTGTGTGTGTGTGTGTGTGTTTGCCAGTGTGTATAATGTGTGTGTGTGTGTGTGTGTATTTGCCAGTGTGTATAGTGTGTGTTTGGCAGTGTGTATAGTGTGTGTGCTTGTTTGCCAGTGTGTATAGTGTGTGTGTGTTTGCCAGTGTGTATAGTGTGGGTGTTTGTTACCTGTAGACAGTAGTGTTGGGAAGTAATGATGAAGGCTTGTAGTCCTAGCGTAGTCTTCCTTAGTTCCTCTCTCAGTGATGTCAGCTGATCCTCCTGCTCCACACAGCGATTCTGAAGCCTCTGGACCTATAACCATACCATAATAAGTAACATGATAATATACAGTAACAGGATAATATACAGTAACATGATAATATACAGTAACATGATAATGATAATATACAGTAACATGATAATATACAGTAACATGATAATATACAGTAACATGATAATGATAATATACAGTAACATGATAATATACAGTAACATGATAATGATAATATACAGTAACAGGATAATATACAGTAACATGATAATATACAGTAACATGATAATGATAATATACAGTAACATGATAATGATAATATACAGTAACATGATAATATACAGTAACATGATAATATACAGTAACATGATAATGATAATATACAGTAACATGATAATATACAGTAACATGATAATATACAGTAACATGATAATGATAATATACAGTAACTAGATAATATACAGTAACATGATAATGATAATATACAGTAACTTGATAATATACAGTAACATGATAATGATAATATACAGTAACATGATAATATACAGTAGCATGATAATATACAGTAACATGATAATGATAATATACAGTAACTTGATAATATACAGTAACATGATAATGATAATATACAGTAACTTGATAATATACAGTAACATGATAATGATAATATACAGTAACATGATAATATACAGTAACATGATAATATACAGTAACATGATGATATACAGTAACATGATAATACACAGTAACATGATGATATACAGTAACATGATGGTATACAGTAACATGATAATGATAATATACAGTAACATGATAATATACAGTAACATGATAATATACAGTAACATGATAATGATAATATACAGTAACATGATAATATACAGTAACATGATAATATACAGTAACATGATAATGATAATATACAGTAACTTGATAATATACAGTAACATGATAATGACAATATACAGTAACTTGATAATATACAGTAACATGATAATGATAATATACAGTAACATGATAATATACAGTAGCATGATAATATACAGTAACATGATAATGATAATATACAGTAACTTGATAATATACAGTAACATGATAATGATAATATACAGTAACTTGATAATATACAGTAACATGATAATGATAGTATACAGTAACATGATAATATACAGTAACATGATGATATACAGTAACATGATAACATACAGTAACATGATGATATACAGTAACATGATAATACACAGTAACATGATGATATACAGTAACATGATGGTATACAGTAACATGATAATGATAATATACAGTAACATGATAATGTACAGTAACATGATAATATACAGTAACATGATAATGATAATATACAGTAACATGATAATATACAGTAACATGATGATATACAGTAACATGATAACATACAGTAACATGATGATATACAGTAACATGATAATACACAGTAACATGATAACATACAGTAACATGATGATATACAGTAACATGATAATACACAGTAACATGATAATATACAGTAACATGATAATGTACAGTAACATGATAATGTACAGTAACATGATAATATACAGTAACATGATAATGATAATATACAGTAACATGATAATATATAGTAACATGATAATATACAGTAACATGATGATATACAGTAACATGATAACATACAGTAACATGATAATATACAGTAACATGATAATGATAATATACAGTAACATGATAATATACAGTAACATGATAATATACAGTAACATGATGATATACAGTAACATGATAACATACAGTAACATGATGATATACAGTAACATGATAATACACAGTAACATGATAACATACAGTAACATGATAATGATAATATACAGTAACATGATAATATACAGTAACATGATAATATACAGTAACATGATAATATACAGTAACATGATGATATACAGTAACATGATAACATACAGTAACATGATGATATACAGTAACATGATAATACACAGTAACATGATAATATACAGTAACATGATAATGATAATATACAGTAACATGATAATATACAGTAACATGATAATATACAGTAACATGATGATATACAGTAACATGATAACATACAGTAACATGATGATATACAGTAACATGATAATACACAGTAACATGATAATATACAGTAACATGATAATGATAATATACAGTAACATGATAATATACAGTAACATGATGATATACAGTAACATGATAATATACAGTGACGTGATAATACACAGTAACATGATAATATACAGTAACATGATAATACACAGTAACATGATAATATACAGTAACATGATAATGTACAGTAACATGATAATATGCAGTAACATGATAATGTACAGTGACATGATAATATACAGTAACATGATAATGATAATATACAGTAACATGATAATATACAGTAACATGATAATATACAGTAACATGATAATGATAATATACAGTGACGTGATAATATACAGTAACATGATTATATACAGTGACGTGATAATATACAGTAACATGATTATATACAGTAACATGATGATATACAGTAACATCATGATATACAGTAACATGATGATATACAGTAACATGATAATATACGGTAACATGATAATACACAGTAACATAACAACACAACACACTGCAGTCACTGGACCCCACAGTAACATAACAACACACTGCAGTCACTGGACCCCACAGTAACACAACAACACAACACACTGCAGTCACTGGACCCCACAGTAACACAACAACACAACACACTGCAGTCACTGGACCCCACAGTAACATAAAAACACACTGCAGTCACTGGACTCCACAGTAACATAACAACACAACACACTGCAGTCACTGGACCCCATAGTAACACAACAACCCAACACACTGCAGTCACTGGACCCCACAGTAACATAACAACACACTGCAGTCACTGGACCACACAGTAACATAACAACACACTGCAGTCACTGGACCCCACAGTAACACAACAACCCAACACACTGCAGTCACTGGACCCCACAGTAACATAACAACACACTGCAGTCACTGGACCCCACAGTAACATAACAACCCAACACACTGCAGTCACTGGACCCCACAGTAACATAACAACACACTGCAGTCACTGGACCACACAGTAACATAACAACACACTGCAGTCACTGGACCCCACAGTAACATAACAACACAACACACTGCAGTCACTGGACCCCACAGTAACACAACAACACAACACACTGCAGTCACTGGACCCCACAGTAACACAACAACACAACACACTGCAGTCACTGGACCCCACAGTAACATAACAACACAACACACTGCAGTCACTGGACACCACAGTAACATAACAACCCAACACAGTGCAGTCACTGGACCCCACAGTAACATAACAACACACTGCAGTCACTGGACCACACAGTAACACAACAACACAACACACTGCAGTCACTGGACCCCACAGTAACACAACAACACAACACACTACAGTTACTGGACCCCACAGTAACACAACAACCCAACACACTGCAGTCACTGGACCCCACAGTAACACAACAACACAACACACTGCAGTCACTGGACCCCACAGTAACATAACAACACAACACACTGCAGTCACTGGACCCCACAGTAACATAACAACACACTGCAGTCACTGGACCACACAGTAACATAACAACACACTGCAGTCACTGGACCCCACAGTAACACAACAACACAACACACTGCAGTCACTGGACCCCACAGTAACACAACAACACAACACACTGCAGTCACTGGACCCCACAGTAACATAACAACACAACACACTGCAGTCACTGGACACCACAGTAACATAACAACCCAACACACTGCAGTCACTGGACCCCACAGTAACATAACAACACACTGCAGTCACTGGACCACACAGTAACACAACAACACAACACACTGCAGTCACTGGACCCCACAGTAACACAACAACACAACACACTACAGTTACTGGACCCCACAGTAACACAACAACCCAACACACTGCAGTCACTGGACCCCACAGTAACACAACAACACAACACACTGCAGTCACTGGACCCCACAGTAACATAACAACACAACACACTGCAGTCACTGGACCCCACAGTAACATAACAACACAACACACTGCAGTCACTGGACCCCACAGTAACATAACAACACAACACACT